>NC_081192.1:65477463-66077463 GCF_902713425.1 Acipenser ruthenus
TGTACTAGAACTGAAATCTGTCCTTGCAGGTACACTTTACCTACAGGCTGTTAATTACAACACTGTTTCACAATCTATTTTAAAGTGCTTGAATAACTTTGACGTTGATTTTGATGATGTCAGTGCATTTATCTCTATATTTGTTGTTTAAAAAAATAATTATCTGTACATATAAAATAGTTCCGTGCACATTCCGTGACACTGCTGTGAATTTTAAAGAAAATTTCCACGATTTTCACAGGGCCTTAATTATAGATTATGCAAAAGGAGAATACATTTTAGTGTTCAATCTAAATCAAGTTAACTCAGAAATCCAGTGCTGTTCTACCAAATAATGCCCATTTTTGGGGTATCATTAAATATTAACAACAGCAGACAGTTGCAGACAAATGAGCTGGTTGCTGTTTTTCACTCCTTGATATCAAGTGGAGTAGCTGCTGTTTTTTTTTTTTTTAAATCTTCATTAATGTATAGATAGATAGTGTACTGGTAAATAAGAGTTGCAGCTGAAAAGGTAAGGTTGAGTTCACATTGGGTACAAACAGGTTGTTTGGGTGTGAAATTAATTTTAGTTATTTTGCTTAATTTCAGTTTTTTTTGACGACTTAAGTTAATTTGTGTTCACAATGCAATTTGCAAGTGAACTTGGTTTGTTCAATATAAATTACAAACATCATCATACCCTTATGTACATAAATCAGAATGATTAAATACATATCCTGGCTTGTTAGTTGTAACCCGCGTCACTGAAAAATCGCAGTGACACTTTTAAACTGAGTATTTAGAGTTTGATAGAGATCATCCAGCCACATTCAATCTTTTGTGTCAGTGCTCTGACCCTTCCCACAGTGGAGGGTGGGGGTTGGTATGTAACAAAAATGCTCTTTTATAAGGACTTGCATAAAGTGTTTTGTGAAAGTCTTGTTAATATTATTGCTAAGCAGTGTGGCATACTGTTGATATGAGGGGCTTGATATAAGAAAATTAATTATCTGACTGTTATTTAATTTAGATTTAAAGACTTTCTTTTCCATAAATCGTACTTTCACACAGGGCCATATACAACCCTCTTGACTCTTGGGGGCACGTAGGATATTCGGCCACCCTCAGTCGTGAAATAATTATGGTAGAGTGTGGATCTTTTCTCTCAATGCAAAAGGTCAAACTATCCTGAGTACATTTTATATATTTTTTATATTGTTCAGGTTTTCATCTATTGTCCAGCAGATTAAGTAGATGTATTTTCAACTGTAAATGGCACATCCTTATTTCTCTTACCGTGATTGAGAATGTTTTGTTAGTGTCTTTCTGTTATTATAAAAGGAGTGCTAATTCTAGTGACTCCAAGTACACAATAAATGGGATTTAGAGAAAGTTAGTTTTGTAATAGTGTGGGGGACACAATCTAGCTGTAAGATTATGATATCATACATTGTTTATTTCTCATTATTAAAAGCCAACAGCCATGCATATAGTTGATGGAGACCTACTGGGGTCTCCATCAAACTGGTGCTTATTCAAAGCTTGTTTGCATTTGGCCAAACATTTGACACAGTCACCATAACTGTAAGTATGGAATACATTTCTATTAAATACAAAGAAGTTAATATGTCAATTAGGCAAGTGTTTCAGCTAATGCTTTAGCTAATGCCTATCACTGTTAAAAACGGATGAAAGCATTAGTCAAAGCATTTTTGTACTTGACAAGTTTTAACTCAGAATTATAAAGGTATGGATTTGTTTGTAGTACAAACAATAACCAAGGCTGCAGTTTCTGAATCATTTGTAGTCATTATTTCTACGAGGGACAAATGATATTGGTGTGTTTGTAATTATATTAGTGTGTTTGTAATTGCAGGATCACAGCATTTAGAGTATCTGTATTGCGGAAACTGTCACACTTGTAGTGGAAACTAATTTGCAGGATTATTGCACACATTTAGTGTACTGTACTTGTTGGTATTTGCAGGATCATGGCACAGGTGCCCTTGTTATTAGCTCCCTTTTGGATTTCCTCACCTTTGCCCTCTGCGCCCCATATAGCGAGACTACAGAAGGGCAGCAGTTTGACATGTTGCTGGAAATGGTGGCATCAAATGGAAGGACCCTCTTTAAACTTTTCCAGGTGAGAATGATTTATGATAAAATGTTATGGATGAACATATTTTCTATTACAAAATTCTAAGGGAATATGTCCTACTCATATATATTGTTTTTGTTTGTTTCCAGCACCCTTCCATGGCTATAGTAAAAGGAGCCGGTTTAGTAATGAAAGCTATAATTGAGGTGGGGACTAAATTGAAAATTAAAATGCTGCACTACACTTAATTCTTACACTGGATGTTTATATATAATAATAAAAGTTTTGCTTTAGATAAAGCCTGTTTTATATCATGGAGAAATAACTCTCATAATCACTGGGTACTGTACCTCCCAGGGAGTAGCATCCTTCATTTGTACAGCTCAATGTACATTCACTTTGGTTTATATTGGCAAGAAAGTTAATGGTTCAATCTGCATGTGATCCCAATGGATTTTTTATAATCGTGCTTTCACATCACTGGATTTCAAAGCTCAAGAAAGAGTTTTGGGGATCTGGTTAAGTAGAAGGGTAAACTTGTTTTGTGTTCTCTCCATTTTAGGAAGGTGATAAGGAGATAGCTACAAAAATGCAGGATCTTGCCCTTAGTGAAGGTGCCTTACCTCGTCATCTACACACGTCAATGTTTACAATAAGTTCAGATCAGAGGATGCTAACGAACAGGTATAAGATATGCCTGTTCAAACCAAAAAGTGCCATCTGGCAGAAATGTTAAGATTTATGAGCTAAATTCATTTCATTGTTTCAGGCAGCTAAGTAGGCATTTGGTGGGCCTGTGGACAGCAGAACACCCAACAGCTTTGAATTTACTGAAGCGTATATTGGTAAGTGTATAATTGAAGTATATTTATATGAAGAGATTTAATTAACAATTTGAACTCGGCTTTAGGGCTGTATTTCAGCACACACAGTTGAGAGGCTAAATATGTAAGCCTAGCCTATTTACAGTAATTCTATACAGAGACTTGTTGTTTATGTACAGTATATTGGCTGTGTTCCCACCCATTAAACTGCACCAGATCTGTCCCATACTACAATATAAGTCTTCAGTTTTTTCACACTGCGGACTTCGCAGCTCTCGGGCAGCTTTCAGGCAAGCCCGCAGGCGCCCGGCCAGACTACAGGGGTCGCTGGTGCGCGGTGAGCTGAGGACACCCTGGCCGACCTAATGAGGATTCACACCATTGTATAAAATATGTCTGAAATGGCTTTGTGTCCAGTGGAGGGCTATATGGTGGCTTTGACATTCATACAGTATTTACGTGTTGACCAACAGTCTTTGACAATTGCCTCATTTAAGTTATGGATGCAAAATCATAACACACTTTGCATCAATCAGTGTGGGTGAAATAATTTGAAAGACCCAGTACAGTCTAAATTTTAAATTTAATCTGTAATTCCAGCCGACAGGTCTGCTGGCATACCTGGACAGCCCTGACCCAGTACCTGAAAAGGATGTTGACAGGATGCATGTCAGGGACAATGTGAAAATTGCAACAGTGAGTAGAAAACTAAATGTTACAATAAAAAAGAATAAGAATAATTTAATATTTAAAATCACTGATTTGTTTACTTCTACTATTTTCTTTCTTATATCAGAAAAAAGTTGAAATTTAGTATTAAAAAAAGCAGTGAGAATTATCCCCAATATTTCTTCTCGAAGATTTTTTTGTGTGCTTTTGAATTTTAAAACCATAATTAATTGTAATGGCACATCAACGTTGTCTGTTAAGTCTGTCTTTTATAATAGGAAAAGCAGGACCTGAAACACATTAAAACATAAATCAAATTGAATCAAAGTTGTTGTTATCCATTTTTACATTATTTTAGTGAGCCATGCATATGGCAACATGCACAGACATGTAAATTGCCTGACTTCGTTAAGCGGCATGTGAGAATGCTTGTACAGTCACATTTGTAGAGTTGTTTGGAAGATTTGGAAGACCTATGATCTGAAATCAAAATGTTCATAATTTCTTTTTTTTTTTCAGGATCAATATGGAAGATTTAATAAAGTCCCAGAGTGGCAAAGACTAGCAGGAAAGGCTGCCAAGGAAGTTGAAAAATTTGCCAAAGAAAAGGTTGATTTGGTTCTCTTGCACTGGAGGGACAGAATGGGAATTACACAAAAGGAAGTAAGGCCATTCAGACGTACCATTCACACCACTTTATTACCCTCCAGGGTATTTGTACTACAAAGAAGAGAGGCTCAAGCTTATTCAATGAAAATGACCCTATTTGTTAATACTGTAATTTCAGTTCCTATATGCAGTCTGTCACCTTTCAGTAATTGCAGTATTTTACCTTAAGATATTAAAACAAAAGCAATGTTATTTATCTTCCAGCTGGAATGGTAGTGCAACTTTCAATTGGGGACAAGGAGTTTTCTTTTTACATTTGTAACTGTACAGTCGTATTCGACTGAAAGTGTTGTGTGGTGCTGACCGTTCTTTTTATCTGACAATTTGCCAGTGCTTTAAAAACAAATAATTAAGGACAACCTATATCAGAAAGAGATTACAGTGCAGTGACATATTTATAGAAGGTATAAACCATTGAGTTGTTTAAAGCCAAAGGAAACCCAGTAGTCTTGCTCATTTAGAATCCTAGAAACTAAAATAAATGTTCAATATTATGAAATCCATGTTACATGACTTAGTGGCATCCAAGTTCGGTTTCTTCTTATTAAAAATTACCACATTAGAAAAACTTAATTTAAACAGTTTATTAAGTTAATCTCATTACCTACCTCAAAAACACATGTTTATTCTTAATTTTATATCAGCCTGGCATTGTATGCAAGTCATATTCTCACATTGCCTCGAGTGATTTTGCAGTTAAGAAGACAGTATACTTTCTGTATTTCCAGAAACATGTGCGTACAGTACATCTCAGAATAAATACCAAAAAGATTGTTTTGAGTTATTTTTATTTTTTTATTCCAGTTGTATTTTGCGTTTCCTTTGGCTTTGGGCGGCTGCTTATTCAAAGCCATTTAGCTAATTTATAAAAAATATAACTCAAGGTACCCTTTGTCTCTCTCTCTCTCTGTCTATATATATATATATATATATATATATATATATATATATATATATATATATATATATATATATATATAAAGAAATTAAATACTCCTTGACTTTTAAGCTAGCATGTCTGAGCAATTTCAAATATTGGTCTATGTTGGCTTATGTCAGCTGTACACAGTGGTATATAACTTATATCTTGTGCAATAACTTAATTGTGTTATTCATACAGAAATTAATTTTCCATGAACAGTGTAAGCTTTTCCCCCTTATGAGCACATAACAGTATGTGTTTTACAAATCACCCGATCATCAATGTCAGTATATTGGCAAGCACATGACTTTTTCATGTACAAACATATTGTTTTTGCCAGTCTGATATTGACATGTTTTATCTGAAGAGTTATATTAAGTATTGGTTTGTGTAAATAATTGACTTGTAATTTATCAGTAAAAAATATAAAATAAATACTAAAGTATTTTAATTAAACCGAAACCACACAAGAGTCTCAGCTATACACTGCAATCAATGAAAAGTGACATTAATTTCTTCCTATTGTCTTTCCATCCCTCTGTCTTTTTCATATATTCTTTTCATTGTGCTCTCAATCAATATAGCAGGACAGAAATAACTTGGTAAGTAAAAGCCCTTATATATGGCTTTGTAGAACTGCTTTATGGAGTGCTTAGAAATTATGTGACAAAAGATTGAATTAAAAGAATTTATAACAAGCGACAGGATGCATAACCTGCTTTGTACATCTGCTACAGGAGAATATTCTTACTGATTAACCATTATCTATCGCATTATCTGATAGTACTAACATCAGAGGTCATGTTGGGATTTTGCATGCGTTGTCTGTCTGGGTTAATGTCGGCTATGACCTTGTTTTTTCACTGTGGGCTTATTGCATTTACATGGAGCAATGTTGGTAAATATCTTCAAAGTAATTTGGTGGAACATTATACATTTGCTACAAGAAGGTTTTCCACAATACTGAATGCAGTCTGTGGTGAACAACTATTTGTTATTGGTGATGCTAAATTAGGCTGCAGTACTGTGTACTTGCTGCTTTTTAAATATTGTAATTGTAGCTAAGGTGTTTCTCCCCTTTGCAGAACCCTAACCAAAAACCAGTCATATTAAGAAAAAGAAGACAGAGAATCAAAATTGAATCTAACTGGGAACTCTTTTACTACAGGTATGGTGCCAACAAGATGATCATAGTGCTCCTGTTTTTGTCTCCATCCTCTTAATCACATGCAAACTATTGACATATAAACTATGCTAATTTATTGTGCAATTATCGGCTGTTTAGGTAGTTTGGAAATACAATAAATATGTATTTAATCCAAATTAGCTATAATACATTTTTTTCTCAAGTTGGATTATAGGTATCATCCAAAAAAATGAACCCTTCAATGATTTTATAAACCTGTTACCTATGCACTCTCAAAACCTTATAGCACAAAGAGCAGGTACTGACTACATATATGCAGGTTTATTTAAACACTGCAGGCTAATGTGACATCTGACCCAGTATGGCTAATGTATTAGGGTCATAAGACTTTAAGTTTCCTCATAAAAAGGGACAGCACATTCTAATGAACTGGAGCTAAACCTGAAAAAAAGAGTGTTGATTGTTGGTTGTATGGAGTAAAAATAAAAATAGAATAGACACAAAATAACATCTGTTATAGTTTAATAGCATCCAAGACTGCATTTTAGGCTTCAGTGGTGACAGAGTTAAGAGGTGCATAGGGCATTAGAAGTTGTCCAGTAACGTCAGAAGACGTCTCTTGGGGAGATAAACTTTCATGACTTTACTTGTAACCTGCGTCTCAAGGTTCCAGGTTGATCATGCAAGGTCAAACTTGATTTGGAACTACAAAACAAGGGAAGAATTGCGAGATGCCCTTGAAGGAGAAATGCGGGCCTTTAACATCGACAGAGAGCTGGGCAGTGCAAGTGTCATCTCATGGAACCATCAGGAGTTTGAAGTAAGATGTGTACTTTGATAGTTTCCTTTTGTATTGTAACTCAGAACGATGTGTGCAGAGAAACAAGTTTGCTGTTTACAATCTAATCCCTGTTCCATTGGAAATGTGCCTTGTACAGGTGTAGAATTGAATTTGTTGTAAGGTGTCACATGTTTTGATGTGGTACCAAGAGCAAGGTCCTGTGCAGTAACTACCACTCGGCAGTGGAATACAGTGGTTTTAGACACAGGTCATCCTTACACAGTCATTTTTATACTATATTCTTTATTGTTAACTGACATGCAAGTCTGTGAAAGAACACTAGTAAGGCTCCTGATTTTCCATTCTTGGGAATGGCAAATTCCGTTTTTCAAAATGACCAATTCCGTTTTTTTCAGTTTTTCTAAACGACCAATTCCGTTTTTTTTCTGTTTTTCAAAACGACCAATTCCGTTTTTTCAGTTTTTACCAATTTATTAAGAATTAACAATGTCATTTGAACATAAATAACATTTTTACATTAAAAATCTATTGAATTCATTTTTTTAAAAAATTTAAGTCCCTGAGATACTGTAGTTTTCAGGAAAAATCTTTCTTAAAGCAGTCCTAGTAACAATGTACTGTAGGTCAGTCAACAAATAAAGGTGTTTTACAATACAGTATACACACTAGTCAAACGAGGGGCATTGTTACAAAAATATACAATTTTCATAAAATTACAAATGATGTATAATGTTCAGGTCAGGACACTTTTATCTCTTCCATCGTAGTTTCATCTGCAACAACGCAGACTGGTTTATGCTGTACTTGCTATAAAACTATTTCTCGTATACCCTGGACATAGAGTTGCCTTAGTTAGACAGGGCTCTTCAATAGTTTTTTAAATTTAAGGGGACCATATTGGAAAAAAGTTAGGAGTATTTTTCTCTTCACATTTTTAAGCAATAATAAATATTACATAACTTAATGTTCATATATTGAACAAGACTTACACATTTTACCATATGAATAGTACTTTAATAATAGAACAGTGTGAGAATTTAATGGAGTATCATTACAAACATTTTAAAATGTATGTGATATATTAATAGAATAACTGTTAAGAACTAATCTGTGCTTTTGAGCTTCTAACTGCTGTGCCCTCTGAATATGAATTTCCAGAAGCTCCTTGTTTGGTTTCAAAATGCCTTTTCATATTGTATTCCTGAACTACTGACACACATTCATTGCACAATAAACACACTGGCTTTGCGTTCGGTACAGTTGGTAAAATAAATAAGTATTTATTGGTCCACTCATTGTTGAATCTACAATTGTCACCATTTTCTGTTCCTACTACAGTAGCTAGAGTAGAGAGAGCCATGTTATAGCAACACGAGTAAAATAAATAAATAAATAAATAAATAAATAAATAAATAAATAAAAATCACGTAGTATTATTAAGGAGTTAATGATAAATTAGAAATAATAGTTGTAAAACTAAATGTTTCACCTCAACCACCGTGCCGTTTCCTTGTGTTGAGCGGGTGACAGAGTAACGGATTTGCCATAATAACTAAATAAATGAATACATAAATTAAATTATTACTTTTTTTAATCTGGGTTTTTTTTTTTTTCTGGTACTTTTCACTTTTCTGTATATACAACTCCAAAATGATTCCACAGAACTGAACTCACAAAACAGCTAGTTGGTTTTTCAAACAACTCGACTCACACAGCACACAGGCAGCGCCGCAACAGAGAGACAGTCCATCAGTGTAACGCCCACAAAACCACCTGTTTTTTCATTCTCCATTGATCCAAATAAACAATTTAAAACATTTTATACAAGCGTCATCGCTGGGATTCTGGGTAGTGTAGTTTTCTAAGCAATCCATTTTTTTTATAGGAGAATTAACAGCGGTAAAAGACAAATGCCAATTCCGTTCCCAGTGCCTAATTCAGTAGCCCTACACTAGGTACCATAATAGAAAATATGGCTGAAGGGGGGAAAATACATGCAATTATATCTCCCCATCTATTGTGGTCAACAAAGTTGAACATTACTTGAGGTGGTAGATGGAAACCTTTTTATTTGCTTTCACATCATTCTAGGTTAAATATGAGTGCCTTTCAGATGAAATCAAAATTGGAGATTATTACCTGCGGCTGCTTTTAGAGGAAGACGAGAGTGAAGAAACAGGGGCTATCAAAAGATCGTGAGTGTTTCATGTATTGTGAGTTTTTTTATCACAGTCCTCCTACAATGTACTTCCTCCCTGCGCTGGTCTCTGTGTACAATACAGCAACAGCTGGGCCAGTACGTAGCCTACTGAACACATTATGAGGGTCATCGTTCTATGAACTGCATGTTCCTTTTTGTCCACAGGTACGAATTCTTCAATGAACTCTATCATCGTTTCCTACTTACGCCTAAAGTGAACATGAAGTGCTTATGTTTGCAAGCATTGGCCATTGTTTATGGAAAGTGCAATGAGGAAATCGGACCCTTCACTGATACAAAATATATAGTTGGAATGCTGGATAGGGTAAGTGCATGTTTTGCTGCAGTAAATGTCACAATATGTAGATCCACATTTATTAGGGCTGCAGCAGACCTGGTGCAATGAACAGCTTGTTCTGTTGTCATGCTGTTAGGCAGTGTGAGGTCTGTGCATAATTTGCATGAAATGTTTTTGGATTAATTTACTATTACTGAAATCGATAAGCATTAATGTAAGCTCAGTTTGAATTTACATACTGTATCCTCTATATAAAGACACCCAGCATGTCTCATTCTGGCAGGTTTAAGCCATTTAGATGGTAAAAAATAATGGTTTTGATTGAAAAATTATTGACAACAACAACCTTGGGAGATGTAGGATATTTAGTTGTCTGTAAAAATAAATGGGGAACTGTAAAATATGGGAATGGGCGATATAAATGTAATATGTACAATTTGCAATTGTTTGCAGTTGTCCTATTGACAACTTGTTGTTTCAGATACTCTGTAATTTAACTGTCTGATAACCTTTTTACACAACCTAAATAATCCACAATCCTAATACAGTACACCCTCGCTATAACAAACCTGTTGGGGTTCCAGCCTTTTGTTCTTTATGTCAAGGGGTTTGTTATAGCGAAAGGACAATCAAAATGAACGATACACTGTTGGAGTAAGTTAACGAGATGAGATTGTGAATAAAAGTAGAATTGCATGTACCTGTTCGTCTCATACAGTGGCTCTCAAAAGTATTCACCCCCTTGGACTTTTCCACATTTTATTATGTTACAACATGGAATCAAAATTGATTTAATTTGGAGTTTTTGCCACTGATCAACACAAAAAAAGTCAATAATGTCAAAGTGAAAAATAAAATCTACTTGTTGTAATTGTTCTAAATTAATTACAAATACAAAACAGAAAATAATTGATTGCATAAGTATTCACCCTCTTGAGTCAATATTTGGTAGAGGCACCTTTGGCAGCAATTACAGCCATGAGTCTATTTGGATAAGTCTCTACCAGCTTTGCACATCTGGACACTGCAATTTTTGCCCATTCTTCTTTGCAAAATTGCTCAAGCTCCGTCAAGTTGGATGGGGACCTTTGGTGAACAGCAATTTTCAACTCTTTCCACATATTCTCAATTGGATTGAGGTCCGGGCTTTGACTGGGCCACTCCAGGACATTGACCTTTTTGTTTTTAAGCCACTCCAGTGTGGCTTTGGCTGTATGTTTGGGGTCATTGTCCTGCTGGAAGATGAATCTTCTCCCAAATCCCAGGTCTCTTGCAGACTTCAGCAGATTTTCCACCATGATTTCTCTGTACTTTGCTGCATCCATTTTGCCCTCTACACAAGCTTTCCAGGCCCTGACGCAGAGAAGCATCCCCATAGCATAATGCTGCCACCACCATGCTTCACGGTAGGGATGGTGTTCTCAAGATGATGTGCGGTGTTAGGCTTGCGCCAAATATAGCGCTTAGCGTTGAGGCCAAAAAGCTCTATTTTGGTCTCATCAGACCATAGAATCTTCTTCCACTTGGTCTCAGAGTCTCCCACATGCCTTCTGGCAAACTCTAGCCGAGATTTGATGTGAGTTTTTTTCAACAATGGCTTTCTTTTTGCCACTCTCCCATAAAGGCCAGTTTTGTGAAGCACCCGGGCTATTGTTGCCGTATGCACAGTGTCTCCCAGCTCAGCCGTGGAAGACTGTAACTCCTTTAGAGTTGCCATAGGCCTCTTGGTGGCCTCTCTGACTAGTGCCCTTCTCGCCCGGATACTCTTTGAGGATGTACTGTTCTAGACAGATTCACAGTTCTGCCATATTTTCTCCATTTCTTAATAATGGACTTTACTGTGCTCCAGGGGATATTCAATACCTTGGAAATGTTCTTATATCCTACCCCTGATTGATGCTTTTGAAGAACCTTATTCCGGATTTGCTTTAAATGTTCCTTCGTCTTCATGATGTAGTTTTTGTTAGGAAATGTACTAACCAACTGTGGGACCTCCCAGAGACAGGTGTATTTAACCTGAAATCATGTGAAACACCTTAATTGCACACAGGTGGACTCTATTCAACTAATCATGTGACTTCTAAAGACAATTGGTTGCACCAGAGCTAATTTAGGTGTGTCATAGCAAAGGGGGTGAATACTTATGCAATCAATTATTTTCTGTTTTATGTTTGTAATTAATTTAGAACAATTTGTAGATTTTATTTTTCACTTTGACATTATGGACTTTTTTGTGTTGATCAGTGGCAAAAACTCCTAATTCCATTTTGATTCATTTTGATTCCATGTTGTAACACAATAAAATCTGGAAAAGTCCAAGGGGGGGGAATACTTTTGAGAGCCACTGTATATGCAGTATTCTGCCTTTGCTTTATCCTATTCGTTAAAGAATTTAAACGCAGTACAAAAAGCAAAAATCCCGAATTGAAGCTGAACTTTTATTCAAAATCAATCTGCCATGAATCGTTTCAATGTGCCGTAGATCTTAATCCAACATGCAAGAATCCCAAACTGAGCTTTTATTCCAAATCAACCCGACATGAAAAGTTCATCAGATCCTCATGTGTTTTTTTTTCCCTTTAATCAATTTTGCTTTGCCACATGATTGCTGAACAGCAAAAAAAAGAGTGCTTTTTGACAACCCATATTCACGACAGAGATATGCCTGCGTTATTGCTTCTTTCAAACGATCAATATAGTTCCAGCTTTGTTGCAACATAAAATGATTTTCGTTTCTGAGGCATAGTTACACAGCGCGTATTTATTAAGACAAAAGACACTGCGGAGGTGGCATCCTGTGCGTACAGACTGGGATGTTGATAGTGGGTGTTTAATTCACTTTTTTATATTTTTTTTATTTGGGGTCCAAGGGCCAGGTTCATTATAGGCAAAGGTTTGTTATAATGAAGGGTGTTATAGCGAGGGTGTACTGTGTGTTGAAAACATGATTGTTGATGAATTTAACAGCAATCGCATGTTTTCAACACTTGTTGTTTGTGCATAATATAGTTGGTGAGGATTGGGTAAAAATGGGCTGTTACAAGTTAATTGATTTATTAATATTACATATTAATTTAAAACTTACAGTTCAGCATTCAAATATAAGGTGTTTGGGTTGTACAGTATCTGGTACAGATGCAGTCTCTATCTGTTGTCTTGTACAATGTGAAATATAGCAAAACTGTAACCCACTTCCATAAATAGTATTTACTTATTTCAATGGGCCATACTATTTAATGAATCTTTGCAAAGAGTGTTCCTATATAGTTATGACTTCAAAAATGCAAAACAGGTTTTGGGAGACCATATCAGTTTTTGAACTAAGGAATCCCATCTGGAGGGTTCTTGGCATAACTGTAACAAATACATATCAAGTGGTTAAAGAACATGATTCTGTAGTTCCCTTTCAAGTACGAAATGTAACCATTACCTATGGGATATAATCTCTTATAGCCAGAATTACCTGAGCACTTCTATCAAAGCTGCTCCTTTAAGAGCCCCATATGAGTCAGACGTCATCTCCACCGCCAGGAGATAAATAAGAGTGACGCATAAGGCTCAGTGCCATTTTCTCTTTCAACCTTTGCCTGAGGAAGGCGTGCGCTCTGACTTTAAGTCATAACTACGGAGATAAGTTGATTTAATTCACTTTTTCTCTCATTTCATATTTTGGATTAATTTTGCTTTTAAAACGTATAATTCTTCTTAGCTTTAGGTTCTGATGAAGTCCCCTCCGCAACTGTGTGTCCTGCACGAAGCCGGTGGCTCTCCGCCCCTTCCCCAGGATTCAGTACCTTGTTGCGGCTAAGTTCACGGGCTCTTCCTTGCTGCTCGGCTTTTTGTGAGTCGATATTAAAATTCTTGCTAGTGACTTTTCATATATTTCATATAGAACCTGTACCCTGGTCGGTACCAGAGCCGGTACCAGGAACCATGTCAGGAGTCGGTACCACAGCCGGTACCAGAGCCTGTACCAGTGACCAGGTCGGTACCAGAGCCTGTACCGGTGACCTGGTCAGTACCAGAGCCTGTGCTCTTCTAAATTCTGCTCTTCATCATCTGGCTTGGAGAGCTCCCCTGCTAGAGTTAAGGGGCAGAACCGTTTTCATGGTGCGCAACGCAGAAGCCGGCGCAATTATCGGCGCCCTGCTCACCAGCCGCAGGCACAGGCGCAAGACTCTACCAGCCAGCAGCCCTAGGGATTTGCTACCACAGGTCCAGGACCCATTCTATCAGCCCCACCTGGATTATTGGCCATCGTTCACCACGGACACCTGGGTGATTTCCACCATTAGGGCCGGGTACTCTTCTGCAGTTTCGATTTGGCCCCCCTCCCTTTCAGAGTATGATCGCAACAATGGTCATAAACCCTCAAGACATTGTTAGTGTCTCAGGAGGTGGCGGCCTGCAGAAACAGGCTATTTCAATTGTTCACCCTCTCAGCGAGAGAGAAGGGTTTTATTCCAGGTACTTCCTGCTGCCGAAACGGGATGGCAGCCTCAGACTGATCCTCGACCTCAGACAGCTCAATCTGTACTTGAGAGTCTGAAGGTTCAAGATGCTGACAACATAGCAGCTGTTGAGGTCAGTCAGGTCAGATGACTGGTTCACTACAGTGGACCTCAAGGACGCCTACATTCACATCCCTGTAAGACCTGGCCACAGGAAGTACTTGCAGTTCACCTTTCAAGTCACCTCGTACAAGTTCCCTATCAAGTACGAAATGTAACCATTACCGTATGGGTGCTTACCTGCTAAAGACATTGAACCTGAATAATTATATCAATGCTGCACGCAGTGCCTGTGACGCAGTCTTGCCCACCCCCGAGGGCATATAAGGACTGCCCGCACAGATCACAGCATCGTTTTTCCCCCAGAGTGGAGACATTTGAGCCGTCTCGGGCTATCTGACAGTCTACATGCTCCCAGTATGGTTACAAATGGGGTATATTCCTGACGTGGTGTCAGTTGCGCAAACTGGACTTGCCCCATGACAGATATACTGCAATTTCTGCAGGACCTCTTTGATGAAGGGAAATCTCCCTCCATGTTTAAGGTCTACCTGGCAGCTATCTCAGCTTGCCATATTAAAATTGTCTCCTCAGGAGCACACTTCTTGGTGGGACAGTTTTTGAAGGGTGATCGGAAGTTAAGACCCCCTAGAAAGGACCTTGTTCCTCGCTGGCGACTTAATGTAGTGCTGGATGTGCTTACAAAACCGCCATTCAGCAGAACTGAAATTCCTGTCATTAAAGACGGCTTTTCTGCTTGCTATTACCTCTGCTAAGCCGGTAGGTGAAATGCAAGCATTCTCAACAGCGAAAGCCTGTTTATTTTTTGCAGAGAGTAGAACTGAGGTTTCTCACCACACTAATCCTGCTTTTCTCCCTAAAAGCATTTCTGCTTTCCATATCAACCAGTCAGTGGAATTGGAGGCCTTCCATCCACCTCCTTTCCAGTCTGACAGGGAGAGAAAGTTCCATACACTCTGTCCAGTTAGGGCAATGGCGTATTATGTTGATCACACCCAGAGTTGTCTGCAATCAGAGCAATTGTTTATTTGCTTCAGATCTGTTCCATGGATAAGCCTTGTCTAAAAGGCGGCTGTAAAGGTGGATTGCAGACACGGTAAGGATTGCATACGATCTAGTCAACTTGTCCCAACCCGGAAAAGGTCACTGGTCACTCCACAAGAGACCTAGCAACATTTGCAAAGCTGCAGTATGGGCCACGTCTCGTACTTTTACCAGGTTCTACCGACTGAATGTCGTAGATCAGCAGAACCCTGTTTTTGGGACCAGAGTGTTAAGAGCAGCCACTCATACTGTTACCATTACCCTTCAAGGTCTATGCATTCACTCCAACACAGCAGGCCTGAAAAGAAAATGGTGCTGAGCTTTATGCATCACTTGGGGTGAAGACGACATCTGATGCATACAGGGCTGTTAAAGGAGCAGAAGTGCTCAGGTAATTCAGGCTATAAGAGATTATATCCCATTTGGTAATGGTTAAATTTATATTTCATGTTCACTTGTTTTTTGCACTTTTAAGTCACAAATATATAGTGGCACACGGTCTGTTTTTACAGCACATTTTAAAACCTGGATGGAAATTGGCTACACAGCCGTTGGTATAGATTACATGCCCTTTCTCACTCTTTCTGTTTACAGTGTACTGACAGACTAGAGAGAGACAGAGTTATCCTATTTCTAAACAAACTCATTCTGAACAAGGTGAGAAACCCATTTGTATTCTCTTGTTTGTATAATTGTTATTGGTACTGCAAAAACTGATAAGATTTAAAAAAAAAAATATATATATATATATATAGAGAGAGAGAAAATACTGACACCCTGTCAAACAACATTTATTTTACAGACAGTTTATATCTGTCCTCACTAGTTACCATTTTGATTTTGCAGAAAAATGTGAAGGAAGTCATGGATTCCAATGGTGTTCGCATTTTTGTGGATTTACTTACACTGGCTCATCTTCACACAAGTAGGGCTACAGTGCCACTGCAGGTAAGGGTCTCCTACATTTGAACTTTACAGTTGCCTAGCTCGAGGGTCTAATTTTCAAGCACTGCCAGGTATTCTGAAAACACCGTTTGGATTTTGTTTATACCAAGTTGTGTAATACTTTTCTATTTCCCAGAGTAATGTTATCGAAGCTTCGCCTGATATGAAGAGGGAAAGTGAGAAGGAATGGTACTTTGGGAATGCAGATAAAGAAAGAAGAGGCCCGTTTAGCTTTGAAGAGGTAATTACTATGCCAATATGGTTAACCTTCAATTAATATGGTTAACTTTTCATTATTAATAATTTCTGCTATTGTATGCATTGTAAAAGTATGGAATCCTAGAACTGTGTCATGTATTAATGTAGATTGTTCTTTTGTTTTTTAAAAAGTGGTATGTCGCATCATATTAACTGTTGCCTACAACAATAATAGCCCCAAACTATAATACTAAAAGTCATTCTGTCTCAAGGGACAAGATAAAACATAAATAAGCTCCGATTCCACAGCAGTTTCACCCATTCCAGGTTTTAGTCCGAGCTTGATGAGCCACATGTATAGATAACACGCAGAGTTGCATCTTCTTAACCCCTTCAACCCTTGATGTAGAAATGAAGGTACGTTGCAGGTACCAGGTTTTGAAATTATTTATTTATTTATTTATTTTTATTTTTTTATGAACAATAGTAAGTACTTATTTTTGGAAAGATTAACACAAACATCATACACAAGAAAAAATGTCAACTTTTTTGGTGAATAGCATCGCATGCAATGAACAATAAAATGTTATTTTTGTAAGCAGTATAATACATACAAAACACAAGATTTCTAAAGAATAAAAATATTTTTTTATAAACAGGAAAACATACATGAAAAATGTGTAATGAACAAAAAAACGTTTTGTAAACAGTAACATGCACATCGGCAAGCACACAAAGGAATGAACACCTTGAAAGCATGCAGAGATGAATGGCGGGGTGTATTGCTCTATTGAAAGCATGCAGAGATGAACAGCGGGGTGTATTCCTCTATTGAAAGCATACAGAGATGAAGTGCAGAGTGTAGTAATCTTTTACCATATACTCTGGTGCAAAATCAAAGGGTGGTTTCGGCTCCAGGTTTTCATCATCATGTTTTTCACAAAATAAAACCTTCTTTCAAAGTTACTCTTTTCAAAACACCCTCGATCACGCATCAAACTCTTATTTAGCTTATACCAATATAAAATAAAAGTGAACAAGTAATACTGCAAATAAACTTTACCAAAATGAAAGTAAATACTACAGTGTATACACGTTAAGATCGCTGATGGGATATATGTATCACCAGACAAACCCCCAACTGCAAAACAAACCTTCCACAGTACACAGCCTATATATACACAGCATAGTGACAGACCAGGCTGAAAGAAATCTACATAGAATAGACGGCAAACCTTGACATACACAGGTACGGCATGGTACTGCAAGTACTCTGTCTTTTGATGTTCCTGTGAACGTCCTGGAGCTGAAGTGGTTAAACTCCTAGTAAAATTAGGAATGGATCAAACTGCTATGCAATGGTCGTCTTTTTTTTTCCATTCCTGTAAAACCTCTTCAGTGTAGCTCAGTGCTGCCATCTGCTGTTTTATTCTCGTCGGCAGAAAAAATCTTTGGATCTCATCAGTGAGGGGCAGGAGGTCCAGTCTTTTGCACTACTATGTGTACCACTATAGAACACTGGTTTTGGCTTCTAAATCTTATATTACCAATTCTTCCTTATTTTAGATGCAGGAATTCTGGAAGTCCAATGTGCTGACTCCAAAGACGCGATGCTGGGCACAGGGTATGGATGGCTGGCGCCCATTGCAGGCTATCCCCCAGTTAAAGTGGTGCCTCCTGGCCACCGGGCAAGCTGTGCTGAATGAGACAGACCTGGCCACTCTTATTCTCAACATGCTTATCACCATGTGTTCGTATTTCCCCAGCAGGTACAGTGCTTATTTTTTTATGGGTTGGTGGTCCATTAGTGGTGATCAACTCAAGGGGCTCCCGAGTGGTGCATACGGTAAAGGTGCTCCGCGTGGAGTGCAGGATGCGCTCTATAGTCTGGACGTCGCCGGTTTGAGTCCAGGCTATTCCACAGCCGACCGTGGACGGGAGCTCCCAGGGGGCAGCGCACAATTGGCCGAGCGTCGCAGGGTGTCTTCGGCTCACTGCCACTGGCGACCCCTGTAGTCTGGCCGGGCGCCTACGGGCTTGCCTGTAAGCTGCCCGAGAGCTGCGTTGTCCTCCGATGCTGTAGCTCTTGGGTGGCTGCATGGTGAGTCCGCAGCGTGAAAAAAAAGCGGTCGGCTGACGGCACATGCTTCGGAGGACAGCGTGTGTTCGTCTTTGCCCTCCCGAGTCAGCGCAGGGGTGGTAGCGGTGAGCTGAGCTTCTAAATAATAATTGGCAATTCCAAATTGGGAGAAAATAATAAAAATAATTGGCAACGACAAAATGTAAAAAAAAATAAATAAATAAATAAAAATCTGATCAACTCAGATGTGCCTGGACAAAGTCATAGGTATTTTGCTTCATACAGAAATGTCAGGATTTGTATTGCATGATTTAGCATTTTCATTTTAAGAAAAATAGGGTAATCTTTTGGTTACATGAAACTCGGCAGACATAATCGAGAAAGAGGAGAGGAGGAGTATGCCATGGTCTGCTAATGCCTTACTGTGTCCTTAGGGATCAAGAGAACGCAATCATCAGACCTCTTCCCAGGGTGAAAAGGCTCCTTTCTGATAACACTTGTCTTCCTCATATTGTTCAGGTAAGTATTCATGCCAGTTAAGAACATGTATTATGATATATGACAACACACAATGCATATTTCACATCAGCCCTTTTCTGTCTTCTTTTGACCTAACCTAACCTGGCTCTCGGTAGCAGCCATAAAGATAGCATCTAATCCTAATCATCTGGGGACAACTCAGATAAATTTAAACTGAGAGAAAACATTTTAGGACATGATGCATTGTGAGGTACAGAGAGGATAGGTCTTTCTAACTATGTAGTTCAATGATAGTTTTGTTAAGAAGTTATAGCATACCTCTGCAAAAAACAAAGAAAAAAAACAAGTTGTAGTTTTTTTATAGCCTATACTTTAGAGGAGAACAACAACACAATATAAACAAATGTTATTTGAATATGTTATTCCATCCCCCTGCTTTGTATCACGTTTACAAAAAAAGGGGAAAAAACAAGCTGCAGTTTAAACATAATTGAGAAAAGACCAACATTATATTCAAATTTATGTTGGTGGATTATGCAATTTGGTTAGGCTACACAAAAAGCTTTGGTCTCTGCTATTTCTAACTCTAGGGTTCAGTGGGTTTTGGGCACCTTGTTTTGTTTTGAACCCCTGCTTAGTAAGTTTACAATGAAAGACAGAAAAAAGAAACAAAATTCAGTTGTCATGTCGTCTTTTTTCAATGAAAAGAGAAACGTAACAGAATTGAAAGAGTTGTAGGAGATATTACAGAGTGTAATTTCGAGTGAAACTTTTGTAGGTGTGTGGAGGCTTGACGGTCATCCTCAAAGGGCCGAGGTTCAGGTAAATCTTTAGAAGTTGTTGATAGTGATAGGGGAAGTATCAGGTCCAAATGGAGAGGGAGTTAATGGAGAGATATTCATGTGGTTACTTGACTGGAACATTCAGCAATTTTTTCTGTATTCCTTGCAAAGTAAAATGAATGGAGCAATCTTTCATTGTCCATAGTTAAATACTGATTTAAAACAAGGTTATGAAATGTGTACATGCCATGCGACCAGATGTAACAACAAAAAAGGTAAAGCTTTTTTAATAACAGTTAAAAGTAGGCCTACTACTACCAAAGGTTGTTCAAGGCATTAAAAAAACCCACACAGCATGGTCACCACTAAAACAATTAGAAAAAAAAAGAAAAATTGCACTTTTTTTTTTTTTGGTACACCGGTGTACCTCATAATGTAACAATTCTCTGTTTTTTTGTTTTGTTTTTTAACTGTTATTTACCCAATTTGAAATGCCTAAGTTAAATGTTACCATACTGCTGGAACCCAATTACAGACCAAGAGGATTGAAGAGGGCCAACTTCTGCTGTCAACCCAATGTTCTCAAGCTTATGAAGCCCAGCCTGGCTTCTGTCTGCCTTGCCTTGTGAGCACTTGACCAGTAAGGGTCGCTGAACGATCCCCAGACCAATCTAGTGTGGGTCCCTCGATACGATTGGTAACTCGATAAGATTGGTAACCACTGGAGGCCTTTTGATTTGATTAACACATCATTGATGATGAATCAAAATAAAAATGGATCAACATGTGCTTTGTTTTTATTGGTTGAATTAGTATTTTCATAAGACTTTCCCAGGTAAAAGTTATTGAATTGCTGTCTTTGTCGAGCAACTTAACAATATTTGTGTTATGGTATTCTACAGTGTGATATTAAGCTATATTTAGATAACTAATACAATCCATTTGGTATTTGGTGTAATGCATACTCACTTTTTGAGTTGAAACGGGGTGCATTTCTGCATTCAGCTGCATTGTAAGCAATGACAGAATAGTTTTAGATTTTTATTGTTTTGTTTTGTCTTTTCAAGCTTTTGCTTACCTTTGACCCAATCCTGGTTGAAAAGGTTGCCAATGTATTGCATCACATCGTGCAAGATAACCCCCATTTACCTCGCATGTACCTCACTGGGGTCTTCTTCTTCATCATGATGTACACAGGCTCCAATGTGCTCCCTATAGCAAGGTAAGAGGGCCATGTGCCATTACAGCACAGGTTTATAGTGATATGACTGGTGATTTTATTCTCATCTGGTAAAACACAATCACTTGAACTCAAACAGACTATGGGCTGTGTACTAGCTGCTTGAAGGATGGATGATGAACTCTGCAGATGAAGAATAATGACACTGAACTTTTAAAAGGTGTTTTCTGTTGCATAGGCTTGTGTATTTTATTTTTTATATTCTTTTTTTGCTTATTTAAGGTTCCTGAAGTACACTCACCTGAAGCAGGCCTTCAAGTCTGAAGAGGTCAGCAGCCCAATTTTCTATTCTTTATTTATGTATTTATTTTTGTTAAAGATCAAAGACCATATTCATAAGCATAAGTCTTATCTCATTAGTCTTATTATTTTTCAGCACACTATTTTAAATAGAATTGTGCTTTTTCAATATGCTTTATGCTACATTGTCATGCGTTTAATACAAGTGTGGAGATCTGAGGTTATTAATGGTTGTTGTTGTTAACTATTTTGTCAGTTTAATAATTTTTTCCTATTTTTTTTTATTTAATTTTACTTAATTTAGGCAAAAGGTCAGGATATCGTACAAAGGAGCATCCTTGGCCACATTCTTCCTGAAGCCATGGTCTGTTACTTGGAAAACTACGAACCAGAAAAATTTTCAGAGATTTTCCTGGGGGAATTTGACACACCAGAAGCTATTTGGAGCAGTGAAATGAGGTAGGGATTCCTGAGCGCTCTCGCGGTAATGATATCTGTCAGCAAAAGCCATTGCTTCATTTGGAAACTGCAGCATTTAAGACCTTAAATAAATCGGCAGCAGGGTAGAGCCTGTATGAGCCATGTGTCAGTGTATTACCTCGCTTGAAATATTGCACTGTCTTTTTAAAAATGGCTCTTTGCTAGCAATTCATACTCAAAATGTCTGTGTCTGTCAGTTATTTTTGTTCTTGTTGTTTTTCATGACTGGTGCCTTGGATAACACATCTTGCATGTTTTACCCACTATATATCTATAAAGGGACATATTAATTCCTTTGCAAAACTGTTGCACCACCAACTGCCTATACATCCTAGCCCCGTACTTCATATTAAACAGCTAGATCATTTAAACATTTTTATGTTTCTTTTCACACTATTTGTTACAAAAGGCTGTTTTATTTGAATAAAAGGTTATGAATTTTCCAAAAAGCTTATCGGAAGCCTTAAAGATATAGCACAATATGTTCTCTATCCACTCTCGTGTATGCATCTTAGTTCTTACAGCCAAGATTAGCCCATGACAGTCTCTTACAAGAAACGCATTACATTATCTTTGCTGTTTACTGTGTTGCCCGTATTGCAGCGCTATATTTTTAAACATGTTGACATTTTAAATTTCATATCATGGGTCATAAATTAACTGGGCAAGCACACTAATATGCTTTGACTGTGTCTATGGCAGGGAACTAGAACAGAAGAGCAGGTCCTGTACTCAAGTGAAAGCCCCTGAATAATAATTAGCTCTTCGTTCAGGTTTCCTCGGGCACTGCAGGTTTAAGTTTACTATTAGCATTTCCAGCTTATGTCATTTACTGCCAACGGGCAGTTTTTATTTGGGGGAAAAAAAAAAAAACTATTTATTGACTGCCATATATATATATATATACACACACACACACACACATACAAATATTACACACACACACTTGGACTCCGTTTTATCCACATGATTGGAGGTCCACAGCTGTGTGAAATGCACGGATAAATGAGGTGTCATTGTGTGTGACTAGAATGCACGTATAAAATACAGCAACTAGTAATGTAAACCAAATTAGCATTTACTGGAGATACATGCAAAATCAAAATGTGACACACCTCCAACCCTGTTTCCCTAACTTTTTCTGTTAACAAAAAAATAATAATAATAAATACAGATACAAATACTACAAGATCATAAGACATTTTATAACGGGAATAAGTTATTCAGCTCATCAGAGCTCACAATTTTCCTGTAAACTAAGTCATGTGTCTAACGGTTAGTGGTAAGTACGTGTTACTAGTTTTCTGGGATTTCAAAAAATACATTTCTATTTTTTTTTTAAACTTTAAAACTAAATAAACAAAACTTTTTTTTTTACATTTCAACAAAATATGTACCAACTGAAGTGTTTTTTTTTCGTAACAGCTTTTTTTAAACAATTCACTGCTGCAAGTCGTTCTTTTGAATATATATATATATATATATATATATATATATATATATATATATATATATATATATATATATAAATTATTTGAGTAATTTAGAATGATTGGACAAACAAAATGCTCTAATATCTGTTTTCTTACCTCTTACTAACTTTCTTACTCGTCAGGTTTTTAGTGTGCAAAGAATCTTCTGATTCTTCACTTTTTTTTTTCTTTTCATTAATTCAAACAGTGTACACGTAATTAGATTTAAGGTAGCAACAGCAACATCTATGATGTCTTTTAAATTTTGGAAGTATGAAGTACAAGCAGACACAGAAGGTGATCCAGGTATAATATTGCTAGAAAATGGATTTACACAAAAAAAGTTGTGACTGAGTCTTTCTTGACATTTCTTACTTTTTTTCCTTTTTTTTTTTTTTAGGCGTCTGATGATCGAGAAGATTGCTGCCCATCTTGCTGATTTCTCTCCCCGTCTTCAGAGCAACACCCGAGCACTTTACCAGTACTGCCCCATCCCTTCCATCAACTACCCTCAGCTTGATAATGAACTCTTCTGTAACATCTATTACCTCAAACACCTTTGTGACACACAGAAATTCCCAGACTGGCCTATCAAAGAACCTGTGAGTTCTCACAGCATCTTGATCTCTTTTTAGCCCCAGGGTAGGTCCCTTTTCTAAACCATTTTTGTTGTATTGCCTATCCAGGTGAAACTCCTCAAAGACACGCTTGAATCATGGAAGAAGGAAGTGGAGAAGAAGCCACCTTCAATGTCGGTAGACGATGCTTATGAGGTTCTAAACCTTCCTAAGGGGCAAGGACAGTAAGTGTTCCAAATAATGTATCTTGGTTGAGAACAATTAGGGTTTTTTTTTAAATCCCACCACCAAGTTTGGTAACTGATTTGTAGTTATATTACCCTGATGAAGGGGCTAGCCGAAACCTTTGTGCTTAACTGTAGTTTTTATAAGTCGTACCTGTGTTTTACTTGTAGACATGATGAGAGCAAAATTAGAAAAGCTTACTTCAGACTGGCACAAAAATATCACCCGGATAAGAATCCAGAAGGCAGGGTAAGTTGTTTTCTTATGTAACCCTTAACCGAGAAGGATTATATGCCTGGCTAGGGGGATACATGCATGGCTAGGGGGATTTATACTTATAAGTGGGGGGAAAAGAAACACACAAAGAAAAAAACATGCATGATCAGTTATTGTGGAAATAAATATGAGAATTCCTTCTAGATTGTAATTAATCAATTTCATGCTGCAATTCAATTTTAAGAACACCATACATGTAATTGTAAAAAAAAAAAAAAAAAAAAGCGATGTTTTTTCATTAGATGTGCTTGACAATATTAGAACTGAAGCCTGGAGGTCTGATCAGAACAACAATTGTAAAATTAATATGTGATTGTTATTATACTGTATAATAACACTTGGATCCTGCAAATGGCTGTGCTTATTGACACCATAACTGAGTTTGATTGATTTGTGAAATACAGATCAACTTGAAACAACCCAAAATGTAATCCATTCACTTCTTTGCATACAGGACATGTTTGAGAAGGTGAATAAGGCCTATGAGTTCTTGTGCACAAAATCAGCAAAAATTGTGGACGGTCCAGACCCAGAGAATATAATTCTTATACTCAAAACTCAAAGCATCCTCTTCAACAGGCACAAAGAAGGTAGGCTATTATGCGCAGGGTACTAACAGACCTCAATATGTACTTGAATCAGGGCTAAACCTTTATAACTGAGATTATATGTACAGTACATGGGCAGCAGTGTGGAGTAGTGGTTAGGGCTCTGGACTCTTGACTGGAGGGTCGTGGGTTCAATCCCCGGTGGGGACACTGCTGCTGTACCCTTGAGCAAGGTACTTTACCTAGATTGCTCCAGTAAAAAAACCCAACTGTATAAATGGGTAATTGTATGTAAAAATAATGTGATATCTTGTAACAATTGTAAGTCGCCCTGGATAAGGGCGTCAGCTAAGAAATAAATAATAATAATAATAATAATTCATGTTAGCAATTTGTTGTTGGCTATTGTGGTCCTGTGCCACTTACTCTTTCTGCGTCATGATTTCAAGAGTGTCTCTGTCTTTGTACTTTCCAGACCTGAAGCCCTACAAGTATGCAGGCTACCCAATGCTCATCAAGACCCTCACCATGGAAACTACAGACAACCAGCTCTTTTCCAAGACTTCCCCTCTTCTACCTGCTGCTGCTGAACTTGCTTTCCACACTGTAAATTGCTCAGCTCTTAATGCAGAGGAGCTGCGAAGAGAGAATGGAATTGAGGTAAAACTAGATTTTCATTCTTACTTGTGTGCACTGTGAGTAGTATTGTTTGATATTATTGTTCCTAAATGGATCTCGGCAGTATTTTAGGGTTCCAATTATTATTAGAATAATGATCGCATCTATTATAATATATAAACCTTTTCTCTATCGCTCCATAAAAAAGACGTCATAGTTCGTGAGTTTAAATAGATGATGTGAAGATTTTCCTTTCTTCTGTTCTTGTTAGCATTAATTGTAACTTGTTGTTTGTGCTACTCCACGAGGGGCTGTCTAAGTCTGCTTTCTTTGATTAAGTATCACAACCATGGAATCACCATGGGGCCTTTCTTTATTAGTTAAAGGAATGTAGAGACCTGTAATAGATTCCTGCTAAATAAAGTCATATGATCTACAGCGCTTGAAGAAGGCTTTACATCCAAAGTGTTGATTACTACCCTATGTTTCAGTCTCAGTTACTCAAATACAACAAACATTTAACAGCAATTACAACATCCATATATCGCAAATCTGTATCATTTTATGTAGGTTATATTTTTTTGTGTATACTTAAGTTGTATCTATATGCAAAAGGAAGACGACTTCATATTTACAGTATACCTAACAAAGTACTGAGGTCAAACATCTAATTTCTGATTTGACCCTGAACCTAAGAGGAGATTGTTTTCACCAGGTGTTACAAGAGGCCCTCTCTCGGTGTGTAGCAGTACTCACCGCCTCAAGCAAACCAGATGATATGGCTGTCCAGGTAAGCAGAAAACCACACTCCCAATACGGATTAATCATGCCATTAATGTAAAGACAGGTAGCATTTTATATATGTGGTATATATTTTGCTATGGTAAATATCTATATTGTTAAGTAGTAGAATGTCAAGGTTATGTTCTGTGCTGTAGAGTTACAGTATTTTATATGGACAGTTGCAGGATGTTAAAAAATCTATATTGCCTTCTAGAAGTTAGAAATTATGTCAACCAAATGGTGTCCATCACTTGACTTTCATTGTGTATAAAGATTCTGTAAAATTTGTTGGGACAAAACATATTGATAACATTGCCTTTTAGGTGTGTGGGCACATATACAAGTGCTACAGCGTGGCTGCTCAGTTTGAGGAGTGCCGGGGGAAGATTGTTGAACTTCCCAACATTATCCGGGACCTCTGCAGAGTGCTCTATTATGGAAAGGTGAATTGCAAAGTTAATTCTATAAAATGCAATATTCCCACGACCAAGGCTGCCACATTGACATTGTTTTGTAAAAGTGTAAACTGAACGGCACCATTTAAAGAATAGGCAAGGCTTTTTTCGATTGGTCAGTAGCTTTACTTCACATTTTCAACAATATCAAGCAGTACTTTGTAGTGAGGTAGGAAATAAAATAGGTAAGGAAAATTTATTTGCACACATGAATTAATGATTTATATATTGTCATTGGAAACAACAACTCATTATTGAACTTCGCCTACCTTTTTCTTATATCAGTTCCTAATTGGGGGGGGGACGAAGCAATTCCAGACAAATATTCAGTTGGCAGGCAGTTGAGTCTGGCCAAGTGCATGGTTGACTCTAGTTTAACAGCTGCATGTATACTGACATGCACGTATATAAAGAAAAATGCATATATAGCCTTACCATGACAAAAAAGCTAGGTTGTTTAATTATGAACAGAAATGCCTTGAGTCGGGTAAAAAGATCTGTGATTGATTGTTTCATTTGCAGAACATTCCACGGATGGCCACCTTGGCCGTGGAATGTGTCAGCTCCTTCGCTGTGGATTACTTTCTCCAGACTCACATGTTCCATGCTGGGGTCCTCTGGCATCTCTTAGGCTATCTTTTCAATTATGATTACACTCTGGAAGAAAGTGGCATTCACAAGTGTGAGGACACCAACCAGCAGGTGGGTTACTCCATTTTAATAGCTACTAAATTAAACAATAAATAAGTAATAAAGGGAATGTTTTAGCCAGTCAGATTACAATTTTCCAACTATTTACATATAATTACCGTTATAGAACACCTATACATACTGTACAGTGCTAGTTAGGGAATCCATTGATGCTTCTATGTATTTATGTAGTGGTTAGAGTACTGTATTACAGTGTAAAAGTTATTGGTCCCCCTCTCATAACTATTAGGACCAGTTTTATCCTGCATACTGGCCTCAGATGTTGTTGTCCTTTCATTTGTAATCTGGTTGAGTGATGTTTTTTTTTTCCTTCCCTAAAAGGAAGTGGCCAATAGTCTTGCCAAGCTTAGCCTGGTTTCTTTGAGTCGACTGGGCGGTTACATATTGGAAGAGGATGGCCCACCTGAAAATCCCACAGTACGGAAAAGCCTGGCTGCTATGCTTACTCCCTACATTGCCAGTAAATTATCTAAGAATACACCACCTGAGGTATGTGCAAATGTCTAACCAAAAATTAGGATTCATGACAATATGAACATTTTGTCATCTTCTCATGTAAAAATGGTATATAATTCCAATAAATTCCAAAAGGATTGAAACCCAGACACATAGGGATCTATTTAATTGATCAAAATGATGGCAGAACTGGTTAAAATCTGTTCTAGATGATTAGAACAGGGTGTAGCAAAGTTATGAACAATAACAGTGCATTTAAGTGTTATATTGTAAACGTAAAGAAGGATCCCAGTAAAGTGATTGAAATGACAGTGGTACGTAGAGTAGACTGCACAGTCAAGGTTGTTAATGCTATTATGTTAACTCAGTAACAAATGGTTTATTTTTCAGGTTCTCAAGCTGCTTAACAGCAACTCTGAGAATCCCTATTTGATCTGGAACAATGGCACCAGAGCTGAGTTGCTGGAATTCCTTGAAATTCAACAAGAGGGCATCATCAAAAGGGTAATGAGTTAATAACCACTCGTATGTCATCTGATCCACTACTCAGGAACACACTTGGCACGGGTTCACTTTTTTACCCATGGCTGTAGTAATTGTTGTACTATTCAAGATACTCTTGTTTGTGTGACTTTACGATTAACGTTTGGTAGTTTGGATAATTGTTTAAATGAGTCATAACTACGAGTGAAACCTATCCTAGATGTAAAGACATCTGTGATCACTGCTATAATTCTGACAGAGATATTGTAATGTTTCTCTTCTATTGTGTATGTATTGCTTGCATTGACATTTTTAGTTGATCACTACAATATGTCCACACTTGACGTAACTTCTATAACCTGAGAATAGTGTCATAGCCTTGGCTGGGGCTGGTCTTGCGTCTGCTTGTATACTGTTGACAAGCAAAACATTTTTACTTTTTATATGCACTTGTTTTCCACACGATTTACAGGGGGATTGTGATAAGAGTTTTGGAGCAGAGTTTGTCTTCAGTGAGCATGGTAAAGAACTGATTGTGGGGGAGATTTTTGTCAGGGTCTACAACGAACAACCAACATTTCCATTGGAGGTGAGCATTTCACTTCTTACTTCATTAGTGTATTGCTAAAACATCCAAAATACCCTGTTTCAAAATATGCAAAAGCAAATTGGTATTGCTGTACTTGAACGTCTTGATCATTTTTCTCTTCCAGTTTCCAAAAGCCTTTGCTGCCAGTCTCTTGGATTACATTGGGTCACAGGCTCAGTACCTCCACACTCTAATGGCCATCACCCAGACTGGGAAGGTGGAATCTGATCAACATGGGGAAAGATTACGCTGGGTGGAAATGGCCCTGGAAGCTTTGAGAAACGTCATTAAAAACAACCCAGGTAAACATTGCTCTTCCGGTAAAACTTGTCTAATCCAGCATGGCTTAGGACAGGAAAATAGTGACAGACTATACAGTGGTGTACTGTAAAATCTAATACTGCAATCAAAATAAAATAAATATATACATTATCATTTAAACACTTTAAATACCACAGTTCATACAGAACATATGCAGTCCAGGTATACTCTGTAACTCAAATTCAATACTTTCTCCATTATGATATTTTTTTTGTTTGTTTTACTCTGCAATACCTGCAGGACATGTGCATATTTACCCAACATACTTAATTATAAACTTAAACAAAAATCGCATGACTTTGTGCTGGACTGCACAGTCGGATTTACATTGATTGTAAGCAAATAAGAATTATAAATCATGCCGTATTTCAGAATATGCAGGTTCCCGATTTGCAGAGGGTATTGGACCATTCATTTTAATAGGGATCTGGTCAGGACCCAAAAATGAAGACAAATTATACAGAATGCTGGTTTGTAGAGGCTGTGGATTAGACATTTTTGTTTTTTAATGTAGCAATGGATGACTGAAAGGACAGTAAACAGCTATTTAATTAACCAGGTATTATTCCAGGTGGGATGTTGCTTTTTGAAATCATAACATTGTAACTGTTTAAAATGTGTTCATATAGCACATTCTATTTTAGTTCCTTGAGTATTCTGTCTGCTGCCATTTGGGTCAGTATTTCCTTTTTTTTTCTTGTGTTTATTGCCTCTGTAGGATCGGAGACTGAATGTATGGGTCACTTTAAGTTGATATTCTCTCTACTAAGAGTCCACGGAGCTGGGAAGGTGCAACAGCTGTCATTGGAGGTAACCGTGCCCATCATTTACTACATTTCTAAACTGTAGGTGCTATGTTCAGGAAGTATTGTGGGATTTCATAAGCAGATTTTCAGAAAAAAAAAGCATTTTTGGCATGAACATTGGAGCATAGCGCAATAAACATTCTGAATTACCGACTTGATTATGCTAATAATGATTTAAAATACATTCACGTATTGTGTGAAGTTTCCTGATTTTATACTGCAACATTGCCTTTTATCTAAATCTTATCTTGTCTCTGTTTTCAGGTGGTCAACATTGTCACAAGTAACCAGGAGTGTGTCAGTAATATTGCAGAGTCCTTGGTTCTTTCTAACCTTTTGCCCCTGCTGCATTCACTGCCATCTAGTAAGTATAATATACATATACAGCAGCTACTATATGAAAAAAATTATATCGACACAGATTGTGGCATTTTATGTTGAGGATGGGATTCTAAACAGTTGACACCTTTTGAAATAACACAAAGCTTTAAAATACAAAAGAAATCTGCCTTTATTAGTATGTGAATGTTACTATTGCACTTTGGATGTGACATAGATTACGCATGGATCAGGGGACAATTGTTTTTTAATTAAGCTGCCATTAAGGGATACAGCCGATGCATTTATCTGGTTTTATTACTGTAAGTTTAAGAATTGTATTTTCACTTTGTGTTTTAAAACCTCTGCTGGCTCAAACACAAATTAAAAATAATATTTGGTGAAAACCAGCGCCTTCCTTAGACTTGCATTTGTATGCTCATTTTAAATATTTATATGACATTATCCAATTTAAGTGCATATTAAATAGAAGTGAACATAATAAAAAATAAGGAGACTAGTAAAGCATAATGGTATTTAAATAATGTATAATTGTATGTACTATATCAGGGGTGGCCAAACTTCTTGACCCCATGAGTCGCATACCAAAATTTTCATATGGCTGAGAGCCACAAGACACTGTAAAACATGAAATTAAATTAGATACTAGCATTGTTTTAAAAAAAAATATATATATATATATTTTTGTTTAATTATCATGACGAGATGTAAGATATGTAAATATAATATTAATTTTAGACCTGCAATATAACATTTAAACATGCATTCTCTAGTCTAGCGTCAACACTCCAATTTTATAAAAAGATTCATTCATCTGAATAAAGACGTTTGGCACAAGCGATGTTCCATGCCTAGGGCTCTTTATTTTTGTTTTTTATTTTTGAGCCGACTCCATTCAATTAAACTCTTGGAAAAGTGTTGATTGTGAAACAAGTTTGCTTTAGTTTTTTCTCCCATAACTTGATTGAGACTGTGATTCTGTTTCATTGATAATGTTCAAACTGAACGCAAAAAACAAGTTAAGTTAAATTTATTTAATTAAATCGTAATTAAGAGGAAACTATTATTTGCAAAACAGGTTATAACATTTTTGAAATGAGTCATTAAGATTTTAAATCCGGGAAAAGCAATCTAAATGAACTTGCTTTTTTTGTTAAGTTTGAATTAAAAATAAGGACCTGCCTTTTGTTTTTGTTCCATTATCAATGAAACAGAATCACAGTCTCAATCAAGTTACAGGAGAAGAAACAAAAGTGATCTTGTTTCACAATCAAAGCTTTTCCAAGAGTTTAATTAAGAAACTGAGTCAGCGCAATATCTTTAAACTAGGGCTGCTCCGATTTAACAGATTAACTAAAGAGTTGATTGCAGATTATTATTTTTTTTATTTTTACAATTTAATCATGCAGAATTTTATTTTTGTATATAAAATAAAATCAACCAATAGAAGAAATGTGTTTTATCCACAGCAGTCCAATCATAAGTGAGCGGAGGCGGGACATAAACAGTTGAAGGGTTTTAGTAGGTTTAACCAATGGGAGAGTCAAAGATCTACCCTGGTTTTACCGCTGTCCAATCATTAGTGAGCAGAGGCAGGACATAAATATGCTAGGGTAAGGGTGTAATAGCTGAATTTCGTGCGATATTGCTTATTATAAAGACCATTATTGAGAACTTAGAAGTAATATTTTGAATTGCTTTTTACAAATTAAAAATAAAATGTCATAAGACAACGGAGACATGTAGTCGATTTGGTTGCGAATCCATTTTCAAGAAGAACTTTCTCAGAAAAAATTGAGTTATACACCACAAATACCCAAACTGACACAGGAAGGGAAGGGATGTACTTGCCACTTCCAACATTCAAATTATGAAAGGTATCCATGGCTTGCCAGTAGCTGTCAATTAAGAAAATTATACTGCTGGAACTGTCTTTTGTTCAATACAGAAAAGGTGATATGGAACTGCACTGGCTACAGCAATCTAGGATGTCTATCAATCAGCACAAAAACACGAGCGTTCCCAAAGTCACTTGCAAGCCACAGTTACACTCAAACCTTTTGGACAAACTTGGATTGATGTTTAACTGGATGAGCAGAAGTGTAGGGATACAATACATCACAATGACCAAGTAAGAAGGCTGAGGTTCTTAAATGCTTGATTGATTCTGTTGTTTACCTTGGCAAGCAAGAACTGGCATTCAGAGGGCACATTGAAGGCACACATTCCTCAAATAGAGGGAATTATGTGGAATTACTTTCTCTGATTTCTGACTACAACAGCATGTTAAGCAATCACTTGTCAATAGCCACAGTATTCTCGGGTACCTGTAACAAGATTCCAAACGGCTTCATCTCTTCGGTGCCTCAGATTCTGCTAGGTTCAGAAGTACAGGAAGTACATAGCTGTAATGGTAGATTAAACAACCGATGTTGGAAACGCAGCTCAGCTGTCTTGTGTTTTCAGGTATGTCTGACAGTGGCCCAAAAGAACGGTTGTTCTGTGAAAATGCTTTTAAAAAGACCAAATTCACATTGGGCTTGCTTTTTTTTTTTTTTTTTTTTTTGATTCTATACATTTTTTTAGTATTACTGTACTGGACAGCCACTATAATATCATTCATTACCTTTATTAAAAATGTGCACAGATTAATCTACCAATTTTACTCAACTAATGCCCATAAATTAACCAATCAAAAAATGTTAATTGATTGACAGTCCTACTTTAAACTTTAAAGGGACATCACGTGACTAAAAATAAAAACTAAAAACGAAGAGCCCTATCCATGCCATACAAAACTCACTTGAGTCGTTACATCAGCTTCTTTACTGAACGCTAAAAGGAGCATCTGCTGACTGCTGAGGCATGCTTTTAAAGAGGCTAGCTTGTTTCTCCTTAAGTCTGATCCAGGAGGATATTCAATTGAACATTTGCTGTGATTAGTTTCATAATGACATTTGAGGCTGCTCGCCTTATACAGACTACAGTATGTAATCGATTTCTTGCAGATGAGGCACAGGTTTACTACTGTTTTCAGTGAAAGCAAACTCTTCCTCCTATTCTAGCTTAAAGCATCATACTTTCGTTTATCACTTGTGATGGTTTGCTCAATGACATTGTCTCCATGAAACGAACAAGCAGTTAATTCAAGATTATGAACTGCACACCCGGATTTTAATCAAGGTGATTGAAATACGCATGCACCTATGCATGGTGTCAAAGGTCTTTGCAGGTCAAATAAACTGAAGAGAGAGAAGAAAGAATAATAAACATAAATCAATACAGAGAACAAAAATAATAAACTTGTTGTGTTTATTTTTACTTTTTCTCTTTTAGTTTATAATTCTTTCTTCAGTTCATGCAAGCCGCAAAGTGTGCATCACCCAGCATGTCACGGGGAGCCGCATTTGAACTGCCAGGGAGCTGCGGTTTGGCCACTTCTGTACCATATGATATTTCAAGACACAAACAGAAACCCTTTCATTCCCTATTTCATTTGTTTTCCAGGTCGACAGCTTGTCCTTGAAACTCTTTATGCTTTAACATCCAACACCAAGATAATAAAAGAAGCTATGGCTAAAGGTAATACACCACAGTATTGATGTCTGTAGTTTTTTTTTAGGATTTTTGTTTTACTTTATATCTATGTATTCTTCATCTAGTAATGAATAAAGCATTTTGGTTAAGAATTGGCAAGTAATATTTAATTTTATTAGACTTCCATGTAATGTTAATGTTACATAATTCACACTGTTTCCTTGGGTTACAGGTGCACTGATATATTTATTGGACATGTTCTGCAACTCCACTCACCCTCAAGTGCGCTCCCAAACTGCTGAGCTGTTTGCCAAAATGACCTCAGACAAACTCATTGGCCCCAAGGTGAGAGTTGTCAGGGTTAAATGCCCATGCTACTTTTGATATTTTGTATTTTTCCACAGCACTACAGTAAAATCATATTTAAGGGCCTGGTTGGAAGAATGTCATACATCATTCCTAAGGATTAGAGTTGTGGAAATTTAAGAGTTTACCTTATTTCTAATAAAATACTGTCAATATTACATGTCTTGCACTTGCATTTGCTTTTACAAGTCTGTGTGAGTCTCACTAAAAGCATATGTTTTAGAAAATGTGTATTTTCATTTAACAAAAAGGATCATACAAGCTTAAAGAAAGCTCACAGTTTGTATGCCTTATTTTCAGGTGTTCCTCTAGCACTTTTTTCCACCTGGAGACTGAAATTATATTATTTTAGTCAGTGCATAATTTGCTGTCCTTAACCATCAGCTGCAGACATGACTGCACAATGTTATCCAAAAAAGGGTACAAAGTTCTGGCAATAAGTCTAACTGTTGTTGCTTTGTACTCCAGGTGAGGCTCACACTGATTAAGTTTCTCCCTGGTGTGTTCATGGATGCAATGAGAGATAACTCAGAGGCTGCTGTGCACATCTTCGAAGGTACTCATGAAAACCCAGAACTGATCTGGAATGACAACTCCAGGGAGAAGGTGTCCACCACTGTCAGAGAAATGATGCTAGAGTAAGTTTTTCCTCCGATTGCCAGGTGGCAAAGAAGCCATTCCATATCCACACTGTCCTGGGTTGCTGTTGCGTTTTAATGTGTGTACAGGTTTTTTGAAAGAGGCTTGTATACTAGTTTTAGATCTAGACTCTTGGAGCAAATGTTGTATTTCTTACATTCAGTCTTGCAAGAGGACAGGTTAATTGTTACAACCTGGTGTACCTGAATACTGAAACAGAAAATGATACAAAGTGAATAATACATTATTTAATATAACAGATAAATCATACGCATGTCAAGTTGCTCTATAAGACAAGGGTAGATCATAAGGGTTTTGTCAGATGTGTTCTTTAACCATAACCTCTCAACTGTTCGTTTTAGGCACCGTTTACACACCAGGTTATAATACCACAGGTAGGATGATTCCATGGAAACTTAGAATGTTAATTGAAAGTCATTTGTTTTTTCTTCTTCTTTGAAGGCACTTTAGACAACAAAGGGATAATCCAGATGTCAACTGGAAGGCAAGTGAAAAAATTAATTACATTATTTTGAGATTATTCATTTAGAAAAGACGAACTGATGGATACCATCTTTACAGCCAGGTCTGGACTGGCATTCAGGGGTTTGAAAATATTTGACTGTGTGTTTATATGTGTGTGTGTGTGTTTATATATATATATATATATATATATATATATATATATATATATATATATATATATATATATATATACACACACACATACACACTACCGGTCAAAAGTTTTAGAACACCTCCATTTTTCCAGTTTTTATTGAAATTCACGCAGTTTAATGTCTCAATGTACTCTGAAATTAAAGCATAGAACAAATAAACAATTGGAGATAAAAAAGAAATCATGGAATCGTTTTGTTTAACAAAATTTAATCTAAATTTTTGACTCATCAAAGTAGCCACCTTTTGCAGATATAACAGCCGAACACACTCGTGGCATTCTTTCTACAATGGAAATCAAATATTGTTCGGAAAGTTCTTCCCAACACTGTTGCAGAAGTTCCCACAAATGTGTTGTACTTGTAGGTTGCTTTGCTTTCACCCTTCTGTCCAGTTCATCCCAAACCAGTTCGATGGGGTTTAAGTCTGGAGACTGTGCTGGCCATGCCATGATTTGAAGCCTACCGTCTTGTTCTTTTCTTCTAAGGTAGTTCTGACATAGCCTGGAGGTATGTTTTGGGTCATTATCTTGCTGTAGGATGAACCCCTGACCAAATAGACGTATAACAGAGGGTATTGCATGGCGCTGCAAAATGCTGTGGTAGCAGTTTTGGTTCAGGGTGCCACTCACTCTGTACAAGTCGCAGACTCTGGATCCAGCAAAAGAGCCCCAGACCATCACGCTTCCTCCTCCATGTTTGACAGTTGGTGTCACACACTGAGGAACCATCCTTTCGCCTACTCGACGGCGTACAAAAACCCTGCGTGATGAACCGAAGATTTCAAATTTTGATTCATCGGTCCATAAGACCTTCTTCCAGTCTTCAGTAGTCCACTGGCGGTGCTTCATGGCCCAGGCAAGCCTCTTTTTCTTATTTTGCCATCTTAGCAATGGCTTTCTTACTGCCACTCGACCTGTCAAACCTGCAGCTGAAGTCTTCTCTTCACAGTTGAAACTGAGACTTGCTTACTTCGACCAGTGTTAAGCTGTGCTTGAAGCTGTTGTCCTGTGAGCCGCCTATCACGCAAGCTGTTGACTCTCAGAAACTGTTGTGGCTTTGGGTCTGCCAGACCTCTTCCTGTCAGAGTTTCCTCCAGTTTCCAAGTGCCTTTTGATGGTGTAGGAAACTGTACTCACTGACACCTTGGCTTTCTTTGCAATTTCTCTAAAGGAAAGACCTACACTTTTAAGGGTTATAATGGTCTGTCTGTCTTCCTTTGTTAATTGCCTTTTTCTCGCCATTATGAGAGCAATATACTACTTCCTGCAGTACAATACTGTCCAAATAATGCTTAAGAGGGTGTAGTAACACAGTCTGTTCCAACACTGCTTTTATACAGACAGAGGGTTTGTAAGTAATCAACAAAAGTTGGGACACCTGTAGGAATTGTTAGCATCAACTTTCAAGGCTTAATTTACTTCCATTGCTGCAGAACAGCTGTAAGTTGTTAACCCATTACTTGTTCCCTGATAAAGGCCTTTTTGTATAACTCTGAAATGTACATTATTTTTCAGTTTTTGGTAACCTAAACTTTTTTTTTTTAACCTCTGGCAGTTTACCGCTTACCTTTGTACCATTTCAGATTATTCACTGGACTTGAACTGCTTAAATTTCAATAAAAACTGGAAAAATGGGGGTGTTCTAAAACTTTTGACCGGTAGTGTGTATATATATATATATATATATAGTGTGTGTGTTTAGTTGCCTTTTAGCTTTTACATTGAAAAATAAATGTAATAATCATGATTTTTTTTTTCCACCTAAAAACACAGCCATATAACTAGGAAAGACAGCCAAGTATTACTGTTGTATTCATCCTTACATTCTACCTTTTCCTTACTACACGGCTATAAACAGCTGAAATTTGGTAACATATTATGTAGGAAATCTGGTGGTGACTGATGATTGTATTCTGACTGGTGTCTTCACTCTTAGTTGCCCAAGGAGTTTACAGTGGCGTATGGATCTGCCCAAGGGGAGCTTTCAGTTGGAGGTGTCTTCCTGAGAATCTTTATCGCTCAGCCAGGATGGGTCTTAAGGAAGCCACGAGAATTCCTAGTTTCACTATTAGAAAAACTGACTGAGCTGCTAGAGAAAAATAACCCAAATGTAAGAAGCCTTTTCAAGTTACAGTATGTCTCTTAATTACATATGTAAATACTGTTTTTATGTGATTCATGGACAAACAATCCTGCATTTAGAGAAATATTATTATTATTATTATTATTTATTTCTTAGCAGACGCCCTTATCCAGGGCGACTTACAATTGTTACACAAGATATCACATTATTATTATTATTATTTTTTTTTTACATACAATTACCCATTTATACAGTTGGGTTTTTCTTACTGGAGCAATCTATGTAAAGTACCTTGCTCAAGGGTACAGCAGCAGTGTCCCCCACTGGGGATTGAACCCACGACTCTCCGGTCAAGAGTCCAGAGCCCTAACCACTACTCCACACTGCTGCCCATTAAATAAAAAATACCATTGGGTTAAGAAAGTCTGCATGCTGAAGAAGACAAATATACATGACTAAAAATAAAAAGCATTGTCTGGTTTCTTTCAGTTTCTGTTCATAGGTACTAAACCACTCACAATCCTTTTATTTCTGATAAAATCTAAAAGCTACCTATGTTATCTTTTTGTTAGGAAACAATAGCTGCATTAATGTCTTTTTTTTATTCTTTTTTTTTTTATTTAGTAATTGGCAATTGATTTTTACCCCGTTTTTCTCCCAATTTGGAATAGCCAATCTATTAATTTTAGGCTCAGCACACCGCTACCACCCCCGCGGTGACTCAGGAGCAGTGAAGACGAACACACGCTGTCCTCCGAAGCGTGTGCCGTCAGCTGACCGCTTTTTTTCACACTGCGGACTCGCCATGCAGCCACCCAAGAGCTACAGCGTCGGAGGACAACGCAGCTCTGGGCAGCTTACAGGCAAGCCCGCAGGCGCCCGCTCAGTCTACAGGGGTCGCTGGTGCACGATGAGCCGAGGACACCCTGGCCGACCTAAGCCCTCCCCACCCGGGCGACGCTCGGCCAATTGTGCGCCGCCCCTTGGGAGCTCTCATCCACGGTCTGCAGTGGAATAGCCTGGACTCGAACCGGCGACCTCCAGGCTATAGGGCGCATCCTACGCTACACGCGGAGCGCATTTACCGGAAGCGCCACTCGGGAGCCCTCTCATTGATGTCTTTTTTTCTGTAATTTCTCAAACTATTAATTGATAACCGTGTAGTGAAAGAATCTTGGGGACCTTAAAACTCGACGGGTACCCGACAGGAACTGTAATATTTACACAACCAGCCCCGAATACCAGCTTTTGTGCTAATGTAATGTAGTTGCTTCGAAGCTCTTGATGTGTTTTATGTATTTATTTTGATTTTTCTTTTCCAGGGTGAAACCTTAGAAACTATTACAACGGCCACTGTGTGTCTCTTCAGTACTCAGACTCAGTTAGCAGATCAGGTGCCACCCCTGGGCCACCTTCCCAAGATCCTACAGGCCCTCAATCACAAAAACAACACCATTCCAAAGAGCTCCATCCGTATCATTCATGCACTCTCGGACAATGAGGTAACTGCTTGCACTGTGCAGTGGGAATAATATATACAGTAGTCTCTGGCTAAGAGAACACCCCTCTGAAAGCAAGAAAAGTGTTTTCATAGCCAAAGTGTTCTCTAAGACAGAGTTGACCACGGACGCAATATGCCAAAGCCAATCACGATATGAATAAATAAATACAAAGGTATTTATTACTTATGTCATGACGCATGTGCATCAACAAATGAAATGAACAGAATAAGTAAAACAAAAACAATAGGCAAGGGTATGTTAATAAATTATAATAATAAACTAACTGACAAACTAAATTAACAAAGCACCCTGTGGTAAAAATGCAGCAAACAGTAATTATGAATACGAGAATGAATTTTAAGACAACGGTTATTAGCACATCACTGTCCTACACACGTTAAGAAATGCAGAGGAAGCTGTAGATTAGTCCCGTGATGACTAATCAGTTTTGAAAACATTGAATAAACCATTTGAATTGGAGTTTTGATGATGACGAGTTAACAAGTTACAAAACAGTACTGTATCAGTTTTAATCGAATCGCTCACTGCCAAAAAGGTGTATATGCAATAACTTACTGTACTTTAAACTTTAAAGTTTAAAGTACAGTTTCATATGGAAGGAATGCATTGAGTATGGAGATTTGTCCTGCACAAGATCATCTCTATAACAGTGTTGCTTCTAGTAGACAAAAAGGATATGCAGAGATATAATTACATAGTACACACAATAGAGTACATAGTACATGAGGTGAATTTGAGTCATTTTTCGGCTGCTGTTTACACAAACTGAGGATTCAGACTTCAATCTGTAAGCAGCAGGTTTATCAACAAACTGGAAACCACAACATATTTCTGACTGAGATTCCCTTTTGTTTTTTCTTTTTTTTTAATGATAGATTTGCGTACGAGCTATGGCATCATTGGAAACCATTGGTCCCCTAATGACTGGAATGAAAGTCAGGTCAGACATGGCCGGTTTGGCCTGTGAAGCACTGAATCGGATGTTCCAAAAAGAACAAACTGATCTTGTGGCTCAGGTATGGAGCTAAAATTCAAGGTAACATCACCACACTTTTGCCCAATTTCTCTATTAAATAATAATAGGGATGGGCACTACCAAGACAGCAATGCCTCTGAGCATCGCTCCAGAGCAGTTCTGGTCCAGTTTGAGGGGCCCAGTAATACAGTGTAGTGTCATACCTGTATATGAAGTGTGGCTTGAATGATGTCTTTGCATCTCATTGTCACATCTCTCTCTTATTCTCTGTCTTGTGCTCAATGTTCAGGCACTGAGGGTAGAATTGGTACCCTACCTCCTGAGGCTGCTGGAAGGGATTGGTCTAGAAACTCTGGATAACCCTGCCGCCACCAAGGCACAGATTGTAAAAGCACTGAAATCAATGACACGCAGCCTGCAGTATGGTGAACAGGTACAACCACTTTCTTTACACAAGGACCCGAATTGTGACCATATGCAGCAATACAAACACTAATGGCTTAATATCTGTGTATTATATAGCTTAGTTTATAAGCAGAAGATATAAAGCATTTCAAACAGTAATACACTATACATTTCTATTTTTATAGCTGACAATATGCCATAATTGTAATATTACAATGCTATTTGTCATCTGTTATTTGTAAAGATATTGTTCCCCAGTAGACCATGATAAAAGTTGTGTACGCTGAAAAAAAAAAAAAAAAGAGCATGAAAATAAACACAGTAATGTTAAATTAAACCAAAAGCATGTTATCCTTCATTAGTCATGTAACGCAGTCTTGTGAGAAGACAGACACCATCAGAACTACAGGCTCTGCATAAAATGTTACTGGTCCCCATACTGTCAAGCAGCGTAGGAAGAGATGAAGATATTCACATGATATTACTGTAGTTGTCTAATGCCCATTTCTTTCAGGTGAATGAAATCCTCTCTCGTTCCAACATCTGGAGTGCCTTTAAAGATCAGAAACATGACCTGTTCATCTCAGAGTCACAAACTGCAGGGTACCTCACAGGTTGGTAGCCTCCTTCTTTGTTCATTACTGAACAATAATGCTCAGCAGTACTGTATAGACGAACAGCAGGTATTTTTCTTTTTTTTTTCTTTTACATTTAATACAACTTACTGTGGTAAGCCAACAGCATACAAATTCATTTGTAAATCAATCTGGTTGACCGCTGCATACATTCACACTCACTCACTCACTCACTCACTCACTCACTCACTGGTTGTGTCATTACTTACTACAGTGCATTGTGGGAGATTGCTTTGGAATAAGTGTGGTGCACTTCAGTTCGCCAGTATGAAATCAATTGGTTCATGGAATACATTGAAGTGCGGCTCTAACATGTATTTATTTTTTTTAAATGATCTTTAATTATGGATTTTGGCAGATATACGTATTGTTTATTGAGTCATATCCAATTATAAAACATCATTATACAGGATTTCAGCTTAAATTATAATTTGCCTTATAAGCTTGAAGGAAAAGTACACATTTGCAAGAGCCAAAAACAGTGGGGTGTAATATTGATATAGGTCTTCAATGTAACCTCCTTCTCTGCTTTTCTTGCTAAATTGACTGCCTTTTCCCTCTAGCTCAATGCTTGGCTCCACCTCACCACTACCCTTGCCATCTCCATCCCTTTCTATGCCCTCTTCTTTCTCCTCAGGTGTATCCTCGCCTTCCCTTCTTTCTGGTAGTAGCCCCCTTCATCTCAGGAGTGGGCTTTAGACCTTTACAAAGGCTCCTTGCTTACTTCTCTGTAACTCTGAAGCAGGTAGATACGTTTCCTAAACTGTTTTAATTTTCGTCCTTGCATTGTTGTCTCTGTACGGCAAAATACAAGTTTGATTGTTCTCTTCCCTCAGTGATATTTTAGTGTAGTTATTGTTGACGAAAAGAAAAAGCCCAGTCCTGATCGCCAAATGTCTGTGGGCCTGACTGACTGCTGAGGTATAAACTGTACATTAGTATGCTCTAGGCACTCTAGGCACCTTCAATTTGGTTAGTTATTAAGTGCACTTTTAAACATTTGTAGATAATAGTAGGGCTGCAACGAAGAGTACATTTTGACCTTCGACAGTTCGGAACACATTACCGAAGGAAGGTTCGAACCTTTGATGGTACTCATTTGCATAATTTACTAGTTATGTCACCATAGCTACTTGTTTATATTTGATTGAAAATCCTATTATTTTACAGGTAATCCATATAAATGGAATAAAACATTCATATGTAGTTTAAAAATACGTTATATAGAAAAGCAATCAATTTTTATAATTTAAATAAAAATACATGTTGTTTATTTACATGTAATTTGTTCTGTTTGCGAGTAAGCTTGCATTGCAGCGGTACTAACTGCAGCGGATTGGGGCAAAACAAACTTAATTTAACAGTCACCGTTCCAAGCAGGTTATCAGTCACATTTTACTACTACTACTACTACTACTACTACTACTACTACTACTACTACTACTACTACTACTACTAATATGAACCTACGCTTGTAAAGTGACCCCAGAGATTGGATGTGCCTCCATGATACATCAACAAATGCATGCACAGTTTGCATTCAACTTTTTTTTTTTTTTTTTGGTCATCTGGGCATTTAATAAAAAAAATGGGGTTTCGAGACATTTCTTTCAATACAGCTTACGCTATACAGCGCTTTGCTGTCGAGATGGCGAGTTAAGAAATTTGCCTCTAGGTATTCAGTACATTTTTTACTGAAGCAATACTGCTATGGTACCCCCCCAGTGCTTTGGCATAATAATATACCTTGCTTCATACATGACAACGGCGCCATATAGAGTTGCTACTTATAATGATTTGGTAGTGGATTTTAACTTTTTCTTTAAGTAATATGCATTTTACATTTTTATAGTATTCATACATTGTCAAATGATTTCTGTTAACAGAAAAAATGTGTGAATGGCACCTGACAAACCTTTGAAGGTTTAAAACATAGAATTCCTGGCTAGCGAACAAACCTTCGAATACAGCCCTAGAAAACCTGTTTTGAATAGGGCTGTAAGGGTTTAAACGGTAAACGTGGGTTAAAAATATTTTCGTTTAAAATTTGTATTATACGTTTAAACGCAACTTAACAGTTAAATATATTATCAAATTATTTTTGCATATTTTCCGCAAAGATATGTTTCCCTTTCTATGGTTTTCCCCTTTAAGGAAACCTGACCTGCTCAGTCTAAATACGTCTTGCATAAATTAAGGACAGACCAGCTTCCTGCGTTGTTGTGTATCTCCATCGCATTGCCTTTTTTCGGGTCTTATAGGGCCCTATGGAGTCTGTTAACGAGAGCACGGACGGAATCACGGTATCAAAAGAATATTAATGCGGAATTAAGTGCTGTACAAAAAAAATGCATTTGGCAGTAGAGCATTAAGCTTGAGATTTACATATTTGAAGGGAAAATGTGAAACTAATGATCAGTACAGGCAGTGGCGTAACTTTGGTTTCAAAAGTGGGGGGATTGTTTCTGTAGCTGGGTTATAAATGAGGCGGTGTATTCTGTAAGGGATAAACAACGAGAAGGGCTGAATCAGTGAAAATAATTCACCGTTTGAGTGCGTTAAATACATGCAATCATGGAAAATAATAGGACTTAAACAATTAGACAACGTTGCAGACTATTATAACGTCTGTATTACAAACAAAAAGTACCTCACACAGACTGCTATTACAGCAGTCACTTTGAACAATACGATCCCAATGTTCACACAGAGAAGATTTATGGTAGTGAAACCATGGGCATAGCAGTAATATAGAATTGATCAAGTTCAAAACTAAAAGTTAATTGGAAAAGAAAAAACATGTAGCTACTATTTATTTATTTATAAAAAGAACGGCGAATAAGATGTCTGTTACAAAGTGCTTACAACTTTTTATTTGTCCATATTTTATTGTGTGTGTTCACATGACATCTGCAATTACAGAACAGCTTTTAATTATTCAAGCGAGCTGAACCGAGGAGCCGTGAAAGAGAGGAACGATGGGAAATGAAGTCTTTATTTTTTCACGTGAATGCGCAAGCACCGTTGTGAAAGGGAGGGACGCTGGGAACTAGTATTGTATCAGACAACGGGTTTGATTTGTAATGAAAAAAATAAAGGTTTTTGGTTCTGGACATGTTTTGTTTCCTGCCAACAATGTACAAGTGAATGAAACAAAAAATGTAGTCTTGTCACTGTGTTTTAAGTTTAATTTAAGTAGAATTGTTTTTTTTAGGGCAGCAGTGTGGAGTAGTGGTTAGGGCTCTGGACTCTTGACCGGAGGGTCATGGGTTCAATCCCCGATGGGGACACTGCTGCTGTACCCTTGAGCAAGGTACTTTACCTAGATTGCTCCAGTAAAAAACCCAACTGTATAAATGGGTAATTGTATGTAAAAATAATGTGATATCTTGTAAGTCGCCCTGGATAAGGGCGTCTGCTAAGAAATAAATTATTTATTATTATTTTAATGTTTTTTCGATGTTGGATACACACGCTTTTTATGGAGCTTCTGGAGAAATGATACGTTGTAGAATCGACTGAATGTTTTTTTTTTATGCTATTAAAATAGATTACATTTTAGTGCTAACTTACAGTCCTCCTTTATGCTTTTATGTTTACCATTGTTTGTCTTTAAGTAGATCTATATGGTACGCACTTTGAATAACAAACCAAGGTTAAAATATGACTTAAAATATTGGAAATAAAATATAAAAATATGAAATGAGTGAAACGTTAAATTTATGGCCGTTTAAACGGTTAAATGACCGGATTAACAATGGGTTTAAACGTGTAGTCAATTAAACGTAGATTTACAGCCCTAGTTTTGAACTAACAAGACTAATTTGTGGAAATTTAAATATATAGTGAATACTGAATAAACTATCCTTCAAAGGGATTGGCTGTTTATTCATGGCTGCTCTCATTACATTGAATTGAAAAGAAGAGAATATCTGGGTTTTACTGGCTGGTAAGAGCAAGTGAAACTCAAAACATAGAAATCTGTTCTTTACCTTGGTTTCTAGAATGCCCATAAACCTAGCGAAGCTTGGGTTGCATGTCATCTGAAGGAACACACAGAAACCATATATACACTTGTGTGTGACACAAGCAGATACTGTAAATTATCATATTATTTAGTGGTCCAACTGAATCATTAACTGGGATGAAGTCACACTGAAACTGTATCAGTTTTGTAGTATGTTGTCTGTGTGTGTTTTCACACATGTAGTCCTTATTAAGACAGATTTTATTTCTCGCACAGGTCCTGGAGTGGCAGGCTACCTTACTGCTGGGACTACATCAACAGTCATGCCAGTTGTACCACCTCCTGTTGACAGTGAAAATGGAGACCTGGGTTGACAGGTGATGTGCATGCCCAGTTCCAAGTCCTTTCAAAAGACATCTGAGAAACAGAAGAGCCTACAAAACCATCGGGATCCTGTTCAGAGCATTTTCGCCTTGTTTTGGGGTTTTTTGTCTTGCACGATAACAAGTGTCATTACTTTTTCTAAGAATATATTTTTTATTTGTGAGAAAAAGATTAAAAGTGATCCAGTTCTGTTAGCATTATGTTAAAAACGATAGAGGCACTCTGGATACACCTAACAAGATGAGTCTGCAAGCATTTTTCTTGCCGTACTTGCATATTGTTCATCCGTGTCAGGTTACAAGACTGTGAATCGGATTTATAAATTGTTTTCCTAATTTTTATAATGTTGTTTTACAGTGCTGTATCAAAAGAAAAGAAAAAAAAAACATGACTGGTGTTTAATTGAAGTTTAATTTTTGCTAGAAAAGAAAAATAAACATCTGGTTACCAACTAGATGGCAGTCTAATGATGCTGTGTATATCACAGTTTGTCTTAAGTCTTATTGTTATGTTAACTGTTACTCAGATCAAGTCCTGAACCTCTCTGCTCATGCTGTCCCTTTCTGCTAGTCTTTCATATGATTTTCCGCATTGCAAACCGCACTAGACATTTGTACGTATAACTGCCTTTACCAACCTAAACAAGCTTCTGCAAAAGAAAGGAACAATAGCATTGACTCCAATTATCATATGTAAAAGACTAGTGTAATTGTGAATTGTTCTATATATAACCCATATATAAACTTTCTATATTGAATGTACATTTAAGAAAAAAAAATAAAAAAAAGAATCAGATGCACTTGTACATAAAATTTTAGGAATAAACAAAGGGAATCTACAGTATCTGTGTTTTTGTTCAAAACCATTTATTTAACTTTGTCATCAATTATATAGGGGTATTCATAAACACAATAGGAAATAAACATTATTACAGAACACTGTATGCACTTACTCATAAACATTCACAGGCTGTTGGATAGGTGTCTGTGGAGTGGTGCCTTTAGAATGTGCAAACATCAAAATGTCTTCAGTTCAGTTTTATATATTTAACCAGAAACCAAAGAACTAATTTATAATGGTGTGCTGGTGAGACAGCAAACCATTCGTAAACATCGTTTTCTGTGCAACTGGTATTAGAACCCCATCTGAATCCACAAAGTCATCAAAGCTAATCCCGGCTACACAGGAATGTATAATGTGGTAGGCAGCAGAATGAATTAGATTCAGCTCGGTCAAAGCTAACATTATTTAGTGTAAATCAACTAAAGCTCATGAAAAAAACTTAATTTCAGATTAAATTAAACACACATAGCAACCAAAAGGGTGTGTGCTAAAGAAATTATGCTGTAAAATCTTTATACTATTCAGCCTGAACATTGAATCACCCTCATGCACTCCCTCTAAATTAACTTTGAGTCTTCGTGTGGCACCAGCCCCCCCATTGACTAAAAAATGTACTCAACCTTTGGGGTACCATTGCTCCTGTGAGACCATTTGCTCATAATTATTTGCATGTAACTGAAAAGGGGATGGTTACCTAATAAGGTAAGATAATTAGTAAGCAAGCCTTCTGAGTGGGGTAAAACAGGCAATGAATCCCCAACCCCAAGCACCAAAAACCAGAAGTGGTGACTGAATACTTTGTATCTACATCCTAGGGTTCGAAAGAAACTCCTGTAAAGGCAAACACGTATTTTAATTTTCATTTCTGATAATCTAAATGGTGAAGGGTATCAGTGACTGGTTTCAATATGCATATTTAGAGAAGTGTGTTTGGAAAGTGATAAACAGCTGGTCCTCTCCTCAGTCTGATAAATATTGCATCTAAGCTAAGACAATATGTTTATATTATAATTAATTTAAATTTACAAATAAGGGTTGTTGTTTTCCTCAAGATATTAAACCAATTCAGGATTTTGAACATTTTTTAAGGTAGTCCTAAATGAAAAATGTATATTAAATGAATTTGTGATGTTAACAATTGGAAATGCAAATACATTTCTGAAATACAGAATAATTAGAGGGGAAAAAACATTGCCACTTTGGCAGGTCCTTGTTAGAGCAGTATTAACCAGGCTTACTTACTGTATGTCCCTTGTGGATCACATGGGGGCTGTTTCTGAAAATAAGTCAGAAAAGCTGAACTTAAAAACTAGTTAAAATTACCACTTGGGTTGTGAAAAAATCAGAGTTACATAGGGGTCCTTTAAAGCAGAAATGCATCTGATCAGAAGCATTTTTTGTTTTGCTAGAATAATAATAATATAGAGAATACAGAGAAATGTAAGTATATTACAAGCGTGCTAACCATTGCTTCAAATCCATCTTCTCTAGCTAATAGTCCCAATTTTATTGGATTGCTTTGTAATGTTAATTCAGGATATGCAACAGGCTGTAAACTGCTGATAAACTGCTGCATAGTAATACCTTTGCTGTAGTGAGTTTGAACTACACAACCTGAAGTGATCAGATAACAGCAGCAACTTTTCATCTGTAGCGCTGTCTTCAATATATCTGAATAATCCAAAGGTAAGTAATATTGAAACAAAGAACCAAAATATCTTCAACCCAAGACAATTGGGACCAGTGGTAATATTGTTAGTACTGATGAGAGGTATACTAAATAGTTTAACCTTTTGTTAGCACTCCTTTATGCAGGTAAGGAATAGAATAGTATGAACATTATTCAGTAAATGGTATAAACTCCGCACTGTATAATATAGACGGCGGCGGCGTCTAAAACTTAAACAACTTCTTGCTCCGTCATTTAAAATCAAGTCGTGTCAAATGAAATGGGGAAGCTTGGCTTTTTGTAATGATGTATCGCATGTTTTTCTATGTCTATCTGTTGTCGCGACAACGAAAATATAGAATATATAATTCTGAAAGAAAAACATAATAAAAATGCAAATGGCATCTTCCGAAGGGACAAGACAGGCTTCAAAGTATGTAAAAAAAAAAAAAAAAAAAAAAAAAAGCCTGCTTAGGAGGTTTTAGAAGAGATAGAGAGATGGAGTGAAAGTGATGGAGGCTCCGGTATAGAGAGCTGCGATTCTGCTGAGGAGAACGCATATGGAGTGGATCCTTTGCAGGACATGTAAGTATAATATTCCTTCTAATTATACGTATTTATATAATATAGTTTATAAAGTATATTATATTAGTTTTTTTTCCTCTTCAAATTATAACGTGTGTGTGTTAACTTGAACATTGCTGTAGGCTGTAATCTGATCTTGGTGCAGACTTGGGCACCTGCACATTTACTGATACGATCAGAACCATTTGTTTACATACCAGGCTACGTGAATTTGAGTGAGTGTGTGTCTATGTAAATACCTGTAATAGCTATAAAGGTGTCTTCTAAATAAATAATAATATCTAAATAATAATAATACATGTATTTATTATTTTATCATTATTATTTGTTATTCATTTATTTATTTAAAGTGAAGAGGTTGAAGAAATTCCAAGCATAAGCAACAACTAAAAGAAGGAGGGCATCAACCCCACCAATCAGAGCTAGAAAGGCAAGCACCAACCCTCATAGCCACTGTTCATGAAGAAAGGTGGAGGTCAGAAAGTGAGCCTGATACCTACCCAGTGCAACATAGGTTTGTACCAGCAAGACCTCCTGGTGTGCAGCTAAACAGTACAGCAAAATATTCAGTACTAGAATTGTTTCAGCAGTTTTTTACAGGAGATGCTGTAAAAACTCTGTATGATAACACAAATAAACAGGGGGAAAAACAGAAGGCTTGGGGGAAGAAATATCATTGGATTCCTTTGGGGGTAAAGGAATTCTACATGTTCCTGGCAATCATACTGTATATGGGAATAGTAAGATTGCCTTCAATCGCTGAATACTGGGTAAATGATAGAGCGTAATGAGCAGGAACCGATTCCTCGCCATTACCTGGAATCTTCACATGAGCGATCCCGAGGATGAAGAAAATGACAGAAAAAAGGCACTCCAGATTACGATAGGCTGTTCCGACCTCTGCTAGACAGCATTGTTACCTCCTGTAAAGCTTACTGTCAACCGAGAAAAAACCTGTCCATAGATGAAAGGATAGTTGCTTCAAAATCAAGAATAGGAATGAAGCTACCAAATGGGGCTATAAACTTTTTGTTTTGGCAGATGCTAGTAATGGCTATACCTGTGAGTTTATCATCTATTCAGGGAAAAGCACGTTTGACGGAGGGAAAGGACTGAGTTATCATTCAGTCATGTCTCTGATGCAAACAAGTTTTTTTGGGACAGGGTTACAATTTATATTGTGACAATTTCTACAGTATTTCACAGCTTTTTCATGACCTACACACAAATAAATTTGGTGCTTGTGGGACAATCAGGGAAAAGGCTTCCCTCGCACGAAGGTCAACACTTTACCGAAAAAAACAGAAAGAGGGTCCTTCAGATGGATTAGGAGCGGGGAACTGCTGTTCATCAAATGGATGGATGCGAGGGAGGTTTCAGTATGCTCCACTATCCATAAAGCCTTTTCAGGTGACACCATCCAGAGACGACAAAGATTGGAAGATGGCTCTTGCTGGAGGAATAATGTGACAGTTCCAGCAGCAATGAAAGATTACAACAAGCACATGGGTGGAGTGGATCTGTCAGACCAGCTGATTCAATATTATAATGTCCATCATAAAACTGAAATGGTACAAGATCTTTTTTCACCATTTTATTGACATTGCTGTTGTAAACAGCTTTCTGATTTACAAAGAGCTTTGTCAGCTAAAGGGACAGAAACCAAATACGCAGAAGGAGTTCCGACAGATTCTGTGCAAAGAACTTGCTTTGAAGCAGCTCACAGAGGCTTCAACCTCAGAAAGACACAGTGTTTCTTGTGTAAAAACACAACACCTGCCAGAACCCACTGCAGACAGCGATGTTGAACAATCACAAAAAGCCACTGCTGGAAGAAAGTATTGTGAACTGTGCAAGCAAAATGGACTGCTTTCCAAAACTCCTTGGAAGTCCCAAACATGTGGGGTGGCTTTGTGTATTATTGTAGATAGGAACTGTTTTTTGAAGTGGCACCAGTAATTTTGGTTAGGCCTATAGAAAAAAAAGACTTTTATTGATGAGGTATGGAGTGGATGAATTTTTATAAATAAACGATTTTGTTGTTTTTGTAAATATAGATGTATTTTATTAGTTTTTTGTTCAATTTGCTCAATTTTTTACCAGATGTTCCTTATTGTAAATAGTTATATTTGAGCTGGCATTTCTAACCCTAACCCTAAACCTAACCCCCAAAAAAATGATAAACAATAAATTAACATTTAAAAAAGAAAGTCTTTATTATTTTCTGTTTTTTCTAACTGTTATAAAAATGGTGAGTCTATGATTGTTACCGGTACTGATGTATTTTCCTGAATCCCCAGTTTGTCCCCTTTCATTTCATATAAGGCACTTACATGTGACCCCTATAGTTGAGGATTTATGTAAAAAACTAAAAAGAATCAAAAACAGGCGAAAACAGCTTGGAGTTTAAATTTAATCTAATTGTTGCGTATTCATTATTAATGTGTGTTACAATCACCGCCTCACTAGAAGTTGCTGGAAAAATGGAGTAAGCAACGAACAAAAAAACCTGAGCAAGTGGGGTAGAAAAAAGAAGTAACAAGACAGAAAAACTACAGGCGGGACCAGAAGATTGGAATCTCAATAACAGAATAGATAGACTAGGATATAGGAAGACTGGGGAATAATAGGCTGTGAGATTCCGGAGCTTAGTCTGTGGAGAGCCTTGAATGTGACATGCCACTACTATAATACATGTAAGTTAAACCTGTTTCAAGGAGGATGGGTTATTTATTAGTAATGATCCTATGCCCCAAAGGAGCTCTTCCCTCATAAAAACGTTTCAAACACCCATCTTCCCAGTAAAACAGATATAACAGGGATCTTAGTAGCTAGACTGTTTTTTGCCATCTTCCCGTGTTAAGGTCTTGCTTATAAAGACATATTTCCACTTTACACTTGTTAAATTCTGAATACTGAAAGTAGTGTTTTAAAATTAATCGTTTCTGTAAATAATCATTTGCCCACATGTATTTTAAAAGCCACCTTTCCTTTAAAAACAGATTATTAATAATATTTGGGTTGTTCCACTCTATTTTCTCATATATATACTGAGCATCAAAAGAAACTTATCACATATATTTGAGCATCAAAAGAAACTCATCACTTATATTTGGATAAAATTCACTAAATGTGATTGAAAAATGACAGGTGCAGGTGCATTGACTTTTTGTTGTGCTGATTAACATTTGACATCACGAAGATGCTGCAAAATGATCTGTCGATCTTGGGCAAGTGTTGTGACTCTTAGTCTCCCAGTTCTTGGCCTGTCACTGACAGAGTGTGTCTGGTTATACCCTCTCGCCATGTTTGAAATTACTGGCTGTGAGCACCCAAGACGGCAAGCCACAGTATGCTGCCCTAGTCCAGCCTCCAACATGCCGATTGCACAAGGGCACTTAACATCCCTTGACAGACGTGGCATATTGTTTTTTTCTGTGATTTTCTTTATTGCTTTTATCCAAGCTTGCAATTCAACAGCTGAAATCACTCCATATCCAGTGTCCAATCAACTGTCTCACTAATTAGGTGATTAAGTGCATATGCTTCAGTCAAGCGTGTCATTGTCAAGGATGAATGATCGAGTGAATAAAAAGAAACCAAAAACATTTCATCAATGTCCATCACTTATATATCTTATTTTTTTCGAAAATAAATGTGTTATAATAGTGATAAGTTTATTTTGCTCGGTATATAAGAACATAAGAACATAAGAAAGTTTACAAACGAGAGGAGGCCATTCGGCCCATCTTGCTCATTTGGTTGTTGGTAGCTTAGTGATCCCAGAATCTCATCAAGCAGCTTCTTGAAGGATCCCAGGGTGTCAGCTTCAACAACATTACTGGGGAGTTGGTTCCAGACCCTCACAATTCTCTGTGTAAAAAAGTGCCTCCTATTTTCTGTTCTGAATGCCCCTTTATCTAATCTCCATTTGTGACCCCTGGTCCTTGTTTCTTTTTTTCAGGTTGAAAAAGTCCCTTGGGTCGACATTGTCAATACCTTTTAGAATTTTGAATGCTTGAATCAGATCACCGCGTAGTCTTCTTTGTTCAAGACTGAATAGATTCAATTCTTTTAGCCTGTTTGCATACGACATGCCTTTTAAACCCGGGATAATTCTGGTCGCTCTTCTTTGCACTCTTTCTACAGCAGCAATATCCTTTTTGTAACAAGGTGACCAGAACTGAACACAATATTCTAGGTGAGGTCTTACTAATGCATTGTTTTAACATTACTTCCCTTGATTTAAATTCAACACTTCTCACAATATATCCGAGCATCTTGTTGGCCTTTTTTATAGCTTCCCCACATTGTCTAGATGAAGACATTTCCGAGTCATCATAAACTCCTAGGTCTTTTTCATAGATTCCTTCTTCAATTTCAGTATCTCCCATATGGTATTTATAATGCACATTTTTATTGCCTGCATGCAGTACCTTACACTTTTCTCTATTAAATGCCATCTGCCATGTGTCTGCCCAGTTCTGAATGCTGTCTAGATCATTTTGAATGACCTTTGCTGCTGCAACAGTGTTGTTTTTGTAGCGTGCATGGGGGAAGGCAGCAGCATGGCTGGTAGGTGATGTAATCACACACGAAGACATAAGCCCCGATATAGGTTCCTTGCAAAGGAGCCGCCGGGCCAGCTCTTTTGTACGGCGGTATCGGCTCTGTGCTAGTGCGAGAGGTCCGGTGTTCGCGCTCACCCTCCCTATGGATTGCCTCGCCCTGTGTGATGCGCCTGCCTGCGTTAACCAAGACCGCTACAATATATACATATATAATATAACGACCTGGAGAGGTGGCGGGAATCTCGGAGGACACACGTGATGGACAGGTTGCGAGGACGCTGATTGGGCGGAGGGGGAAAACTGCCAAGAGGTCTCCTCCAACCGGGTCTGAGAAGCAAGAGGGGGCGTGCTAGCATATAAGAGTGTAATAAATATAATGATTTATTCTAAATAAATACAGGCTAACCTCACCCATTCACCACAATCACTGCCTCTGTCTGAGTCCATAAGGCCGGAACTCAAAAACGTAACAATTTTTTTTATTTGCACTGCCATCTAGAGTTTGGAGATTAATTCCAATCTTCCCAATCCTCCCATTCGCTCTTTTAGTACGACCCCATAAAGCGACAACTTTTGAACTCTGGTATATATGATATGAAGGAAGCAAATAGTAGCCTAAACATCATTAAAAAAGCGGCATTGACTGTACAAAAGCCTTGTGAACAGTCAATCCCATTCACCCCATAACACTTCAGATTTCTTTGAATAAACAAACGATTATATATATATATATATATATATATATATATATATATATATATATATATATATATATATATATATATATAAATATAAAACATCTAATCAGCAGTGTGTGGAGTAGTGGTTAGTATATATAGTAGTGGTTAGGGCTCTGTACTCTTAACCTGAGGGTCATGGGTTCAATCCCAGGTGGGGGAGACATTGCTGCTGTACCCTTGAGCAAGGTACTTTACCTAGATTGCTCCAGTAAAAACCCAACTGTATGGGCAATGGGTAATTGTATGTAAAAATGTGGGATCTTGTAACAATTGTAAGTCGCCCTGGATAAGGGCGTCTGCTAAGAAATAAATAATAATTACCAATCACAATGTTACTAAGATAACAACAAAGGGTTTTCTTATTTGTTCCCGCTTCATGTGTATGTCTGTTACTGTAAATAAAACATGGGGTCGTGTACTATTATAAATGATTTAATATGTAATGTATTTTTTTTTTTTAATGTAAAATCATTTTACGTCTACGGAACCTCATTAGAGCATAAATATTTTTTTTCCATTTTTTTTTTTTTAATATCCTGCTACTTGAAACAGATTTTGAACAAAATACTTCTTAGAAGTATATGGGGTCCTGTTGGTTGTTGTCTTTTTCAGATGCCTGATAGGTCTGCGTGTGAATAATGAACTCGCCCTGTTATTTTGTTAGACCTTTTAATTAATTTATTTAGCTATAGATCAAACTAGTGAAATGTCAATTTACCACGTTTCTTAACTGTGAAATATAATTTGTAGACTCCTTTGTTATTGCCAGTAGGACCCCGAGCTAAATGTTTCCGGTTTTATTGAAGTGAGTGTTTGGCGCCAAAGAGAATAAAGGGTATTTTGCTTTTCAATTAAAATCCAACTGTGCCAAAAGCGTAAATATGGCGAGTATTCGCTGTTATATCAGTTAATTATTTGAGCAAAGAAGATCCTGTGACCTTTTCCCTTCTGCAACAGCAGCGGGCATCAGTAGATGGTTTTCATGTTTTACATTTCATGAATACATAGGGTCTATCCCCCAGTGTCATTTACCACGTAAGTAACACAGTCAGTTATTTCGTTTTACTTTGTACTTGTAGATTTTAACAAAATAACAAAAAACTGTTTCTTTATTAAAATCTGTCGCATCGCGTGCATTGTATGTTGTCATTTTGAGTTTCTAAATTTTAGTTGAGGTTGATAAGGATATTTTTGTTTGTTTCATACTGCCTGTGATTTTATTAATAAACACGGTAAATCGGTTCATATAGTTCCTGTCAAAACAAAGGCAGCAGAGCAGTTATGATTTAAATATTGTTTGTTGTGAAGACGTTTTAATTTTACACCCAGTGGTGTGCATGCCTTGATCACTTTAGATGTTATGATAAAAAAAAATAATAGTAATGTTTCCAGAACAGTACTAGACTGAGCTATATTTCCACTTTCTCTCAAGAGAAGACATGAGGTTTGAAAAACTTGTGTGTGTATGTTAAACACTTAACACCAAGTTCTGAAAAATAAGTTGCTATAATTAACCTATTGCAAATCGGTCATTTTGTGTAAAATACTGTCGTGAAACGAGTATCCTAGCTTGAACAAATGTATGCCTGTTTTTTACCATCTATGACAAAACGACTTGCTTTACCGGTACATTAATGTAAATCACCTCCCACCTGTCATTTGGGACTGGAATATCAATGGAAGCATTATTGGTCAATTTACTGTCATTGTCCCTCACGGTTACCTAACTTTTTCATGGTACCTGACACTGGCTGAGCTACTGACAGATTTGATGAAGCTATGTGTGGACTTCTGTAATGTGATTTAGCAAACTTTTTAATTTTTGTGACAATTGTAATAACATTTGTATTATTGTTGTTTGATATGTTACACACTTTTATTATTTTATTTTGCCTTTCAGGATTAAGGATGTCAAAAATGGATAGAGATCCGTTCTTCGTGAAATTTGTACAAAACTTAGAACAGAGTTCAGATCTTGCAACAAAGGCCTATGATGTAAGGATGCACATCGGTGCTACTGTACAGTAACGTATTTACTGCTGCTTTATATTTAAATGTCTGGAGAATGGTTAGCTGTTGCATCTGGATATTTAATGCAGTGTTGCAAAATTCTGTGATCAAGCATCTGCATATTGTGGTTAGCATATATTGAATATTTTTTTAGTGTAAAATAAAAAATAAAAAAAAACAATGGATAATGTCTTGGATCCAGGAGACCCTATAAAATGTATAGCCCAGTTATACATTTTATCCCCAAAATTTATTATGCTGTCCGTGAAGAAATTAAAAAGGGCAATAAAAAGGAAAACCTGAGGGATCCACCACCACACATTTAAACAAAAAAATACAAGCTCATTGGCATGTGTGTTCTGAAACATATTTGTTTAATTGTTCATGCTTTGTTCTCTTCCAGGCTATTAGAGAGTTACAATCAGAAGAGTTCCTGCAGACTGTTGATGAAGAAGCAGCACTTTTGTTACAGCAAAAAGATAAATCTCTCTACATTTTCAGTTCTTTTAATGGACCAGCATTCATCCACCTTAAAAAGGTTTGTTTTTACATAAAGGGTGTTTTAAATTTATAATGATACCAGATTTATAAAATTGGGTTGGAATGCATAGGCCTATGTATTATGTGTACTGTAGTCAAGCATGACATGTATTTTGATATTCAAAAACAGACAACAGAGGAATTTTAATATAAATTCAAGTGTGTGTGTGTGTATAATATATATATATATATATATATGTATATATATATATAATTTGTGTCATTTAGCGTACTGTATCTCAATAACCAATACCAGAACATTTTGTCTTGTATACTGTGTGCCTCTGTACAGTATTACTTTGTTGTTCCAAATAAATAGAAACCATCCAAGCAACTAGTAACTGTTTGTCGTAACTCTGAGATGAACATCTCTGTGGGTTATTTTGTGGTTAAATGCATACATCAAATAACTAATAACTTGTTCTCGTTTCCTATAGCTGGGCTGCAGGATTGTCAGCCCACTGGTGGTTCTTTTCTGCCTCCAGCATCAGCGATCCGTGCCGAAAGCCGAACACCCTGTATACAACATGTCCATGGCAGACGTGACTGTTTCCTGTACCAGTCTGGAGAAGGAAACAAGAGTAAAGAACTTGTACAATAATATCAGAACAGTCTTATCCTTAGCTTACTTGTTATGTATTACGAATCCTTGTTACTCGGACAGCCATAAACAATCATAAAGGTTAAAGGACTTGGAAAGACGGGTTGATCTGACAGTGATGAAGGATGTCCTTTATCTGCAGGTTGATGTTAATTTCCTGTAACCTGTTAATATGAGGCAAATTTGTATTTCAAAGGCATGTCTTGCCAAACACCGTGTGTAATTTATTCAATTTTATCATCAGTGGAAAAACAAATATTTGGCAACAACTTGGAATTACTCATAAATTGTTTAACTGTTTTCTCTACACTATTCTTGGATATTTTTGTATATTCTTGGATTATATTTAAGAGCACTTTTTTTTCTCCAGGAAGAAGTGAGTACGTTGGTGCAGTTAATGGGAGGTCGTGTGTTCCGAGATCTTAATGTTTCGGTTACTCATCTGATTGCTGGAGAGGTTGGCAGCAAAAAGTACGTGGTGGCTGCCAATCTGGGGAGGCCCATCCTACTGCCCTCCTGGGTGAAGGCATGCTGGGAGAAATCCCAGGACAGGTAATGTTCAAAAAATAAATGTTGTTTGTATGTCCACAATATAGTGTGTTGCTGTAATATTCAAATGTATTCATATTTTTCTCTTTTCCTGAACCCCAGTTTGTTTAGGTACACAGACCTGAACACTGATGAGTACTTGTGCCCTATATTTCGTGGCTGCACAATCTGTGTAACTGGATTGAACAACTTGAATAGAAAGGAGGTTCAGAGGCTTACGATAGAACATGGCGGCCAGTATACAGGGCAACTGAAGATGAACGAATGTACGCACCTCATTGTGCAGGAGCCCAAAGGTAAATACTATGAGTGTGAATGGCACTAATTAGTCTTATTTATTAAAGTTTTGTTTAAAAAGGGTATTTATTTAGATTAAAATAAATACATCAAAAGATAAATGTGTTCCTGGGGTCAGTAAACCAGACAAAAATGTATGTGAATGTGTATGAAACTAGAAACAAATTTGTTGAAATTTTATTTTGTTTGTTTTATTTGTATCCCCTATGTTAAGCGCTTTGTAAAGCAATATATTAAATGAATGCTGTAAAATGCCTAAATAAGTAAAAAAAAAAACATATATATTTGTTAACCGGGGTTTACAGGTCAGAAGTATGAATGTGCAAGAAAATGGAATGTATATTGCGTGTCCATACACTGGCTCTTCAGCAGCATTGAGAAGAGATTCTGCCAGGACGAGTCCATGTACATGGTGGAGCCCACCATGGACAGAGAGCAGGCCCCTAATACATCCACACCTACAGGTTGTGAGAAGAAGCAAGACGGTGAGTATGCCCTGAGCAATGCTGATTTATACATTTTATATATTTTTTAATAAAGCCTAACCCTGCTGCATACAGTGCAAATATTGCTTAGGTACCATGACATCCACCTAGTGTAAAGTTGGAATTAGGTGATATGAAAAGTTTGTTTATAACAGAGTTAAGATTATTTTTTTTTTTTTATTAATTCCAGACCTGCTAGCACAAGGAGATATCTACTAGAGTGACCTTCATTTTAACCCACTGTATTGCCAAAGTAGGAATTTGAAGTACTAAGTTTTTTCTTTTTTCTTTTTTTGTGTGTATAGTTTCTTCAGCTTCATTACTTCTAGGCGTGAGCCAAATTTCCAACATCAGTATGAGCTGTATCAACGAATCTGCCTTTAACACTATTACTGCCAGTCGGCTGGAGCCATCTGGAGATAACTTAGAAATGCTTGATATAAGTGTTTTCAATGCACAAGATGACCTGCTTGATGGCTGCAAAGTAAGAGAATTGTTAGTTTTCTTTCATACTTGAGGGCATGATGACCACCTCCAAAAGCCAATAAAGTCTTTGATTTGTCTGCAATAATCAGATCTCCATCATCCCCTTCTTCACCATGTGTTTCTTGCCAGTGGGTTGCAATTCAATTATAGCCAATGGCTGTATGTCATATGATTTTATTTTCTCAGATCTACCTGTGTGGGTTTGGTGGTAAGAAGCTAGATAAGTTAAGAAGGCTTATCAACAGCGGTGGGGGTCTACGCTTCAACCAGCTCAGTGAGGATGTCACCCACATAATCATGGGAGAGAAGGATGAAGAAGTAAATCAGTTCTTAAGCAAGGCATCCCACAGGTTCTGCTAACTTTATTATGCTATATTTTTTGTGGCGTGGTAGTGGATTATTCTTTGCTGATTTTATACCTGTTGAGAAACATTCAGTTAATGTGTGTAAAGATAACCATTTTGATAAGTAAGGAGTAGAGAATAGGGGTGGGAATTTCGAGTAATTTAGTGCTTGAGTACTCAAGCGTTAAAAATGGAGTACTCGAACCTAATGCCAGACAATATTATTCTACATATGCGCCACAAATTACCATGTTAACACTAGAACCGCAGCGGTTATAGTCATAACTGAAACTGCCGCCGGCAGTCATTATGACGGTACATTTTAAACAACATCAATATTAAAATGAAAGACAACTATCGGATACAACACAAAAGTTTTATTCAGGCATGTCATATCAAACATCTGCACAGCCGAAACGCCGTATTTAAATGAACAATTAAACATAAAAGGGTTTATTTTCTAACTTGCCACATATAAAGCACTACTTCAAAAAATGACAAAAAATATAATAAAATAAACATTTTAAAAGAAACTAGTGTGTAAACAGGTATGTACATACAAAACTGTAAAAACGAAAGTAGTTTTTAATTTAAAACGAAAGTAACGTGTTAGCTCTTGTGTGTGTCATTCGGTGCAGCACAGAATCCAGGTTGCGCTGCTACAGCCTGCAGCTTTGCAGTTTTCTGATCAAAATGTTTCTGCTGAAGCGCTGTGGCTAGCTTCAAGATGAAATCTCTCCTACTGATATTTTCCCTGGTGCATTCCTTGTACAAAATGAAGGAATTGATGGCTGCCAGGTCCAGTAGAGATTACAGGATTGTTTGTGGGTGTGCGTGTGTGCGTATATATACAGTATATATATATATATATATATATCATACATGCATACATACCTATATAAATTATATAAGAATATTGTAGGTTATATTCAACATAAAAACATGTATTAAAGTCAGTCAAAATTACTGCTTTTTTGTTAGGTGGGCGGGCTTATAACCTCTTAATTTTCGTGATCATGTCTTTCAATCGCCCTCGGGGTATTTATTTAGGAAAAGTCATAAACGGACAACCACATAACTTTCAGACATGCAGAGTAGTTTAAATTTGAAAACCTCAACCTGTCAAAATGGCTTCCGTGGCTAGTGTTAAGGTGGTATATGTGAATAAAATATTGTAACAACCCCTGGTCTTGAGGCTCAAAGCAGGAGACAGAGATGGGCGTCAGGCGCTAACAAAACTACTTTATTAATTAAACAGAGTCCGTGTTGTGGTCAGGACCACACCACAAAAACAATAAATTCTTTCTCCTGTCTCTATCCTAAAAACCCGCTCACTTTCTCACTCTCTCTATTCCACACACACACAGGCTCCAGCTCTATCAGTCCCCTCACACACAAAGAAGAGAGCGGACCACTACTCTCATGGAGGGTGGGGGCAGGGCAGAGCAAGGGCATCTAGATGACATGGTCCACACCCAACAGTGACACACACACACACACACACACTACCAAAACTAGTGGTATGGTCCCACCCTGGACCAGTACAGATAACGTGAATGCACAGGACCAGATGAAACAAGTCTGCCAACCTGAACTGTACAGGTCACTACAATATATTGAACTTGCATTCATGATGAGATATTATTTAAATTGTTTCGAGTACTCGAGTAATAAGTTAGTGCTTGAGTAATACTACTCTACTCTAACCCACCCTTCCTCTCTGTAGACCCCACATAGTAACAGTAAAGTGGTTGCTGGAGAGCTTCTCCAAAGGCTGCCTTCTTCCAGAGGAAAAATACTTCCACTCAGACTACCTACCCCCAGCACCCTCTGCTGTAGAGCCCCCTGTCCGCAAGTCTGCGCCACAGAGGCGAAACACCAGTGTTGAGATGAAAACAGCCGTGGCAGTCAGCCCTGGCAGGGAACAGAGAAAAGATGACGATTTGCTGTCTCAGTACATGGAAGAGGACAAAACAGTTGGTAGGATATTTTGCTGTTCGCACTTGCACACATGCATATTTGTGACTCCCACCAACACAAATCAGAAATGTGAAGCGTTGCAGATATTTTCAACACGGTTATAAAACTTCAAAAGTTTCATATACCCTAAAAAAATGAATGTAGTAAATCCTGTAGAGGTTTTTCATTCTAATGTCCCCCTGAGTTATGTTAAATTAGAACAAGGTGTGAACAGTGCAGATTTTATGGGTTAGAAATATGGTGTAAAACCCAGAACCATACATAAGTCGTCTTTGTAATTCAGAATTTGATTGGTTGTAGTTGAAGCTGGGGACAGAAGCTGTGATGATGCAACTCATGTTACCATGTTGGAGACAGACCCTTCAAGCAACACCATGCTGGAGGAGGCTGCCACAGTGTTGGAGGAGGGGGGTCTATTCAGTGGGAAGCGGTTCCTGATAGCTGGCTTCAGCGGAGAGGACGAGGCCTGCCTGGCAGAGTTGATCAAGGAGCATGCTGGGAAAGTGCTTGGGGCCCGTAGCCGAGCCATTGCTGACTACGCAGTGGTACCACTGCTGGGCTGTGAGGTGGAGTCCACAGTGGGAGATGTAGTGACCAACACCTGGCTGGTAAGGAAATAGTGCTTCTACTTGTATCATTGCCTAGATTGCCTCATTGTGCAGTTACTAGAGTTGTAATGATGCTGTATTGTGTTTCCAGGCGATGTGTATTGAACAGCAGATTCTCTTAGACCTGCAGATGAATCCCATGTTCACTCCAGTCGCTGTGGTGGAAGGAAGCACTCCGCTGAAGGACTGTGTTCTTTCTGTCAGCCAGTTTATTGGTGTGGAGAGGGACTCGCTAGTCTACCTAGCTGAGCTTCTTGGAGCCAGGTACACCCTACCTTTGCATATACTTTTACATGAACTGTGGTCTTTGCTTTTATTTCAAATACCAACAGGGGGGTGGAAATTTTGAAAAAAAACTTCTTGTCCAAGGGACAAAATGCTAGAAAAACCTACTTGTTAGAACACTGGGTAGATTTCTAGAGAGCCACACAAGTTTCTGAAAACTGAATTGCGGAAGTCTAGCACATACACACAAATATTTAAAAATGTGTACCTCTAAGTCTTAAACCAAAACTATATTCTCACTTATACATATCCCTTTTATTCACAAACCCTCAGTCACACACAGTAACAAATGTACTCCAATTAATGGAACAATATCATTACTAATTTCCATCGCTTTTGTCTAAAGTACAGTGAAGTTTGACTGCCAGCTCTAGGAAGAACATATAACATAATAAACATTACAAAAAGCTTCAAACTGTTATTGTAACATCTGCCAGCTTTTATTTTCACTCAGAAGTTGGATTTGGGGCTTGATTGCAACATATTTTGGTGCCTAGTGGCGTGAACTTATAAGAATGATTCCAGATAACTCAAACTGTTTTAAATAACAACCCATGTTCGTAGCAGGTTAAGTAGTTGACTTTTTTTGAAAAGTAGGTCATTTGTTGCACCACAGTAGGATACTCCTTCATCGACCAACCTAAACAAACTAAGGACATTACTTACCGTACAGAGTCTTTTAGATCCAGTGGTCTTTAATGATTGTCGTAACTCTTCACCATTAGTAATGTTGATGATGCTGTGGCACTTTACAATTTGACCTTGACAAACACAACCATATTGCCCCACTTAAAACTCAAATTATTAAAATAAGACGTTCAACTCCTTGGTTCAATGATGTGCTTAGGGCTCTAAATACAACTGATAGAAAACTGGAGTGCCAGTGGAAGCGATCGGGTCTGTGGAAAAGACACCTTCTTGATTACAGATTAGCCCTAAATTCTGACAGGTCTAATTTTTTATTATTCTATTATAATTGAGGGGCAGAGAAACCCTAGAGTACTATTTCAAACTTTTAATCAGCTTATAACACCAAAATGTGATGCAGGTACTTCAGTATTAGATTGTGATAACTTTGCTAATTTCTTCACTTGACAAGATTGTTACAATAAGGAATTCTCTTAATCTATCTAGTGAAGATTTAACTGATGTGGGCACCGAGACCATAGTAGCTCCACATAGACTTGCGCATTTTGCTACAACTGATATTACTGATGTTTTAGATATTTATCAATAAAGCTCGTTCCACCTCATGTTGTCTTGATCCTTGGCCGACTAATATTGTCCGTCACTGTGCAGATATGCTTGCTCCTGTGATTTGTAATATTGTCAATCTCTCCCTAAAAACTGGAACTGTTCCATCTAGTTTAAAGTTGGCAATTGTAAAGCCAGTACTTAAAAAATCTACATTGGATCCTGATGTCTTGTCTAATTATCGTCCAATTTCTAATTTACCTTTCCTTTGCAAAAGTCTTGGAAATGGTTGTTGTTGCTCAGTTGTCTGCATATCTCACTGCTAATAATCTCTTTGAAAAAATTCAATCTGGCTTTCGTAAACAACATAGTACAGAGTCTGCACTCATAAAAGTTGTTAATGACATCCTGCTGAATGCAGTTGAGGGGCTGTTATCCGGGATTGTTTTTTTGGATATATCTGCTGCATTTGACACCATTGATCACACAATTCTTCTTGATCGCCTTGAGAAAACTTTGGCATTACTGGCACAGTACTCTCCTGGCTGTGGTCCTACTTAACCTCCCATCATCAAGTTGTGTCCTTTTGGAGGATCAAAATCGGCTAATTCTCTTGTTGTTTCTGGGGTTCCGCAGGGTTCTGTTCTTGGTCCTTTACTTTTTAATTTGTATATGCTACCGCTGGGTAATGTGACGAGACAACATGGTTTTAATTTCCACTCATGCCGATGACACCCAGATTTATTTTAAAATTAGTTCAGATGATGTAAACGTAAACTCCAGACTATCAACTTGCCTTGACGGGAGGGGCTTGGATGTCAGGTTTTTTTGCAGTTAAATGCAAATAAAACAGAATTTCTTTTAATTGGCTCTAAAACAGCATTTTATAAAATCCCACAACCAATGACCTTTGGCAGCCTCCCCATTTAGCTCTTTGCAAGCTGTGAAAAGTCTTGGAGGCTGCTTATTGTCATTTGTGGAATATGTCTCAAGTCCGTTTGTATCTTGTAGAATCTGATGTAGAAATTTTAATTCATGCGTTTGTTTCATCCCGTCTGGACTATTATAACGCCCTATTGGCTCGTCTACCTTGTAAACGTATTGATCGCTTACAGCAGGTTCAGAATACAGCTGCACGAATTCTGACAGGTGCAAAAAGATTTGACCATATTACACCTGTTCTTGCCTGCTTGCATTAGTTTCCGGTGAAGTACAGAGTTATTTTTAAAATTATTAATCACATTTAGGGCAGTCTTTGGAAATGGCCCTGCTTACATTAATGATATGCTTTTACCTTATGTCCCTGGACGCCAGTTGAGATCTGCTGATGCTTAGCTTCTGGAGACTACAATGATAAAATGTAGCTCTTGTGGTGGAAGAGCCTTTAGTTATTATGCACCTGTATTATGGAACAATCTTCCAAATGAAATCTGTAAAGCTGACTCAATAAATGCATTTAAATCAAAGCTTAAAACACATCTTTATGCAGAGCCTTTTTGTAGATTGGGATGGTATATTTTAGAATTTTATTTTATTTAATTTATTTATTTATTTATTTATTCCTGTTTTTGTTTTTGATGTTTTTTGATATTTTATTGTATATTATATTGTATAGTATATTTATTTGTCGTGTGAAGCGCTTTGGGATGCCTTGGCATGAAAGGCGCTATACAAAATACATTTGATTGATTGATCAGGATTTCTGCATCATATTTCCACAGAGTACAGGAATTCTTTGTTCGGAAAGCCAACCAGCGGAAAGGCATGCTGGCTAGTACCCATCTGGTGCTGAAGGAGCCGGAGGGGTCCAAGTATGAAGCTGCCAAGAAGTGGAACATGCCTGCGGTCACCATGCGCTGGGTCCTGGATTCTGCACACACCGGCAGGAGAGCTGAGGAAGACCGCTTCCTAGTGGAAAATGCTGGCTCACCAGGTTGTTCATTTTGAGAATTGTGATAATCCTCTGTTTCTGCTTTCCGCTTTGATATAGTGAAAGTTTGTAGAACCATTACTTAATGTTCCCTTGTGATTAATATAACCCACTTAGTTAAATTATTTTCTTTGTTCATATGTATTGTATGTCTTATTGTATGCCTTATCTGTTTCTGATTTTAGAAAATGAAGAAAGTTGTTACATAGGTGGGTCTCAAAAACAAGAAAAACCCAGCATGTCCATGCGCTCCCCTGAGATTCCCATGGCTCAACTGAACACATTGAAGAACACTGTGGTGACCCCGCTGGACATGAACCGATTTCAAAGCAAAGCCTTCCAGTCAGTGATCTCCCGTCCTGATGGAGGAAAGGTGACACCAGGTATTGAGTGCAGAGCGCTGCAGAGAGAAGCATCCCTACAGCTTGACACACCGTCCAGGTTTCTGTGCAGAGACCAGCTCTTCAAACCATCCTTTGATGTGAAGGTGGGTTAGCTTTGGTAGTCGTGGGAATATTTCATAGCCAAGAGACACCCTGTATAATGATATCAATGTGATGTTTTGGAAAACTAGATGTTTGACAAGAGAGGTGGACACAAGTATTCTAAGATAAAACTAGAATGGAAGTTTCTGGAGAAACTTCGTCTGCGTTGTAAAACACGACAGGTCAAGGTCATTTTTGGATATGGCATACTTGGTCTTCTGTACAGGTTCTATAGTTAACATAACTATCTGCAGTGTTTAAAGAGCAATATACTGTTTAATCTGCAGTTACAAGATTTGGCCACCAGAGGGCAGACCGAGAAAGTTGGAATGTGGCGTTTTTCTGGGCACTGTGCCCACATTTCAAATCCGATCACTACAAAAATTAATACCAACTAAATTCAAACATATTGGAAGAGCTGAGTGAAAAAATCGAGTTGTTCGGTTAAAAACTGTAGGAGTAGGAGCTGTCCAGTTTTTAGCTGTCATTCTTGAAACAGCAAAATGTCCATATCTGGGTCTGGGAAGGTCATAGGTCAACGGAACCTGTGTTGACTTTTAGGAAACCAATGGCTTCCTATACATGTTCAATAGTAACCTATCTTGCCCCTATAAGGAGTTATAAGCTGTTTAATTTTGGGGGGTTCATGACCTGTTACCCCTAAATTCACCAGTCCGATCGTCACCAAAAGTAATAGCAACTCAAATGGGATTGAGTGCAGTACTTGTGCAAAGTTTTGGGTTGATCAGTTCAAAGCTCTAGGAGGAGATGCGTGCGGAATTTTTGTCAGAAACTGGAATAATAATAATAATAACTAGAATAATAAAGAAACCGAGAGAAAACAATGTCTGCGTTTTACAATGCAGACAATAAAGATACAAATAAATGGTAAACAGTCTTTACCTACCCCATGAAGAATGGTTTCTTATCGTACTGTTTTTCAGGATGCCCTGGCAGCTCTGGAGACACCAGGAGGCCCACGGCAGCACAGAAGGAAAATGAGCACCCCACTCTCTGAGGTGATTGGAAGGAACATGAAGGTTGCCCTGGCAAACAGCACTCGCAACAACATGGCTGCTGTCACTGCCAGCCCACAGCTAGCTGCACCTGAGCCACAACAGGTAAACTGGTAACATTATCACCTATTTCCTCTCTTGCAATACTACAAACAGAGGACTTACCTGTGGCGGAGATAATTGTTCTTAAAGTATCAATTGTTTAAACATTTATACAAATAAATTAACCAAACTTATTTGCAGTTTGTTAATGAATAAAGTCATTGTGACACTAAAAAATAGATTACATTACATTTAGTACATTTATAGACTTTACCATCCAAATCGGGATACAGAAAAAACATATGAGGCCGTCCAAAATTATCGTTATTTTCTGAAATCGTTCAAGAGGGGGGTCGAGGGGCAATCTACAGTATTATTTTTTTTATCAAAATTATAACTTGCCTGAAATGTTCACATACCTTCCTTCAAAAGTACTGTAGACACCAGAGATGTAATTTGTCAGCAGTGCTTGATATTTTACGTTTGGTTGAGAAAAAGGATCCTTTTATGTTTATACACGTTCCCTTTCCAGTGCATGTAAGAGTAGAAGGCAATGGAGCATCGCAAGCTCTGGTTATTTTTCTCAATATATATATGTGTATTTTTCTTGGGCCTATGAAGTTCCTTTCTGATGCAATATCAGTGTGTAGCAAGGGTGATTTGTTTGAATAGTAAATGGTACAGAAAGAAAGCACCAAAACAATTAAATTAGAACACAATTAATTGTTCAATGGCGGATATGTGATTATTATTATTATTATTATTATTATTATTATTATTATTATTATTGGTTTATTTAGCAGACGCCTTTATCCAAGGCGACTTACAGAGACTAGGGTGTGTGAACTATGCATCAGCTGCAGAGTCACTTACAACTACGTCTCACCCGAAAGACGGAGCACAAGGAGGTTAAGTGGCTTGCTCAGGGTCACACAATGAGTCAGTGGCTGAGGTGGGATTTGAACCGGGGACCTCCTGGTTCCAAGCCCTTTTCTTTAACCACTGGACCACACAGCCTCCACAGTAGTCCCCCAGTTTGCAAATCCGTGCAAAATGTATTCAAATACATACAATATGTATAAAATCTGTTTCTCATAAAGTACACAGAATTTTTTTTCTTTTAAACAAACAAAAAACCCCACAAAATACAGCTAGATTGTGCCTGTTATTGCAAAATCAGATTAGAAATTAAAAATGACCTTTAGAGGACTCGAGCTGCCTCTCGGTAGATGGAATGCTATAAAAAATATGTATAGCGAAAGTAGCAGTCTGTGCACGGACAGTGATCGATATAACAATTTTTGGACGACCCCTAACTGGTACCTGTCAATTTATGAAGAGTGAAAGTGTAGAAAATGCATATAAAATGTACTGGATATATCCATATTTTATATTAAGTTTTTTGTTGTGTATTTGTTGTGTGTTTTTATTATTTATTTGATAGCGATTTACTTGTTCGTGGCCATGAAATTGCTCTTATTTTAAAACATGTCAAAAAGAATAGTTTTAGTGTTCAGGGCTGCCATGTTAAACTCTCTGTCACTAACTAGGTGGAAGAGAAGCCAACGCCCCTTGCAGGTGTCATTATCTGTGTGAGTAAGAAACTCATTAAGAAGCAGAGTGAGCTGAACGCCACTGCAGCCTCCCTTGGGGCGGACTACAGGTATGCATTAAGGTTATGGCATGTAAACTAAAGAGTATTGCTTGACAGCAGATATCCTTATTAATTCTAAAATAATAACAAAAAAAAAAATTGTATCCAGCAAAGACGTGGTTTGTGTATTTGTGATGAAGCATTTTAGTGCACTGACTATTTTTTTTGCTTTTTATTTATTTTCATCAGGTGGTCTTACGATGAAACAGTAACACACTTCATCTATCAAGGCCGGCAGAATGACACTAGTCGGGAGTACAAGGCCGTCAAAGAAAGAGACGTTCATATTGTCTCACAGCACTGGCTTCAAGCAGTACGTACAAAAACACAATTTACACTCTGGATTTCCAACCCCCGAGAGAGAACTATGTTTGAGACCAATCAAAAGGGACTCTGTCCTTAAGATTTTTCAAAATTAACATAATCAGAAGAAAAAATATCTGACCTATATATGAAGTTGGTTGACCAAAATGCCTGTACTTTTAAGTTGTGGTTTAAGTTTTATAAATGTTTTATTCAAACACATTTTCTGGAGCCTTGAAAGCCACTGCTGAAAATGCCTTAATGAATATTATTTTCAGCCTCCTATCCCAGTCTATACTTGTGCAATAAGTCTGTAAACAAATCAAAAGGAGGGTTATGTGCATATTGCTGTTTGTACTACATTACTGAATTAATTACTGTTTTTTTTTAATTTTATTTTTAGTGTGCAGAGGAGCAGAGGCTTGTGCCTGAATCCCTGTATCCCTTTACATACAATCCAAAAATGAGTCTGAACCTCAGCCAAGTGCAGGACAGAAGATTGTCTACACCTAGGTCTCCACCCAGCATCCCCTACTGTAACAACCTGGAACAGGATTGTGAGCAGGACAAGGTAGGCAGAAAAATGGGAGTAGGTCTTGGCAGAAAAATATGAATGTTTTGATATATGTAAATGTTATTGGTGGGGGGTGCTTTTTGTTGTGTTTTACGGATAATGTTGGTCCAGGATTAGTTAGTTTGATGGTGGATTAATGAGTCAATTAGCAGTCTTGCTATTATCCAAAGCGAGTTACAGAGACTATGGGATACTGCTGTTGCAGAGTCGGTAACAATAGGACCTCAGTTTTTTATGTCTCATCTGAAGGACGGAGCACAAATATTATTTTTATTATTTGTTTATTTAGCAGACGCCTTTATCCAAGGCGACTTACAGAGACTAGGGTGTGTGAACTTTGCATCAGCTGCAGAGTCACTTACAATTACGTCTCACCCGAAAGACAGAGCACAAGGAGGTTAAGTGACTTGCTCAGGATCACACACAGTGAATCAAGTGGCTGAGCTGGGATTTGAACTGGGAACCTCCTGGTATCAAGCCCTTTTCTTTAACCACTGGACCACCAAGCCTTCTATGTATGTGTTAGGTGATTGCCAATATTACATGTTTCATAAAATCAAATACACAAACCCATACATAGAATGGCACCTGGGGAGAGATCTAAAGATTAGTTATGTAATTTTTGAGGCAAACAATGGGTAGATGCTGAAATGCATTAAGTGGTTCCATGTTTAATCATGTTTTTGAGGATTTCCATGTGTATAGTTGTTAGTAACTAAATCCCTTAACTCTCTCCAGTCACATGTTCCATTAGATAAAAATGAAGAGTTGACAGAGGAAACCAGGAACCACCATGAAGAAAGAAACCCTGAAGAAACAAATCTAGAAAATCTGGAGAAAGGGGGTAAATACAAAATATTTAACAGCAAACAGTAATATTTTGCTTGCCTGTTGTGATTTTCACTAGTGTGACTTCTCCTAACAAAAATAGATATTTTTTTGACATCCTGCCAAAATATCTGTCAATCTCCCTATTAACCCTTTGCGGTCCATTTATTCAGCGCGTGTCAGGCGCGTCAGGTCCGATTTATTTTCACACGCGCAGTTTATTTTTTAAAAGTATTTTTTTTCACAGTAAAACAGGTTTAAAAGGCACTGCATATCAACAGGACACTCAGTACTGCATCTCCAGCACCGACCTACCCTTCGTTCGCTATATTTTTCATATAACTCGTAATAATAGTACATACCGATAAATCATCTCTTGATCACTCGTTTTATCACCAAACTCCTCAATAATGCGATCCAAATCGTTATTTTATTACTATAACATCTCAAAATCTCTGCAAATGTCTGTGATATTCTCTGAGCGCTGCATGCGGAAGTAGCTATCTTGTTTGTGTATGTCCGTGTTATCTATGTGGTGTCGGGTCTATCAGTAATCATGAGATACGCCCCCTTTTTTTTTTTTTTTTTTTCCCCGGCTTCTTTCGGCTTCTCTCGGCTCCTATCGGTCTCACTCGGCCATTGAATGGTTTTCTCGGCTTTTTCTGGAGAAAAAACAACTAGAGACCTGTTTTTTGCGTCTTTTTGATGATGTCGGACAGGGACTGACATTGGACCGGAAAGGGAAAATTGCGATGTCGCAGTCCATTTATTAAGTGCACGTCAGGCACGTCAGGTCCGTCAGGTCTAATTAATTTTCACACGCGCAGTTAATTTTAGACGCGCTGTTTAAAAGTATTTTTTTCCACAGTCAAACGGGTTTAAATGGCCTGCATATCAACAAAGCACTCACTAGGCATCTCCAGCCCCGCCCCACCCTTTCGTTTGCTATCGCTTTCACCTATGTAAGAAATAAATAATAATAAAAATAATAGTCGTACATACCGATCAATCATCTCTGGATCACTCGTTTTATCACCAAACTCCTCAATAATGCGATCAAAGTCATTATTTTATTACTATAACATCTGAAAAAAGCTCTGCAAATGTCCGTGATAGTCTCTGTGCGCTGACGCACTCAGCCAGCTTGTTTACTATGCCGCCCCGTTATCTGATATCAGGGCCATATGTATGACTATTCATGAGATACGCCTTTTTTTGTTTTGGTTTTTTTTTCGACTTGTCTCGGCTCCTGTCGCTCCCACTCGGCAATTGAATGTTTTTTTCGGCTTTTTCCGGAGAAAAAACGAGTAGAAACACGCTTTTTGCATTGCTATAATGATGTCGACCCAGTCCGACAAAGGACCTGAGAGGAATAATTGCAATGTCGGACCCAGTCCGACAATGGACCGCAAAGGGTTAAAGACTTTTTTAAAAAAAAATTAAATTTATTTTTTGGTTTGTTTTATGGGGATTGTCAGATTTAAAAAAAACTTAAAAAGGCAACAATGTTTATTGCTTTTTTTGTTGCAGATCTGACAGAAGCATTAGAAATGCGAGAGAATCTGCAGCGGCAGCTCCAGGAGATCATGTCGGCCACCAAGCTGCCAAAAGGCCGTCGGGTTTCAATAGCTGCTTTGCAGAATTCTCCCCAGACCCCTGACAGTGTGGGCCGCTCGGGGAGGAATGGGCGTAGCCGGGCCCTGGAGGCACTCAGGTAATAAAATGGTTTGTTTAGCAGATCTATGTACTGTAGTCCTGGGATGACGCTATATAAATATTACAGATTTATTAAATCGTACTCTTTGTATGGCCCCATCTGTTACCGTAGGCATTCCCGTCAGGCCATAATGGACATTAACACAGAGCCCTCTCAGAACGAGCAGATTACCTGGGACGACCCCACTGCCAGAGAAGAGAGAGCTAGGCTGGCCAATAACCTGCAGTGGCCCGGCAGTCCGTCCCAGCACTCTGAGACTCTCCAGATCAACATCCTCAATGCAGAGGATGACACCCCCCAGCATAAAGTCTCATTGACTGATTCAGAACTAGCTGAATTTGGTAAGAGGATTTGGATTATAGTTTTTTTTACATTTTATATAAAGTATCGTAAAAATCGTTTCATAGGTTGCACTGGCGTAAACGTTGCTCCCCCCCTTTTGAGACTTAAATTTTAAGAAAACACTTTTTTTTGTGTTTTAAAATACTTTTTTTTTCCTACATGTTCAACACCAATAAATAAAGAGAAATACACAGGTTTAGTTTCGATTATATTCTGAAAAACTATTCTGTTTTTCATAATTTCAAAGTAATTGGTTCAAGTCAATTTAAGTACAATGTCAAAATACATCAAATTACATTATTATTATTATTATTTATTTCTTAGCAGACGCCCTTATCCAGGGCGACTTACAATTGTTACAAGATATCACATTATTTTTTACATACAATTACCCATTTATACAGTTGGGTTTTTACTGGAGCAATTTAGGTAAAGTACCTTGCTCAAGGGTACAGCAGCAGTGTCCCCCACTGGGGATTGAACCCACAACCCTCCGGTCAGGAGTCCAGAGCCCTAACCACTACTCCACACTGCTGCTCTTATAATACTATAATACTACTAAGTGGTACTTGAATGGATTTAAAAAGGTAATAATTAACAGTGCACCACTAAGTAAAATCAAGTTATACATCCTACATCACATCTGTATTAACCTATTTTATTTTAGAACATATCTTTTGCATTACTGAACATTTCTTTCCAAAAACTTGGACAATATAGTTTTAGCTGCATTGGCTTTTACAAATGTGATGTATTAATTACAATTTTAAAGAAAAGGTATTAAACAGTGAGGCTTGCATCAATTAAAAAAGCAAAACAATAAACTAAACCGTGCGCCATCTAATAACCAGTTAACAAAACATCTTGGTGTTGCATACGGTGCAGTACAATAGCATAAAACTTCCAGTTGTACAATAATACATTTGTTTTCTTAATTAGAACAATAAGGATACATATACTTTGCAAGTGTTGCACTGACATGAAGAACAAGTTACAGTATGTATTAGTCATTAAAAGTACTCCATTCAAACAATGTTTTCTACATCTAGCCATAAACACTTTCCTCCTCTATCAGCTTGTTTTTCTTTCACCATTTTTTAAAATTTGTCTTTGTTTTGTTTCCAGTCACGTACTGTTTTTTTCATTAATTCCAAATTCTCTTTAAGCATTGCGATTGCCATGCTTTTCGGCAAAGCCAACAACATGCAATTTCAAACCTGTTGTGTAGCTTTTTTTGTCTGACTGTCCAACTTTATCCTGTCTCAAAGACCCTTGCATTATAATACTATAATAAAACTGCAGTGCAATTACAATGAATGCAAGACTTCATAAGTTTACTCGGCTTTCTGACCAATTGTGATTTGCTACGGATCCAGGGGTTCAGTCTCAATGTTGACAAATCAATGGCTCGGGAGGGTGGGATTAAGGAAATTCATAGAGATGGACAGCTATTGTGTTAACAGTAAAGCAGAGTAGCTGTGACCTTTTCATATTCCAAAGATTGATAACTTTAACAATTTTTTTTCCCTCCATGTACACACATCCGGGTCGAGAGGAGGTCAGTCAAGAGTCTGAAAGCTTACGTTTAACATTCAAAATGATTAATGGTATTGAGATAACTAATTAAAACTTTTAATTAGAACAGAAGTTTTGTGTTTCTACCAAGCAATGATGATGTGAATGTCGTAGATCCTGAAAAAAATAATCTGATTGTCGACAGTTACTATTGTGTGAGCCATAACCGTGGCTGTAGTAATCCCATTGGTGTATTGTTTGTGGCACTGGTACAGCAGTTTAATGTTCGATACCCCGGCGCATAGGTCACACTGGTGTATTAGTCGCGCCCCCCTTTTTAGGGCCCCCAAAACATGCCTAGAAAATCTACTTATGCAACGTTTTTTACAGTAATATTTAAATAGATAATGCTGTCTTTCACTGAAAATAGTTTTGATCTTCTAACACTCATGTAAATTCATTTTATAGTGTTAATTGCCAAGTCATACAGTGTTTGAGTGATGTAATTTATAACGGAATCAAATCAAATGTAACACTTGTTGCTTCCTTCTTCATACTTTGTAATCCTGAAGCTACAGGTGAACTTGATGAAACAAACAAGAACAAGACTGCAAAATCTCCAGGCCCAAAAAAGGTTGAAACCCCACCAAAAGATAACATTATCCTCACGCCACAAGCTCCCAGCATCGCTTTTCCTCTGGCAAACCCACCAGTTGCACCACAGCCCAAGGGACAGGTAAGAAACCATGTGCTGGCACTTGCTGTATATGAAGTAAGAAGTAAACCTTGATAGTTTCGATCTGTATGTACTGATGGCTGGAAACATTAAGTTAATCCTTGAAATACTGTATATTGTCCTTATACCCAGGAAAAATAATAATTGGGAGCTGCTGTGAAAGATTGCATACAAGATTTAAATGAGAAATATTTTGCATCATTATCAAAATCTAAAATATTCTACTTACAGTTGCTAACAAGTATGCAGCAACTTTCTTCTTTTTCTGATAAGTATACGTCATTGTTTTGTTTTAATTGGCATGCGAGCACTCAATATCTTTTATACTTGTATTCATAGTAGTAAACTGCTTTTTTAATAGTTAGAACAGGTAAAAGAATAAATGTGTTACACCTTACTAAATCCTTTATACAAGCAACTGTAAATCTAAAAAACTACCCCGAATAAACTGATGTATTTTAAAATAATGCTTGCCCCTAACACCGTTTGAGTTGTAGCCACAGATGCTAGAAATCCTCTTTACAGAAAATATTGTAGCAAAAATAGTAAAAAATAACTTTTCTGTCCAGCAATTGCCTTTATCCATCACCATTATTACACATAGCTAATTTACAGCTGATCTACTTTTCTGAGCTGCACAGCAAAGTACACAGCACAAAGTATAAAGCATGCACACTTAGGGTGCTTGGTTTTCTGATTGAGCTTTTAAATCACCCAAGCTGTTAAACATTCACTCAAGACTTTGATTTAACTTCTGTGAATTAGGATAGACCCATGACCACAAAAAACATTGGTGCCAAACATCTTTCATTGAATGGTCCTACTGCAGTTGTTGAACCTTTAATAAACAGTTATCTGGTGTCTGACTCGCAGTGTGTGCAAAGTGCAGACACAAACAAATCCTCTTGCGTTCAAAGCTCCATCACTGATCTATAAATACAACTATTTTGAGATCTGCGAGCTCTATCTATAAAAATGTGACAAGTTTATGACACAGGAACGCTGCTATTTACATCTCGGCAGCTCTTGCACTTCCAATAAGCAGTAAAAATGGCTTATACTGCGTGTTTCTAAAAAATAAAATAAAAAATTCACGGTCAGGTGTCAAAACTAATCTATCTTGGAACGAAATGCTGTTCGCCGATACCACAATGACAAAAATGCTCCACCGGGCAATGAAACACAGTAAGACTGTAGACTGTAAACGTATCTGTTTGCTATACCAAAACATAGTCACGCCTGCCTGATTAGTTATGCCTGAACTGTCAAGTGGCGATCGCTTAGTTTTGGACTGGAGAGCGAGAGAGAACCAGAGAGTAAGAGATTGAGTGACAGAGCGAGAGAATGTGAGAAATGCATACTGTATTTGTTGTTTATTTTTACTGTTAAAGTGGGAGGGTCCGGCAAGATGGCAGTGTGAGGTAGATGCATTGTGCAAAAAAATTGCACGTTGGAGTCTCAAATGCATAGCATTGCAGCTACTATTTCTAATATAGCCAAAGCAGTTGACTTTAATGCAGGCTATTTAAAGTGCAAAAATCTTAAATGAATGCTTTAGAAAAGAGAGTGAGGAATTAAGAGATGTGCCTTGAACATGATCATTATAAAAGAAGATGGGGACTAAGACTTATTGGTTTACTGGAGAAGGTTGGCTTGGTTTCTTAGAGCTGCTTCTTAATTGTAAAATAATAATAAATGTGCCTCTACGCTCAGCAGTTAGTCCTTTCGTTTGACCCCCGCATTTTAACAGTTAGGCGCCTATGATTTAGCCACAAAATTCTTGGACTATTGCTTCTGACATTAAAATACCAAATTGTTGTACTGCTTTTAGAATGAAACACTGACCTATAGGAACAAAAAACTGACTCTGTTACTGAATAAGAAGGGTTACTGGTCCAGAGCTTATCTATACTCAAAGGGAGTATAATTTAGATTTTTGTGTTATTATACAGTTAAATAAACTGTTAATGCAAAACATTTATTTTTATTTTTAAGCAGATATTGTATATTATATTTGCAGCTGAGGTTTTTTAAAATTAATATGTGAAACAGGCATGTAAAAGGATTGATAAGGAACATTTCAAAAATGATGTTTGTTAACTAGCCTCGTGTGATTTATCCGGTTGATAAATCTGGTAAAATGACAAGTTATAAGAAGTAATTTCTGAATTTCTTTTTATACAAAGTTAAGTTCAAATTTGCTTCTGAAAGTGGTCCAAAATGGCTCAGAATGCATCTGAGAGCACGTAAAACCACAGAGCTTTTGGGGGCAAAGACGGACCCCAGACCCCCGGCCAAAACATTGGATTTGCCCTAAGAGTTTCAGTCAAAATGATCATTGTGTTTAATCTTTTGTAATCTAATGACTAAACAATCCTGTTTGACTTTCATTCTGAGAAGGAGGAGAAAAAAGGAGGAAAGATCCAGCCCGTATTTCAGCTGTCTTCGCTTAACCCTCAAGAAAGAATTGACTATTGCCACCTCATTGAAGAACTTGGTAAGATGATGATTATTATTATTATTATTATTATTATTATTATTATTATTATTATTCAGGGTCTTTCACTTTCACATTTATGTATCCCTTGTCAGTTACAAAAAATTGTAATTGTGTGACTGCTGCAGTATTTTCTTAAAGGCTCCTTCCAGATGTGTGATTGTGTTTTTTTTTTGTTTTTTTTTCTTTCCCTGCAGGTGGGGTGGTTCTGGAGAAACAGTGCTTCGATCCTAGCTGCACACACATCATTGTGGGACACCCCATGAGGAACGAGAAGTACCTGGCCTCAATGGCTGCTGGAAAGTGGATACTCCACCGGTCCTATCTGGAGGCATGCAGAGCTGTTGGGCACTTCATTGAGGTTGGAGTAACAAGCTTTATTTTAAATAAAACCAATGGGAGCAGTTCAATTTCAAACTGATACTGGTGACTCAATGAATCAATGATTTTTTTTCCCCTTCCAGGAGGAGGATTATGAGTGGGGCTGCAGCTCCATCCTTGACGTTCTTCCTGGAATAAATGCCCAGCAGAGGAAACTTGCTGTTTCTGCGTTGAGATGGAGAAAGTTCATGCAGAGGCAAAGGGAGAACAACAGTAGCTCAGAGGCATGGGAAAGAGTGTTGCAGAATACTACATTTATATATGCAGGACATTTTAATAAATACAATTAATAAAATTACAGCAAAATATTTCTAAAACACATATGTAATAAGACTTTAGACTATATCCCATGCACTACATTCATTGACTTCTCTATGCCTGTCTGACCCAATCGATCAAAGCCCAGAAGCATCAACTCGGGATTGGTCTGTGAAATACTGTCATGGTTCTGGATCATAGTAGAAAGTACAGTACAATACACAGGCTATACTGTAGTGTATACTTGCTAATGCTAATTCGTATGTGAAATGTGGTTGCATGCTGCACTTTATTTTTTACTACTGTTTGATTTATCAAATAAAACATGCTTCAAGGTAAGCAGTCCATGCACTTCTGTATACAAGTCATTCTAGTTGGAAATATAAAATTTAAAAAATGTGACATAGACAAGTAACATTAATATGTGTATTAACCCGACTGACTTTCTCTCTCTCTCTCTGACTTTCTCTCTCTAGGGAGCATTTAGTGGCTGGAAAGTAATATTAAATGTTGATCAAGCGAAAGAGGCAGGATTTAGACGACTGCTCCAATCTGGTGGAGCTAAGGTGAGACATAATTCCAATATAGCTACCACTTTGGTACTGTTAATGTGGTGTTGTCGTTGGCTGAAAACAGGAGACGGTATATTTTATTTTGTAATTGTTTATTTTATCTAACACATTCCCCTTAAAGACTTGTCCCTCCAAATACAGGCTGCAGGACGTCTGATGTGTGTTGATTTAAATATGCACAAAACAAAGAGAATGCTAGTACTTGATTTGGTAGGAGGTTGTGACTGGGTCTTGGTAGAAGTGTACAGTCAGTTGTAAACTAACCACAAGATTTTTGTACTTTTTTACATTTGTTCAAAGATATATTGGTTAATTAAAAAATCTGGATAATGTTGTCCTTTTTCTTGTCTTTTTTTCTTTTCATAAATAGGTTTTTTCAAGTCATTCTCCATCAATGTACAAGGAATCCAGTCATCTATTTGTGGATTTCAGCAAACTAAAAGCTGAGGATCCCAGAGTGAATGTGGCGGAGGCTGCTGCTCATAAAGTGAATTGCCTTAAACCAGAATATATTGCAGATTATCTTACGCAGGTGTGTATATTAGTTTAATATAAAATAGCATAGAGAGAGATCATCCTAGTTTTTTTAAAATAAGGGCTTGAACTTTTCAGTTATTATTTTCCAAATCTCTACCTCCCTTTTTTAATGTTAATTCGTAGTTGTTAAGCATCCTAATAAAGAGAAAACTATTCATTACAAACTGGGTTAAAATGATAAACTAAGCGACTGCAAGAATGAAATGCAGTTAGGATCAGGGATGAGCAATTATAGGGCCCTATGAAATCCGCATTGCGGAGAATTCGAGGACATTACCACAAAATCAGTTTAAACAAGCAAAATATATATGTATATATTTAAAAAATTACATTGAAATAGCACAGTGTTGGAATGACAAGGGTTCAAGAAAGACACGTCATGGGAACGCATGAAAGAACTATTTTTGCACCTCTCAGCCACCATACACGACCGTGATTTTAACTGTAAAAAAGCGCAGCCTCTCGTGCCACTTCACTTGATAGCTACCGTTATCGCTTGGGCAGTGCTTAATTTGTAAAGAAAGGGGACAATAATACTGACCCTAAGAACCGCACATTCAAAATCATGCACATTATTGTATTGTACGTACTTGTGTTGTGATGTTTACAATCACGTATTCTACGTCATATACAAAGTAGTAGTATGTGCAGAGAAATTAATTAAAGGCCACCGCAGGACAAATAATTAAAAAAAAAAAAAAAACTGTATACATGGTTTTGCATTTAATGGTTTTAAAAACAAAAACAAATTAAAAGGCATTTGGAGGACTCCAGAAGGATGACATTGATTTGCACTACTCATTTAATCAAACCAAATAGTGTAAGAAGTTGCTTGTATCGTTCATTATGTTTTTCTAATCAAGTAAGCTTATTTGTGTATAAAAAATGACATGGGGGGGACGACTACCTATAAGTTATTCTGAGCAGATAGTACTGTAATGACTACTGCAGAATGTAGGGTCCAGTTGCTGCATTTTTTCTCCAAAGTTCTCAGGGATATAATACATTGTCATTAATTATTAATGAAAAAATCTATTTTGAAATGTTAGTTCAGCTTGTGTTGAAAAGAAAAACTACTTAAAGCCTACATTTTGTTTTTTATTTTTAATTTACAATGTTCCTAGTTTGTTTCTATTACATTGTGCCAATTTGTACCCTTTTTTTCTGAAAGCACTTTGATTAAAACAGGGTTTTTTATCATATTGTTCATGCATTTCTAGCTTCATCATTGCTGTCAATGTATCAAAATACAAACTAACTAACAAATTAGATTTTTAAAACTGAAAAATCAGAAATCAGGAAAAAATAAATCCAAAAATTCTAAATAATAAAACTGATTTCATAGGGCCCTACGGTTAATATAATTTGTCACCTCTGTCTAAATTAAAATAAGACAAAACAGATTCTAGCTCGATCAAGATATGAAGGTAAAAACAAGTAACATTGTTTTGTAATCAACAGGTTTTTTGAGATTAATTAGGAAATGGAATCGTCTCAATTAGTTTAAAGGGATGTCATGTGATCAAAAAATAAAACTTAAACTTCAAGCCCTAATTCTGTTACCTGCCAACCAGTAACTAGTTTTCTGCACATAGTATATATCTATACTTTTAAACTTCTAATACAAAATTTTGCACTGTAATTTTACATGTGCATTGTGTAAATAGATGGGAGTCTAAACTTTATATGACAGATATTAGTTTAAGTTGAGTCAATGTTAAAAATCAATACAATAGACATTGTACATACAGTAGCAAGCATCAGAACCTCTATCTGTCAAAGTGAGTTTATAAACTTTTTTAAACTAATTGTATTAAAAGAACAAACATAATATCTGACAGAGTTGATGGTGAATGAGACATTTTGACTGAAATGCCATTAAAGGATCACTGTCAAATGTATCTTAGCCTCCATTTAATAATAATAATAATAATAATAATAATATAGTGAAATTTGTTTTATGTCACTGCATTGAAATGTCACGACCAGAATGTAATGGGAGTCAACGGGGGAAAAGAGCTCCTGGTAATATCACTTATCACACTACAAAAATATCAATCAAATGTATAATACATTTAACTCATTTGCACCCCACTTAATATCATTTAAAACTGCTGCATGATCACATTTCTTGTCATGCAGAAACTGCTGGATGTGCAGCGTCTGTTCTCACCTTTTGGTGTTTAGTTTCAGATTTAATTGGAAAATTGTCAAAGGAAAAGATTTGGGAATAACCACAAAGACTGAAATAATTCCTCTATCCAGTGTGTCTAGGCCTACATGTAACTAGGTTGCTGTTAAGTAACTTGTATAGTTACTCTGTTCACAGGAAAGAAAAAGATCTAAAAATTACAGTTTTAGCAAACAGTCCCACTCTCTTTGATTCCAAGGCAATAGAAGTACAGGTATCTGAACGTTAAAGCATTAGGCTACAGTATATAGAACATATCTCGTTCTCCACGAACATTTTGAAATATATTAGGTTATTTGTATGTTTTTGATTAAGATCAGAATTTGGAAAATGTAATGTTGATCTTTCTGTGCATTGGACCACATATACTGTACTGTATTTCACTGGATTTAGTTTAACTTCCTGTTTGATCAAATTACAGTAATCCGTTACATATCCGACTGCGGTGGGACCAGAGTAAGGGCAGATGTGTAAAAAGGTGGATGAATGAATCCTGTTTTAAATACCATTATACACAGCTGTAACAATTACTATATTCACACAATTATTGTTTTGAGATTCAGCTTTTATTAGGGAGCTCCCCTAAATCCCTTGTTTAGAAAGATACAGGGTATTAATGCTTGTGATAGAGTAGCCGTGTGGATGTGTGCATTTGCTGCTGAGTGACGGGCAGGAGATCGAGACGGAGGTTGAAGTTGATAGGCCCCACAGGCGAGCAGCATTTATTTACACACTGAACAGCTCACATGACACTACCAGCAATGGTAGCGCACAGAGCACATACAACACAGTGTACGAAAACTTTGGTGGGATCTACAAAATCTGAACTAATCGTCTATTCAATAATAAACTAACATTGCTGAAGAGGTTTGTCGGGTGGATATGTCACAGGCGGATACGCGACGGATTACTGTATAACAAATTATTTCATTTTAGAAGAGGACCTTCTACAGTGACCTCATCTTCAGCATGTGACACCCACTGGTGAAACATTGTATTTCAGTAATAATCTGTGACAAACAATTTCTAGTCAGATAACGCCCTCTAGCATGCAGAAGATGCAGGACAGGTTAACTAAACTACATATTGCATTGCACTCAGTTTTGTCATGGAGCATAATGCGCCATACTTTGCCATTTTTATAGCTGACCATGGCTACCACTGTAATGCACTATTGTGTCCTATCAGCATAGCATATCTAACTATATTTTCTTCTGCCCTGTAGGACCCACCTCCTGCAATGGAAAATTACTGCCTACCAGAAGCTGCACAGTATCTGCAGAATAAGTTGGATTCAAGTAAATGTATAACCTCTCGCAAACGGAAAGCTTCTGGAGATGCATCAGTAGTGAAGAAGTCCAGGATAAACTAAAGAATGTATTTATTCAGATTTGCTTTTGTCTGAGACAAATTTATAGTGTGTCCAGGTTTTTATCACTTTAATAAGTCATTGGGGGAAAAAAAATGATTTATTTATGTAGGCTATATTTGTTGTGAAAATAAATAATTGTACCATTATTTTGTTTGTGGTTATGTACTGTATATTGCTCCACTTTTTAAAATTAAGTATTCAGCTTGTTAGTAAGTAAACAATGTAAATGAAACCATTGGATGGTATGAAACCTTTTTAATGGATATTTCAGATGGAACTTTGTTTTGTGTACCAAGTCAGTTCACTTTCTGAGTAACTGCTGGTTTGAAGGCAACTTTGTCACACAACTGTGACCTTTAACTTTGGTTACACAATCCCCATACTACAGAGAACCACAATACAGTAGTGTGCCAGCATGTATGCATTTAGACTGAACAACCCCAGTAATGGAACCTGACTTAAAAAATTCATAGAAAACAGCTGTGTACATCTGCCATATGGCCAGAGGTTAAAACAATTTGGTAGTAGGTGTCCCAGAGTGGCTCACCTGGTAGAAGCTCAGCCATGTGGTGCACAGGGTGAGTCATACTGTGCAAGCTTGCATCCTGGTTCAGGCGCTCCAGTGGGTTAGGGAGGTAAAACCAGCAGGGACTGTTCCTCCTTGTCGCACCGGCCTTTTGTCCTCCAGAGGTTGGTAGCTTGCTGACATCTGCTCTCTATTTCTAGGTGAAAAATAAGCTGTCTTGGTCGTGGGATTGGAACCTTTAGGTCTCCTGAGCTGTGTGGGGAAATGCTGCAGTGAGGGGAAAAGTGATTGGGCATTCCAAATTGGGAGAAAAATGGGGGTAAAATAATTATTGGACACACAACAATAACTGTATAACACCATAGACAGCTGTGTACCAAACAGTAGCTCAGAGATCAGTCATTACACATGTAGCCTAGTGTTTATATGCACATATTTGCAAATGTGAAGTCGCTACCTCAAATGCAGTCTGAGGTATAAGGATTTTAAAACTGGCAACGACAACTTTGTAAATGAACTGCCACAAAATAGTTGTTCTCTTAGAAGATACCAATAATCAGACTTGACAGAATCTATCATGTACTGTAGGAACATAACAGGTTAATAAGATTCAGCATGTCTAGAGGCAGCTAGTCCAGTCTCTGACAACCAGAAAGATAAGGAGTGTAGCCTTTTGTTCCCTATCAAGTACAAAATGTAACCATTTCTGTATGGGTGTTTACCTTCTAACAACCCCGAACCTAAATAGATTATACCAAAGCTGCACGCCAACGCCTGTGACATAGTTATTCCTGCCCCCCGAGGGCATAAGAAGACTGCAGGCACAGATACCAGCATCATTTTTCCTTTCACAGGACTGAACCTGGCGAAGGAGGTTCAAAATGTTGACGATGCAACACCAAGGTCACCACGGTGGACATCAAAGATGCCTATTTCCATAGCCCCATGAAAACCAGCGCACATGAAGTACCTGCAGTTCACCTTTCAGGGAACAGGGTACAAGTTCCGGGTCTTGCCATTTGGCCTCTCTCTAGCTCCCTGTGCCTTTTTGAAGTGCAGGGAAGCTATACTGGCCCCATTGAGAAAGATATTGAGTACTCTATTATTTGAAAAACTGGCTCATTTGTGCCCAGTCTCCAGCATAGGTAGACGCTCACACGTAACTAGTCACTGGCCACCTTCAACGGAGTGTGCTTCGACTCTGGGTCCATGCTGTCCACTCTGTCGGAAGGCAGAGTGCAGAGAATAGCCGCCTATTTAAAGTTGTTCAGCTCAACAGAACGCTGACAGTAATGATGTTCCAGAACTTACGGGTTTCATGGCAGCAGCTTCTAAGACCCTCCTATTGGGTCTCCTGTGTATGCACACTCTGCAAGCCTGGTTCAACAGCAGGGCTTTTTCAGCCCGCATTGAACCGCGATTGGCTATTGACGGTGTTTAGTCACTGTCTAAAGGAACTCTCTTGGTGCAAACAGTCTGCCCATCTGTGCCTCGGCGTAGCGTTGGGCAGTGGTGTCAGAAGGGAGGTCGTCACCACGGATGCGTCCAGCCTGGGCCGCGGTGTTGTGTAGAGTGGCAGGGGGAGTGTGACCCCCTTTGGCACGGTTCCCACATAAATGTTTTCAGGCAGTTTAACTAGCCTTGCAGCATTTGTGCATAAGGTTCGAGGGGGAATGTGCTTGTCCGTGCAGACAACACAACAGTGGTGGTGTACATCAACCACAAAGGTGGCCTCAGGTTGCCCAGTCTCCATCGTGTGGCCTGTAATCTTTGCTCTAGGCACACGAGACCCTCTTCTCACTGCAGGCAGTAAACCTACCCAGCGCCTGAGAGAACCCCGAGGTGGTAGCCTCATTTGGGAGTGGTTCAGTAGAGCAGAAATCAACCTACTGTCCCCTCTGGCTTTCCATAATAGGAGACAGGGACCCGCTGATGGTAGATACCTTGGCACACCAGTGGCCAATGCAACTGTTATATGCCTTCCCACCGCTCGCCTTGCTCCCGCTGTGTGTGGAGAAAATCAGGCACCGGGCCAAGGGACTCCTAGTAGCCCCTTATTGGCACAGGGCCCTGATGCAGCTCCTGAGCAGCCAGCCATGGGGACTGCCCAAGCACCGTTACCTGCTCAGTCTGGCACGGGGGACCTTATGGCATTCCGACCCATCAAGCCTGTAGCTCTGGGTCTGGCCCCTGAATGGCTGTATTGAGCCATCTGGGTCTGTCCAGTGGGGTTATTGACCTTAAATGCCACAGCAGCGTCCACACGTTCCCAGTACAGGTACAAGTGGAGCGTCTTACAGACGTGGTGTCTGTTTTGTGGGTTCGACCCAATGGCTTGTCCCATGGCAGTAATACCGCAGTTTTGCAGGACCTGTTTGATGTGAGTAATTCCCCTCTACATTAAATGTCTATCTGGCAGCCATTTGGCTTGACATGTACAATTTACTTGGTCTCCCCTGGAGCTCAGCTTCCTGGCGGGGGCAACATTTTTGAAAGGGGTTCAGCAGCTTCAGCCACCTATGAAGGACATTGTTCCTGGCTGGAGGTTAAACATGGTGCTCAATGCACTCTTGAAGCCACAATTTGAGCCCACGCATTCAGCTGAGCTGAAATGTTATCACTCAAGCAACTGTTTGCTTGCTACCACCTTTGCAAATCGAGTGAGCGAGATGCAGGGTTTCTCCTTAGTGAGAACATGCTTAGCCCAGGTCAAGGGTTACTCTCATTCCATGTCAACTAGTCTGTGGAATTGGAGGCTTCTTTCCACCTCCTTCCAGTCTGACAGGGAGCTGTAGCTCCATACGCTCTGTCCAGTGAGTGCCCTGGAGTGCTATGTTGACAGGACAAAAAGTTGGAGGCAGTCCGGACGATGTCCCATGGTCAAGCCCTGTCTAGGCAGAGGCTGTCCAAATGGATGGCAGACACATGCAAGACTGCCCCCTCCAGAAAGTTCACTGCCTATTTCTTCAGGTGCATAGCAAATTTGTGGGCTTTATTCCAGGGTGCATCTGTCAATGATATTTGCAATGTAGCGGTGTGGGCTACTCCCCATACCTTTACTAGGTTCTACAGATTTAGGTCGTGGAACCACAAAATCCTGGCTTTGGAACTAGTATTAAGGGTGGCTTCCAGGTTAACCCTTACAAATAGACATGGAGGTGAGTTTTTACCTCAATTTTTTTAGCCCTAGCTACTGGTTACTGGGATTCCGTATGGTAACACACAAGGTAGCCTTCGGTTTAGTCTTGTAGCATTCCAGTCATTATGCAGTATTTCCTTGCAACAGCTTTGGTACACTCACCCATATGGTAATGGTTACATTTCATACTTGATAGGGAACGTTAGATTATTATCATAACCCTGGTTCCCTGAAATAGAAATGTAACCATTAACCTTCAAGGTCACTGCGTCAATGATTGCAGCATACTTGAAGGAAAAATGATGCTGGTATCTGTGCGTGCAGTCTTCTTATACCCTCGAGGGGCAGGCATGACTGTCACAGGCACTGGTGCACAGCTTTGGTATAATCTTCAAGTCCAGGTAGGAGGTAAACACCCATATGGTAATGGTTTATTTCAGGGAACCAGGGTTATTATTATTATTATTTATTTATTAGCAAATGTACTTACCCAGGGCAACTTACAATTGTTACAAGATATCACATTATTTTTACATATAATTACATTATTTTTTTACACAATTACCCATTTATACAGTTGGGTTTTTACTGCAGTAATCTAGGTAAAGTACCTTGCTCAAGGGTACAGCAGCAGTGTCCCCCACCTGGGACTGAACCCACGACCCTCCGGAGTCCAGAGCCCTAACCACTACTCCACACTGCTGCCCTACAATAATAACCTAACATTCTTTGTGTTTTAAACTTATTTTGAGTTGTATTGATTCTGCAAAATTGTAATAAAAGGTGTAATACGGAATAAGCCTAGCTCGGTCACTATAGCTACACTGATAAGCAGGGCCCACTGGACAACCAAGTTTGATTTCCTAGAATAGTTATTATGATCCATGAGGGATATGGTAAGATTGAAATAAACTTCATGACTGAGAAAGAGTCTTTAGTGTGAATCTTATACAGTCAGAGAAAAGCTTGCTTTTAACATCTTGAGCTGCAATGCTGCTAATACCATCCAGCAAATACCAACATAAATAATGTCAGTCAAAAGAAGGCAGCATGTAACATCTTAAAATGCAAGATCCGAATAACATCTACAAAACACCCAATAATTAATAAACTTGAAGATTGTTGAAAGAACTTCACTACCTGGGATCATCCTTAAAGAAGAGGACAACTAATGATTAAAGACTTATTATTTAATTGACTGAATTGAGCTATGGGGAATGGTCAATTTTCCTGGAAGAGTTTATGGTTTATTAAACAAAGCCTGGAAAGGGACACCACCCTGCCAGTCATCACACATTGTTTCAACACTTCATCTGAATTCAGTATTTTCTCGTATTTAATGAAAGAGTAGGAAATTACAGAAACTATACTTAGAATATGGAAAATGTGCATTTGCAGGAAAGTTGATAGTTGCATAATGTGTGTGTGTTATATTTTGTTTTCTTACAAAAAGAAAGGCTAGTTTTAATCTTCCATGAATGTGAATTACCAGCTAAGAGCTTGAATGATTACAAGGCGATCTATGAACTTGATCAGGGTGCTGAATCTTGAATGGGTGTTAAAATATTTTCGTGCCGTGATTCTAATTAAAGGATATATTTTTTTAACTGATTAATAAAGAATTAAGTTGGGTTTTCTAATATCCTATTCATTAGAATTAACTGAATTAATATTCATTTGCTAACTCATTTTTACTCAACAGTTACTCTGCTTGCATATTCATATATTTACTGACTTTAGAGTATAAATAGTTCTAACAGAAAAGACACAATACAGAAAGTTAAGGTATTGCTTTCACATATAATTGCCATTGACACTGAACTGATTTTGCATGACCATTATTGCTTACTGAGATTAATGTGCTGATTTATGTTATTTTGATATTAACCTTCTTTCCTACTTTAATACTGCATTTTGATAACATAACATATAAGTGTTGCATGTTTTATGTTGACTCAGAAATGTCTTCATCTAGACAATGTTGGGAAGCTATAAAAAAGGGCAACAAGATGCTCGGATATATTGTGAGAAGTGTTGAATTTAAATCAAGGGAAGTAATGTTAAAACTTTACAATGCATTAGTAAGACCTCACCTAAAATATTGTGTTCAGTTCTGGTCACCTTGTTACAAAAAAGATATTGCTGCTCTAGAAAGAGTGCAAAGAAGAGCAACCAGAATTATCCCGGGTTTAAAAGGCATGTCGTATGCAGACAGGTTAAAAGAATTGAATCTATTCAGTCTTGAACAAAGAAGATTACGCAGCGATCTGATTCAAACATTCAAAATCCTAAAAGGTATAGACAATGTCAACCCGGGGGACTTCTTTGACTTGAAAAAAGAAAAAAGGACCAGGGGTCACAAATGGAGATTAGATAAAGGGGCATTCAGAACAAAAAATAGAAGGCACTTTTTTAGACAGAGAATTGTGAGGGTCTGGAACCAACTCCCCAGTAATGTTGTTGAAGCTGACACCCAATTAAGATAACGAATGTGTGTAATGGTTTAATTCAGTTAGCACATTTCGTTACAAACGTCGCCCAAACGAGCTCAAGATTGCGAGGAAACAACTGCAGAATAAGAACATAAGAACATAAGAAAGTTTACAAACGAGAGGAGGCCATTCAGCCCATCTTGCTCGTTTGGTTGTTAGTAGTTTATTGATCCCAGAATCTCATCAAGCAGCTTCTTGAAGGATCCCAGGGTGTCAGCTTCATTTCTTGAACTTTTTCTTGTTAAATACATTGTTTTCTCTCTGGACTTCATTTTGACATGCTGGCTCTGTTCTGAGGCAAAAAAGTTTTTAACTAAAGCAGCCACATGGGTTTCTGCTGTGACCCTTTTTGCACATATAACTGTAAATAACAAGTAAGTCAGTAACATACTGAACATCTTCACCATAGTTGTAAATTCAAAATTAGATCCATTGGTATGATGAAAATGTTGTTGTCCATGACTTATGTCAACTAATGCAAGTGTCACATACATACAGATACAGTCACAGGCAAAAGTATTGACACACTATGCTTATTGTATCATAATTCAAGGTAACAGATTAGGACAAGCATTTAGTAAACTTTAAACACTTTCCAATGAGACAAAAAGCTAAATACACAATTTCTAGTAAAAAATTATTTAATCCTCCTTTTACTTTTATTATGCCTTCAAACATTTATGATAATTCTTAACCAGTATGTCATATCTTGTTGGTGAAATCTGTACACATTCTGTCTTGCATATTTTCTTCAGCTCAGACAGATTCGATACACAATGCTTGGCTACAGCTTTTTTTAGATCAGTCCAAAGCATTTCTATTGGATTGAGATCTGGTGATTGCAAAGTCCATTCCAAAACCTTTATCTTAATTTTCTTCAAGAATTCTAGAGTTGACTTAGTCATACGCTTTGGGTCATTGTCGTGTTGGAAGATGTCTGCCAACCAGCCAAAGAACATATGGTATCATTGTACTTTGTATAATGTATTGATACATGGCTGCATTCATTGAGTCCCTGGACTGCTAAAACACCACCATATCATGATCAAATTACCTCCATGTACCTGTAGGTATACAGTTTTCTTTATTAAAGGCCTTCCCTTTTTTTCACTAAACATTCTGCAGTCCAGGGGCCCCCGAGTGGCGCATCTGGTAAAGGCACTACGCATGGAGTGCAGGATGCGCCCTATAGCCTGGATGTCATCAGTTCGAGTCCAGGCTATTCCATTGCCGACCGTGGATGGGAGTTCCCAGGAGGCACCGCACAATTGGCCGAGCGCCGCCCAGGGGAGGGAGGGTTTAGGTCAGCCAGGGTGTCCTCGGCTCACTGCGCATCAGTGACTCCTGTAGTCTGGCCGGGCGCCTGCGGGCTTGCCTGTAAGCTGCCCGGAACGGCACTGTCCTCCGACGCTGTAGCTCAGAGGTTGCTGCATGGTGAGTCTACAGTGTGAAAAGAAGCAGTCAGCTGACGACACATGCTTCGGAGGACAGCGTGTGCTCATCTTCACCACTCCCGAGTCAGCGCAGGGGTGGTAACGGTAATCCTAGCTTAAATAATAACTGGATATCCTAAATTGGGAGAATAAAAAAGAATGGGCAACTACTACATTTTTAAAAAGGAAAAACAAACAAAACATACTGCAGTCAATTTTGGGGGAAAATCTCTATTTGGTTTCATTGGACTAGAACATTTTGTTGAAGAATATTTCTTGGCAAGTTGTCAGTGTTTCTTTTTCGTCTTTAAAAATCAAGTTCTACGTGCATACAACTCTTCTGTTTTCAGGTGCCTTTCTACAGTTCTATCATGTACAATTATGCCTGATGCTTCTAAATCTTTAAGTTATTGGCTGTTAATCTTAGATATCTTTTAGGTGCTTGGACAAATCTCCTACCTGCTGTGCCTGTAATTTACTTTGGCAGCCACTTCTTTCAAATGGTTCAGTTAAATTCTCTTTGTTGTGGTATTTCTTGATTATTGCTCCAATTGTGGATTTTGGTATTCCTTATTTATTTGATACTGTTCTGTAGCCATTTCCTTAGTTGTAGTTTGCTACAAGTTCATTTTCTCAAACATGAATCCAAATCCTTTATCTTGACCATCTGGTGTTTTGCCAAAATGCTCTTAACAGACATTGAACATAATTACCTATTTTTCTGGCTACCGTGTAGCTTGGTTACTGTGTAATGGTTTCCAGTAAACAAATATATTTTAAAATGTGTTCTATACCATTTTTACAGACTTAATGTAAATGTGCCAATGCATTTGTCATGCACACATTTGAAAAAGCTTTTTTTTTTTTTTTTTGAAAGATTGTTTGTTAAACTACCAGAAATTGCATACTTTGGTCTTTGTCAAATTAGTGGCTAATGTTCACTAAATGCTTGTATTTAACGTTTTCCTGAATTATATTAAGTGGTAGGTGTCAAACATTTGTTTGTGATTAAGTGGGATATACAGATCCCCAGATATTTTTGTTCTTAATACCTTAATTGAACCAGTTAAACCACCATCCAGAATCCATAAACCTAGTAGATAGCTAGATTATATCAAGGAAATCTAGCATTTGTGAAATAAAAAAAAATCCCTAAACTAATTTCCTCCATTCAAACAGATTTTTTAAAAAAATGTTATGAAGTTCTTGGGGGTCTTAGAGCCAGACACTGAATACAAGGACTCATTTATTTAATTGCCTGACATTTAGTAAGTGAAGAAAAGAACAAAAGCATGACACCATGCTGTATGCCTTAGCATCAACAACGGTCACTATTCACAAAGCTTTTACTCCGTTACCTTGTGACTTTTTTTTCAGTCTACACTATTTTAACAAATTAAAACAAATTGATATTCATGAACATTCAGACTGTTGAGTGATTTTTTTGTGTTTTTACTGTAGTTTTGACAGATTTAGAAACTTATGCTTTTCAATAGGATTCTAGATTTAGAAACTTATGCTTTTCAATAGGATTCTAGATTCCCATTCAGACTTTTTTTTTGTGTGAACAACCAGGATCTAGAAGCACCATCTTTAAACAAAATCACATTTTAATATTAAAATCACATTGAATACTGCTAAACATACTGAAAACGATATTAGTTTAAAAGATGGGCATGCGTTAGGACGCAATTTAGGAAAAATAACCTTGGCTTGCATACAATTCAATAGAATGTGTAAATAGATTAAGTTTATTTCTGCAAATTACTCTATTGAAGATCAATTAACGGTGAAACTTCATTTTTGCCCATCACTTAAAGGAAAAAAATGTTTCCATTTTTTGTATACCCTTATCCTAAAACCTCACAAGTGAACACTATCAACAGGTGTTTATGCTGCCATGCAATGATGCCTAAACTGTAGTAATGTGTGTAATGTATGGTAAAAGGGAGTGTGTCAGTCTGCCATGTACGGTAAATGTTAGAATTGGCCGAGGCAAAACGTTTCTTTATTTCAATGCCTTTAGTTAGAGGTGAAGAAATTGTCACTGCATTGATAATCTTTGTCCGCCACATTTTCTGACATTAACTGTCCAGTGAGGCATACACTAATGCGCAAAATACCATAAACTTAGTTTGATTTAATAAAATTAGTTTATGTAATCTGTCAAATGTTGACCATCAATTGGCCAAAACCCTGAATATTAGTAATTTTTTACAAAGTAATTACACTTGTAAAACATTTGAACAAAAAAAAAAAAAAAAAAAAAACATCTATGAACACTTCCCGGTTGCTTATTTGCAGAGCTGTCAGATCAGATGTAATTTAGGCTACACTTAATACTTGTCCCACATTAAAATTAGTGTTTGTTTGTGCTGTTGCACCAATTGGAACAGTTGCCTTTATTTGCATTCACAGTCAGAACTTGATAAGATAAAGCAGAGCCTAATCTATTGTTGCTGCTACTCTGCAATGATGAAAATCAAGCAGGGAGAACATAAACAAGAAACAATGCTCTTGCTCTGCCTAGTAAATAAATCACATTATTCACACAGAAAGTATGTCTAATTAAGTACTTTGACAGTATTCTTGGCATTTCTTTATTCTTCCCCAGTTAAATAAATACAATGAGACAATTAACACAGTGCACCAAAGACTCGTAAAAACTGCCGAAGTATTGCAGATTTATTGAAATATGTATTTCCACAGCTGCTCTAACATTGCCACAACACATGTCCCAGAAAATCAAATGAATGGGCAGTATCTTCTGCACAGCACACAGGGTAAAATAATCACCCCTGTGCTTTTGTACTGTCTGAAAGGTTCAGTTGCAGAATGAACTGGTATTGCAGTGAAGATTAAACTGAAGGCCTGATAATGTTGAACCAAAAATTTATCCTAAAAACAAATTCACAACAGTGTATATCTTCAAAATCGCCCATATCAGTATCTTATATTTTCTATTGGCAACAAAGAGTATTCTATGATAATAATAATAAAAAAAAGGATTAGACTTCAAAATATACTGGTTCTTCCTCAAATGTAAATTCCTCAACTAGTAAAGAAGATTAAAAGGAGCATTCCCACATTTTCCCAACCCCTTTATTTGCCCAAGAGCTGAAGATCTCCTGCCCGCCCCCAAAATTGGCCTATGAATGGCTGGCAATACAGTTTTGCCTGTGCAGAAAGTTCTGTTAAAACTACAATGTATGGACCTGGAACAAAGGTTCTATTCATTCAATTTTTTTTTTTCTTTAACATTTTCTCCAAGCAAAATTTGCTAAATTTATATAAAGGGTTTAGGTATCTGCTTATGTGCAATTCATTCCTCCCCCACCCAGTATTCTTAATAACACAGAAACGATGCCCGTAACAAAAAAAAAAAATACTGTGTCACTTGAAATCAATCCGGTAAGAAGTCATAACCCTATTGCATTCCAGTAAGGATTTGTATTTCATAATGCAACACCGTCATATTGATTGATAGAGATTAGATAGATAGATAGATAGGAGATTAGATAGAGAGAGATAGAGAGAGATAGCTAGAGAGATAGAGATATTATATAGATAGGAGAGATAGAGAGATAGATACACAATTTTCTTAACATAATTGAAGTTTGACTACTAAGACAGCACGTTGTATAATTGTGTTCCGCATGACAATTTAATAAATATTAAATCCCACTCAGAGACAATCCCAAGCTAATGTTCAGAGTTTCGTTTTACCAAAACAAGAAGTGTTAAATAAAACTGTAAAAGGCACACAGAGTAAGGTTTTAGCCACAATGTTTCACCACAAGGCACAGTAAAATATCAGTGGAAGGACCTTACCCAATGCACATGCCCCAGATTGTTTTCTTTAACTGCTCTTCAGCAAAACTACAATTATAAAATGTGCAGAATCATTTAGGAGGTGCTTACAAACTAACAATGCAGGAATACAAAAAATAAATCTCCCTTTTAGAATGAAAAAAGAGGATATGGCCATCAAATCAGATTAACTTTCTGAACACATCTAATCTAATCTATAGTGTACCTAAACCCGTTTACAATTGGGAGAAATAGCAGAAGAGCCCCCCAGCAGGCACTTGTGAAAATGTTAAATTTGAGTGCACCTTTTTTAATGTTAACCTAAATGTTTTAACGATGTGAACAAAAAAAACTGGTTACATTTATATTAAGCAGACGAATCAAACTACAGCTCTGTACTACTTCCTTTTATAAGGGATAAAAAGAAAGCTCTTTCTTTGCTCCCCCCCCCCCCCCCCTTTTTTCAAAAGTGGTGTGCTCCAAGCAGTCAATTGCAGCCTATAAAATAAAAAGCAATATTATCCTGGGAGGACAATGCACAGAATTGTATTTTACAGTAAGGCCACTTAAACTGTTATCCTTGTAAGCAGATCATAACCTTTTAATGGCTGACAGTTTTTCACACTGTTCCATTCTTTGTCAGAATGTCTTCAGCTTTAAGTTTCACATCAACATCCTCCTTGTGAAGCAATTACAATCTTGAGGTTCCAAACAAGATGTGGTCAATACAGTATCCATTAGTGCACAGTGTACACCTGAGGTAGTGACCCTTTAAGAAGGCCCAAACTCGCACAACAAAACTGCAATGAAAATGTCCACTGATTGGCTGCAAAACTTCACAAAAAAAAGCCTTTTTTGCTTGGCATATTAGTGACAGTAAAAACATGTTAGCTGTTAACACCTCTTTTCCAAATATGATCCATAGTAAGCCCCCCGCCCCCCCACCCAAAAAAAAAAAAAAAAAAAAAAAGAATCCTTGATGTTCCAGTGCTTTAAAGCTAACGCTTTCATGATGGCCCTTATGGTTGGTCTGTGTCTTTGCCAGCCAAGTATTCATTTTGGCCCTGTTCTGCAAAGGCAGATGTAATCCACAGCTGTAGTTTAGTTGCCATAGGTGATCAGATGGGTACCAGCATTCTGGAAAGAACAGTTGTGCACACTAAGTTACTTGTCTTCTAGAACAGCGAACTGGTTGTCAAGCTGAAGTTGTTGAGATGGGCCTTTTCCTCCGCCTTCTTCTCTAGCTCTGTTTTTGTGTTTCACTGTCTCAAATGTCTTCTCCATTTCCCTGTCTCTGAAACAAACAAAAAATACAGTGAGTACAGAATCTTATTTTACATGTATTGATGAAAACATGTGTTTGTCTTCTTGAGTTAATAAGAAACCCACTGGTAATTCTGGCAACCACAGGTGTTTCAAGTTTAAATGTTAGCCAAGTGTTAAACATTACAAATTTTGCCTAAAGGTTTAACCATTGTCAAATATGCAGGGTAAATAAAGCTGTTCTCTTGTGTTTACAATGTAGTAATATTTAAAAAAAAAAAAAAAAATTCAATGACAAACATTTAATCTAAATTCAGCACCAGAGTGTTTTAGTTATGGATGTTACATAATACAAATGTAAAGAGTAAGCCAATTTCATATTCAAATATTTCTTCTGTCTTTTCTGTATACACACAATCTTACATTTTGGATTTATTTATGATAGCTTTTTTGATCAGTTACAAACATTCCCAATATGCTTTGTGTTTAATCCTAAAGTTTAAACAGGCACCTGCAACTTTATTGGCAACTCAAAGAAACTGGTTCAATGCACCTTTAAGCAGCCAAATCACCACGTTCCTCAATTAAAACTTATGCTGATATTGTTACTTGAATAGAATGTACAAAATTAAATAATTTGTACGTATGTTTAAAGAAGTTTAAACCAAACATGATTTACAACAACGTTTCCTAAAAGATGCTTCTAGTTCGTTCGTCACAAGGGCTTTCTACATCGTCAATGCAAAACTATTACCAGTTTTAAACCGGGCTTTAACCCTTCATCAGAGGCAAGGGGTGAAAATGCACCCAGCAAGTTTAAAATGAACATCTCATGACATCACAGGATATCCTTACATTTATTTTGATACCAAGAATGTCCTTTCCAACTTGAAACAGGTGACTTTTTGGGGTGGAGAAAATGATAGGTCTTTCAATAACACAGTACCAACGCAGGCTTGTGCATTGGTATTGTGAAACCAATATTGCTGAGAAGCGAAGAGATGTAGGAAAAGGGATAAACATGTATATTTTATATATATATTTTAAATCTATTTTCAAATTGCACACTGCACTCTAATTTCAGGATTAAAAAGCATCAAACCATGTGTCTAGGTTAGTATATACGTTTCAAGCAATATGTGACCGAAGACAGTCGATTTTTTGTCTTAATTATAAGCTACGCATGTTTGTGTGTGGGGTTCATTTGCACCTCATCCCGCCATCCTTGTGAGCTTAACTTTTGCTGCTGATGAGCGGTTAAGACGGTAAACAGACCACCTTCGGATAGACTTGAAACTGTTTGCCTTCACACCAAAGGGACATTGGAGGAGATTTCACTTGACTCAAATACTCAGTCCACACTTCTTGCTCCGATTGCTTTCCCAGTGCATACTAAGCCATGGTACATATCAGATTTACTCTACATACTTTGCCCAGAGTCACATCTATCCCTTTGTGGACTGTCATACATGACTATCAGTGCAAATATCCACCTGAAGTAGACAGTATTATACATTTGAAGATTATTTAAAAATAAAAATGTTTTTACCCTACAATTACCTAGTTTGACTGTTAAACATTTTTCTTCTTTAGAAATGTCCTCAAGTGTAATTTAGTGACCTACCTACAGACTAAATTACCAGTGGGTAGCCACAACCCTCAAGAACTAGGATCAGAAAGAATTTTATAAATACCACGCATGGTTTTGATTTTACACAAAATTGACTTGGGTGCCAGGCTCATCTACTTCTGATTCTAGTAAAGAATCTGATTGAAGTAAGTATCTCTACTGGCTTGGGGCTTTAGTGAAATGCGTTTTGATTGTGGATTCATCCCTGAAGTTCCTCCGACGGATATATTTACTACAGTAAATATTTTGTTAATTTCTTTTTGGGTTTATGAACATACTGAAAGATTTAGTATGATTTCAGTACTTTTGATCGCCAAATCTCCAGCAGAAACTAAACTGTTTAAAATAAATAAATAAATAAATAAAAAATACAAAATCGCTCCTGACATGGCTTACTGTGTTACGGTTGTTTCCCTGAAGTCTAACGAAGGCTTTTATGCCAGTTTCAAAAAGAAAATAACGTGTCCCGGCGTTATATTCCATCAATCAAATTTATAATAGGCCATCTGTAAAGGGGTAAGGATGCCATCCCTCAAACAGGAATGCCCGTGCCTACCAACCCACCACAACAGCGAAACGCGGCAACAAACTGCACATATACCCAAATCTCTAGGCAATAGAAAATGTGCAGTTTGATAGACAATAAGCCCAACAATCTACCAAGGATAATGATTCTTAGCTGAGACCACTACACAGGAAAAACATACTTTCTGGTTTCTACATGCTTAGCAGTTGATTGTAGAGACGGGAACTGGGTGTCGCTGAAGATTTCGGGAGGTCCTTGTGCAGGCCCTCTCTTCGTTGTGGTCAGTCTGGCTCCAGGAGGTCTGTACACACCTGAAGGTTTTGGCTCTGGAACTTCAACTTCTACAAGAGACATGTACTTAGCATTAGAACAAACTCTATAAAGAAACATTAATTTAGTATTAGAAAAAAAAAAAAAAAAAAAAAAACTATTGACATCAAACTAGCAGCTTTATTCTATGTCCTAAATAAGACCATTTTTTTCACGGTTATCACAGATTTCACGATTTCTGTGAAATTAAGCAATTTGCTGTGCAATATGTCATTCCCTGTGAACCCCCCACCCACACACACAAAATAAATTAAAACACAGAAATGGCTGCTAAGAGAGCCTGTGGCAATGCACCGACTAATCTTTTAAAAAGGTATTTACATTTTTTGTCAGTTAGCAAATAAGTGATATTGCTTTCCTAATACATGAACCTGATATTTAAATGCTGCAATCTTGTAAAGTTACAAAATTAAAAAAAAAAAAAAAAAGTTGCTAAGGTATCAGTGGATTAGAAAAAAACATGTTGTGTAATTTCTAACACTTTGTGGTCAATGTACTTGTTGAGATGTTTTATTACTGTTTAGAAGCATTTCAAGACAAACTTTCCCTGGCAAAAAAAAAAATTACATTTCTTTCAATTTCTGTTGCTAACCTAGTTTGCCATTTACCATTTTTACATATTTTAGTGTTAAATGCTATATTAAAAAAAAAAGCTAGATTTAAACAGAAGCAATTAGTTATTTATTGGACATGCACAATCCATCAATTTGTGAAACTAGTAAAACGTTAAAACTGACAAATGATAGAAATGAAATGCTTGAGATTATCTGTACAACATACATATATATATATTATATACATAGATATATGTATGTGTATATGTGTGTGTATATATATATATATATATATATATATATATATATATATATATATATATATACACACACACACACACACACATACACACACATATATATGTGTAAATGTAAATCTCATGGCAATGTGTTTATGTATTAATTCATTAATTTATGTATTTATTTTTCAGTGAGAGTAGTGCAGGGAAAGAATGTTGCCCTCCCCCCAAAAAATGCCACCAGGGTATGAAACCAGGATCCCCCTGCTGCAGCAGTGTTCCAGTTAGCCATCATGGGACACGATGTTAGATGAGGAGAGATAGCTGTAAATGTTGCCTGTTTAAAAAAAAGTACAATAGAAATAAACAAAAGAAAAAAAACTATTTAGTCTTTGCATAATTTGATGGAGCCTACTGCAAATGTGTGCATTTTGGTAGAAAAAGTGCAGATAAACTTGAAAGGTTATACACAAGTCTTTTAAAAATCTGGGGTTCAGAAGTTACAAAACTGAAAATGTCAAGAAAATCAGAATTCCACAAAGCAGCAGTAATATTTTGTATCTGTGGTGCAACAAACCAAAACACCTGTACACCAGGAGTTGGATTCAGCTTAGAGAAAGTGGAAACAAACAGGCAGAAGCTATTTTTATACTTGAACAACTCAAGTATTGCTTCGTATAGTTGTACTTAGTACAGAGATGAAAGTGAGGAAAAAAATAAATAAAACACAACTGAAAACTGGCAGGAATCTGGGATACACTGCTGTGTTGGATATTTTGCTCAGGAACCCAAATTGAATGAAGTTAAGATTCAGATTACACCTGAAATTAGAATGTATAACTGTGACAGAAATTTTGGTTGTAAATCTCCCTCCAGACCTGTGATGGCGCTAAACAGCGAGAACAGAGTTCTTTGGACGGGCTGGTCTGACAGTTCATTCCCCGGGTCGGGAAGTCGGCCAGTCTGGATGAAGGCGAGACTCCGTTGCAAGAACGCATTGACCCGGAAGGGAAACGATTTGGCAGCCGCAGATTGGAGAGGCGGTTGCACTCGTTTATCAAGGGGTCATGTGTGACAGCATAAAAGGGGGCGGAGAATCGCAATATGTTCCTTCGCTTGGTTTGTGGTTTTTAAACCTAGGACGGTGAGACACCCCAGAGACTGTAACAGTATCGTGAGTGTTTTTTTGTTTGTTTGTTCTGTCTGTTAGTAATTGTCTTGTTTGTGAATCAGACAGCTAACACGATTCCGGAGCTGTCGCCTTGGGTCAGCACAAAGCCGGAACAGCACTTCACCACTGTCACAAAATAAACTGTATCATCCACCACGAGCACTACTGCACGCACCCAGGACTGGTGACCGTGTTAGTATATTGTGGGACAGATATTTGTGTTTATTATTTGGGACTGCAACCCTGTTGTTATATACTCGTTGTGTATTGCTAGAGATTATTATTTGGTCACCAGACCTGGATAAAAATAAAAACTGTTCCAAACCAGATTATAAATCTCTGTCTGTTTCATTACTGCACTGCATCACCCCTGCACCTGCACGTACCACTTACCAGAATACCAAATAAGTGAACTTTAACTGCTGGTTTGAGGTAAAATATATATGTAGTTCTTAAATGTTGTGCAGCATGTCTTTTCTTTTAATGTTCTTGTGCCTTTGGATCTCAAATGCAACTTGTTTACATCAGAAAGTCACTCCCTTTTAATTGTTAAAGGTCAAAAAAGAACTGTACACTTTCAATTGTTCTTGTTAATTTCTATTAGGCACCTTCCTTTGTTTGAGCTTTAATAACACAATAATAATAATAATAATAATAATAATAATAATCATTGAACCTACAAAAGAAGCCACACAATACTTTCAGTGCGGGCTCTTGAACTTGAGTTAATCATCCACTCGTTTGGGCCTATTTGCAAATGTTCTTAATAAACATTTGCAAATGTTAATATTGTAAATGTTTACTTTAAAGCACAAAGTTGACATATTCTATAGTGCTAATAAAAACAGACACTAATTGCTTATGTCATGTAAGTTTAATAAAAAAAAAAGTTTAAAACTTACAGTCCATGTGCAGCTTAAAACAAATCTTAACGTTCTGTTAATAAAATAAGTTTAAAAATAACCCAGGGCTTGAATTTCATTTCTGTGTGCTGGGGGATTTCCCCCTTATGCTGCAGCCAATGTGGGGGGGGGGATTCCAAAATTTTAGGGGGGGAATGGCAAAAAAAAAAAAAAAAAAAAAGCACTTTTGCATATAAAAAACTATTTATATTTTACTGCATCATCATTCACACAGGTGTTGCTTTAAAATAAGCTGCTTTCAGGAGACCTAACAGCTGTTCATCACTGTGAGACAGAGCACTCTCCATTGCTTTTGCCATTGCCTGGCGCGAGCAGCCAGTTTCATCAAAAACGGTCCGCCGAGAACTCCACAGAGCGGGATACCATAGTGGCCCAACGCCCTATTAAGTGACTTTACATTAGTGTTTCCATTTTTTTGTCCACTACATACATACATGCATGTATATTATTAAACATAGATGCACCATTGAACCTCAATATTAAATTAACATGGGGGGACGGGGGGAGGGAGACTGTCCAACGATACCGCCCCTTTCAGTCTAGCTGCTACAATAACGGAGCAATAGACTCAAAACAAAACCTAAAGCTGTGAACTCTGTCACATGATGAGTGGCTTAACTTCAGGCAGTCGTAGTTCTGGCTAAGAGTACCGCATACACAAATTGAAGGAGGCTGTGTGGTCCAGTGGTTAAAGAAAAGGGCTTGTAACCAGGAGGTCCCCAGTTCAAATCCCACCTCAGCCACTGACTCATTGTATGACCCTGAGCAAATCACTTAACCTCCTTGTGCTCCTTCTTTCGGGTGAGACGTAATTGTAAGTGACTCTGCAGCTGATGCATAGTTCACACACCCTAGTCTCTGTAAGACGCCTTGGATAAAGGCGTCTGCTAAAGAAACTACTACTAATAATAATAATAATAATAATAATAATAATAATAATAATAATAATGCGTCTTTGGAAAGCCCCGAGTCTACATTTAAACAAGCCAGGTAGGTGGCATTTACGGTGCCTGAGTAATATGTGTGTAACCTTCGCTTGTTTAAACATGGGGTGTATTTTATAATTCGCTGGATCACCATGTTTGTCTCTATCAACATCAGGTCACAAAGAAAAAGCTGTAGTTACTGGGACGAGTATTTATTAGGTCTACATGTTTTCTGCAGAGAATATGGCTTTCCAACGCCTTGTATCCTCTTTCATAAATCAGGGGTTCACGTAACCGGTACGTCGCAGGTACGCATGCGGACCAATAAAAACAATGCAGACTTAGTTACTGTTGTATAAGACGCAAGTGTAGTGTCAGTATATTTAACAGAAAAGCATTTAATAAAAGGCAGAGATGGTGCTCACGGTTTGAAGGTGAGCTATACATGCCTAATTTATGCATTATTCCAGGAGAGTGGGGGTTTACAGGCTTTGTCAACAATGTCCGTGATCAACCCCACCTCACCCCATTCACTCCACAAGTGAAACAGAAAAGAAATATATATCTTAATTTTTTGCCAGCACCTTCCTTCTGTTCCATTATTTACCATTTTCTGCAATGTGAACTGGAGAACTGCACCATAACTCTTAATTATCATAATTCACAGTACTGTACTTGTTTGTGGACCAATGAAATAGCAACTTGCCAAGACAGCCGTCTGCAAGCACCAAGGCAAGGGGTATGTAATATAAAAACAACTGCCTTATTTTTTCAGGTTTTTTTTTCTGTTACTTTGCCAAGATCAATTTCTATAAACAATTTAGCTGTGTTACGCTGCAAAAACCCTTTACACCAACTGTCATGAATGTGTTAGTAGCTTAAAAATAAACAAACAAATAAATAAATAAAAAGATTAACAAAACAAAAAAAACATTGGGATTTTTTATTTCCCCCGGATCTGCATTGATCACATCAGTAGCCTCCTGGGGACGGAGTAAAAGCAGAAAACTGCCAATTAGCAGAGATTTTTCATCTCTGTTAGTAGTATGTTACTTAAATTTACAAGCAAAATGTGTTCCAAACTGCACTGAAAGGAATATTTCCTTAAAGTATGTTATAAATTTAAAATAATTTAGTGAATTTACATTTTAATACAACAAATTTGCGAAAGCCAATGCACCTGGAACATTATTGTCTATAGTTTTGGAAAGAAATGTACAGTAAAGCAAAGATTGTATGTTCTTGAAGTGTTTGAGTACTTGATAAGCTAAAATAAAATAGGTTAATACAGATGTGATGTAGGATGTATAACTTGATTACTTACTGGTGCACTGTTAATTATTACTTTTTAAAATCCATTCAAGTACCACTTGTCAGTGGTTTACACTGTTACTACAGGAATTTACAGTAGTAGTATTATATCTATATTGATGTATTGTGACATTGTACATAAATTGACTTGAACCAATTTAGAAATTTTGAAAAATTGTTTCTATTAACAGTTTAACTAAAAACACAAATTATTAATGGCAAAATGTTGCAAACAATGGTTATTTCAAAACTAAACCTGTGTATCTGTATTGAAAATGTAGGAAGAATAAAACTTGTATAAGTGGAGTGACTTACACCAGTGCGACCTATACAATGATTTTTACGGTACTTACTGCTTTTATTGCATAAAACAGAAATATCTACTGTTCACAAAATCATCATATTAGCTGGCTATTAAGTGTTGTAGTTCAGTGCGCACTCACCGACAGGTGTAGCTGCAGTAGGTGCTGGGGCAGACTTGTTCCAAGGGCCTGAAATTTTGTCTCCACCACTGATCATGACCATTTCCCCATCTTCACCCATTTCTTCCTTCTTTTCATACTCCTCTTCCTCCTTTTCATCACTGTCAAAAACAGACAAGAGTTCAGTTATTCTGTGACCACCTTTGTTAGTTAAATGCAATAAAACATCTCTAGGTAGCAGTCATTATTAACTGGATAATTTACAGACCAAGGGTATTCAGCGATCCCAACAGCTTTCTTGCATGCAAGTATTTTAGTACTATTTGTTTAATGGGCTGACCTTTAATAAAGGGTTTAACCCTTCCGCTGCTATCAATCGTTCATATATGAACGATGTAATGGTGATATTAGAAGCCTTTTTAAAACATTTGGTTGCTTACCAAATGACTGGCCTCTCCAAAGGCTTCAAAAAACAAGCAGGGATGGTTTTATTTACTTTCAAAAGAAAAGTTAGACGAAGCTAGACGAGTAAGTTTGTTATTTGTTCAGTATCTGAGTTTTCTGTCGGGAGATTCTGCGATAACAAGTACAAATCTTACCACAAATCATACTAAAACCATCCAAAATAAACCCAAAAAGAAATTAACAAAATATTAACTTGCGATACATTCATAGGAGAAACTTCAGGGATGACTCCAATTAAAACGCATTATACGGCCCAAGCCAATAAGCTTCCTTATTATATGGTGCACCATTTCAGTGTCTAAGGGTGGGTTTACACCAGGCAACTATTGCTAGCAAACTTGCTACTGAATTGCCTAGTGTAATTTAGTGAAGTGTCAGACTCGAGAGCAATATTGCCGGCAGGACCCAGTAAGTGGAGCGTGGAAGGAGAGGTGTCGCTGATTTCTTTTTTTAAGTTACTTATGTCTTTGTGACTGCAAACATTCATGTCGTATGCAGACAGGCTAAAATAATTCAATCTATTCAGCCTTGAACAAAGAAGACTACGCGGTGATCTGATTCAAGCATTCAAAATCCTAAAAGGTATAGACAATGTCGACCCAGGGGACTTTGGACCTGAAAAAAGAAACCATGACCAGGGGTCACAAATGGAGATTAGATAAAGGGGCATTCAGAACAGAAAATAGGAGGCACTTTTTTACACAGAATTGTGAGGGTCTGGAACCAACTCCCCAGTAATGTTGTTGAAGCTGACACCCTGGGATCCTTCAAGAAGCAGCCTGATGAGATTCTGGGATTAATAAGCTACTAACAACCACACGAGCAAGATGGGCTGAATGGCCTCCTCTCGTTTGTAAACTTTCTTATGCTCTTATGTTTAAAAAAAAAAGAAAAAAAAAAAAGGATATGCTATATTCTCAACTTGCCCTTGCCTTAAATTCAACACAACTTAGGCATAAGCAACCAATTTATTGTCTATAATATAGATAGTCGTTGACATTAATTAGCTAGTTAAAAAAATGTAACCGTTTATGTTGTGTTTTTTTTTTATGTTTGATAACGACACTCATTGCAAACGATACATGAAGAATACTAATACACCTTAGTTGATTAATTGCTAAATGCACATTTTTATTGATAATCTATACTTGATTAAAGTAGATACAAAGTAAATCACACTATAAATCACACATTAAATGTCACTCACATGCAAAAATTGGCTCTTTGGATTTGTAGAATGCATATTACGTAAACAAAAGTTGTATTAAAATCTACTTTGGATTTTGTTTGTTGAAATCTAAAATTTCGTTCAACCACCTAGGTCAAGTTATGTCAGTCAGACCTCAAAAAGGTAGGATTGTCACCGTAGACAAAGGGTTAAGGTTGTCTTAAAATGCAAGCCATTCTTTGAATATACAGGGCATCCTCTACTGTTAATATGACAAAGTACATGAAAAAAGTGCAGCACTTTAGTGCATTACCTTAGCTGTAGTGCATGAACCCTCAGGCCAGAGTAGTCCACTTCCTTCTGCTCAAATTCCTTCCATTCTTCATCATCCTGCAAGAATAAATCAGTTAGGGTCAAGAAACTTGTTTAGAGCACACTGCTTAACATTAAGCTTGTAATGCTGATTTTTCAGTTTCTTGCTAAACCAGACAGACAATCTGAACAAGGCACACTAATTGTTGTGAAAAGGAAGCAGCTGAATGCTTTTGCAGGTATGAAACCGATACTCAGACTTGGAGAAACACAATATCCTTTTTTATACCACATGTTACAGCTACATGGAACAGAGGCACAATGAATTGCGTGGAATAGGTCCAACAATCAACGTGGCTGAGTTGGGATAGAAACCAGGATTTCTTAGCTCCTTGGCTCCCAACACATGTGTCACTTAACAGGGATACCTTACTTGAATACCAACATCTAGTGGCGCAAAATTGCAAACAATGTGGAGGTATAGTATTGTGTACTATGGCATTTCTTTTCTTACGGACTTCATACAGCAAAAGCCTTTGGTTAAATGCCCTGAACAAATCACAGCGTAAAGCAAATTCCAGCTCAACTAATGACTTTTACAGGAATGACCTCAGACAAACAATGAACCTTACCTTCCCGCTAGCTGCTTGCCATGTTGCCACATACAAAATGCTTTCCTGTGTGGCTCAACTAATTTTCACCAATTCTGCCACGGTGGCAATGGCTTTGAAAAATGTACTTGTGCAAGACTATGCCAGCAGGATTACTTTGAAAGTGTGCTGGTAGATGAATCAATACATACTGTTTCATTTAATTTCACCCAACAAAAGCCCTTTAGCTTGATTACATAACACTCACCAATGTTGTTTGGCGGGAGGACAGAGGTTCTAATTAGAAACAGTCAGTAAAGTAAAAAAAAAAAAAAAAAAAAAAAAAAAAATCAGAGTCATGCAAGAAGCAGTCATGCTTTCAAACTTACCCTTGGCTAATCCATGAAATACTGGTATGTTTTTTTTGTAAAATCTGCAAAGCTGGTTACTGAAAGAACATTTTTATAAACGGCAAACCAGTAACAAAACCAAAAGCAGACGACTTCAAGAAACATGCAGCTTCAAAAGATCACAGGTACGTGGGACTACGTTTGGCATTGATTAAATGGGAATCAGTATAGTGCACTTTAAATATACTGTATGTGTAAGTAAAGGGTAGGGTCTGGCATTTAAATATCTACATGTTTTCAAATAAAATACTTTGTCTTGCTGAAACAGTACGTTTATAACCTGTTTATGTTATTAAGTATAAACATTTTGTATAAAAAAATGTCCACAAAAATCCTGTAGTAAATCCATGGAAGATCTACCTCAGAAGGAGTCATGGCCAAAGAAATACTCTCTATGCAATTTGCCTTCCAACACCATCCACATCGTGTTTACACAAAATTCTGCGTTATATATGCTGGACATTTATAAAAAAATAAATAAATAAATAAATAAAGCAGTGGGGGTCTCAGTATCCCATATAGCACTGCACACATCCCTGGTATTAGAGTGACTCAGTAATCTGTATCAGAGCATTTCACCTGTTCACTCTCAGCCAAGAATTTGGACGTAAAACATGTGCTCAAAAATCATGGTTTTAATACCATGAATAAGGCCTGCAGGGTTTTTATTGAGAACTATTCCGACATCTTTCCTGCTTTCGCAAAACTTGCAGCAATTGCAATTATGATACCTGTATCTTGTGTACCAGCAGAACGGGGTTTTAGCCGTCAGAACGTGTGTCATTATGTTATTTATTTTTTTCACCATACAGTACACACACCTATGCGTGCTTTCCGTGCACGATGTACTGTGGGTTATGCGTTACATCAGTTTGCTCGGTTTCGTTTTGCATCTTGGATTGTAATGCGATTGCTTTCACACTCTCCGATTTTGAGGTTGAAACACATAACAGTTCCCTCTCAAACCGGGCCGAGACCACCTGTTTAACTGAATCCTAGTCCACTTGTTTGGTGCACACGCTGATGCGTTTGGACGTTTCACACCTGCCAAAATGAACCAAACTTAGGTGTCAACTGAACTCAAGTGCGAATTATCCTCTCCAAACAAACTAGGTGTGAAAGGGCCCTAAGACTTTGATTCTGAAAGAACACCAGTCATTGTTTACTTCGGTGCTAAAAGGAAAATTAATAACTTTTAAAACAGCAAAACTAAATTGTTATGATGTTGACAGCTACCCGCAGAGACATTGGTGCATGTTCTACACCACTGATTTTGACGTCGTGAATGGGGAATTTTCAAAAGAAAACGGTTTCATGGTAAACTTGTCTGTCTATTTCTACCATTATTTATACTGTGCACTGTTTTGCATGTTAACTTTGTTAATCTGAAATAGTTACACTGAAATAATATAGCTGTTGATGCAATATGTAAAAAATGCAGATTTTGAAACGGTATGCTTTTTACAAATGCACATTTTTAAAGGCTAGCGCGACCTCTGCATCTCAATTACATGGTCATGCAAATTAGTTGAGTTACCAGAGTATCCCAAACATTACTTTCTTTACTTTTCTTTCTTGCAGTCTTACTTTAGAAAATAATTGTTAAACATCGAAAGGCATTGTAGCTCGGTCAATACAGTATTTGTAATTCTAGCACAATGCTCTTAACTTGCTCTGTTAGTTTGAAGACTCCTGCACAGATCCAATCCCAACACTAAACACTCACATGGGGCGGGGCAGGGGGGAGAAGGTGAGCTCAATCGCATGCAGATTCAGTGAATCAGACCTGGGGGGAGCAGAGAAGCTCTGAGCTTAATGCAAAATAATAATTGCAGATTCCAAAGTTCCTGAGTGAATGACTGACAGTCTATTGTTTTCAAATCAGCCTTGAAGGCTGGCGCCTGCTTGCCAGCTATGCTGCTTTGGTCAGTCAATTAGCATCGGGACTAGTGAAAATAAATACCAGAGACCGTGGAGTTTTACAACACAACAAAATACTGAGTTGATGTTTTGGATCAGAAGGCACGGAAGTATTCCGTGAAAGCTGGCTCCCGACGGTGGTCCGTTCAGGTATTTTACAATGTATTGGACCTAGCAGCCATCAACTCCTGGGTACCTTACAAAGAATGCACGGAGAAGAATTTACCAAGGAGAGAATATATTTTACAGTTCGCACAGGAACTTCACAAGAAGCATTTGGAACAGAGGGAGACTGCCAAGCATGTACCCACAGCTGAAGCTGGCAACCCGGCTGAGAGCCGCCAATGCCAGGTTGGCAAGTGTAATAAAAATAAAACTTCGGACAGCTGTACCGTGCAGAAAGGCGGCGTAGAGAAGCGCATTACCTGTGTTGATTGTGAACAGCCTTAGACTCAAGGTAATAATCTGATAATAAACCGATTGCTGTTAAAGTTAAAAATGTATTGCTATAGTTTCAGTTTTATAAATATGTAAACCGATGTCTGTTCAGATGTTTATTTACATTTTCTTGTTTTGATTTGTAAAATAAAATGTTCATATTATATATATATATATATATATATATATATATATATATATATATATATATATATATATATATATATACACACACACACACACACATATATATATATATACACATACACTTCAGTTGTTTGTGATGTACACAATAAAAAATAATAATGAATTACATCCAACGTTTCTCCTTTCGTTATACTATTTACAGTGTTTTGAATACAGCCGTCAGAAAGACTGCTGCAGGGCTTCTAGGTATGAGTATATCTCCGGCCCTTCTAGTGTTAAACCCTTCACACAAAAATGATGCACAGGCTTGATTATCGATGGTTGTCAAATGATACGATGCTTTGCCTCGGCCTTATTTACCGTAAAACCCTATCAAGAACACGACCAGACTCTACTTTGACTAACACTCCCCTATATTATTATTTGTGTTTAGGGAAACCTGTGGTGTTTAGGGGAGAGGGTTGTTAGACACAGTTATAGTCAATATGTTTATTGTATTGTGTACAATAAAACAGTTTTACTGTTTGTTTTTTTTAATATTCTTTGGTGTGGCTTATGTTTTTCCAGTGCGGTTAGCCACTGTGACTAACAAAAGGAAAGTCTTAGGCCCGGTCTACACTACATAACCGATCTCGAGAACCGTACTCGAAACTGTTATAATTAATCCAAAAACTTAAGTGTCCACACTGAAGTACCGTTTCATGTTTAGTCAGGCTTAATGTCTAGACACACAATTAAAATAGTTCAGTTACAGTTCCTAGCAGCACACTGAACTGAGGAAATGAATACAATCGTAACCCACCATACACTATTTTATTTTTACATAATGTGTTATGCCCCTAATAGTGGTCCATAGTGCTACAAATAAATAAAACAGGGGTTTTGGAATAAGTAAATGCGAACACACACAACATGTAGGGCCTGAAGTTTTGGGGTTTTACTTTTAATCAGGTGACGTCCCTTTAAACAAATTGAGCTTATTCTGTTTCATAATTAAACTCAGAAAAAGCGGTTAATTACAAAACAAACACTCTTTACCTTCATATCTTGCCTGAGCCTAATTCTGGTCCCATTAATTTTAGTTCAAACAGAGATGACACATTAGGTGAATCGTTCATCCCCGATCCTACTTTTAACTTGCATTTCATTTTTGCAGTCGTCTACTTTAATGCTGTGCTTTTGTTATTTCCCCCATTCGTTTAACAGAGATGTCCTGATGGATATATTTGTTTTAAGCATAAAAATGAATACTTGGTGCAGAGTGTACACTTATAGCAAGTTCTTCAGGCCCCTCTTCTGAGTATTTCGCTAAACATATCACAAAGCATGTTGGGATATTGGAGGATACACAAGAAATGTAGTTTGGTATTACAGCGCCAACACTTCTGATAAACCGCACTACCTGATGCGATCTGATTTAGATCCAGACTGGAGACCACCTCAGGGGTCCGGTTCTCAAGAACGGTGTTAAACGCTGCATAGTGTAGACGCAAACCGTATTTAGCACTTTTAAGCCGGTTTAAAAGGCAACTATAGTGTGGACAAAGCCTTAGAGGGAACATAGGAACCTGCTTCATCCATATAAAAATTGTGGAGAAACATGACAGGTCAAAATTAAGTTTTGTATCTGTATGCCAAACCTATATAAAAGATAAATAAATAAAAATAATAATAATAATAATAATAATAATAATAATTATTATTATTATTATTATTATTATTATTAATTCACCTATTCCAATTGACATGAGACATACCAGAAAGGTTTTATTTTGTTTTTATTGACATTAACTCAAATCATCTTTTTTGATGTCTGCCTTTGAGACAATTAAGTCTGACCACAAGCTGTTCTGAAGACCATTTATTCCTGAAGATGTACATTCAGGAAAGTAGGAACATTAAATACCAGCAACCCACCCAAAACCCTGATTACCATCACCAACAGTAGGCATTTTTGACAAAGGAGTACTGACCATGGTTTTAAAACCAAAAATCAATTTAACTTCCTCTTATCAGCATTATCACTAGTCCCCCCTTTGCGTGTTTAACCCCAATACATTTGGAGCAGTATTCTACAAACTTACGAGTTGGATAGATACTGGTATAGAGATTTATTAATCTTTGGATGAGACATAAAACTATTGCAAGTGACTCTGCAGCAGCAGCAGCAGTCCCAACCCCACCCCCACAGTCTAAATCGCCTTGGATGAGCGTCTGTTGAATGACTAAATAACCAGTTTAAAAATGCATTGATTAATTTAAAATTATCAATGCATTTATGCAAAATTATTTATAATTTGTTTCTTATTAATGCTACACAACAGGCAAATATATTTTTTAGTTTCCTTGGACAACCATGTGGTCGTCCATGATGCATCACTGCAACAGTTAAGGCTGTATGACACACAATCCCATTTTCTTTGTAAACCACGAAAACGAATGTACGTGGTCGTGCTAGTGCTGCTTTTCTGATGAATCTGCTGGCTGCGTACAGTCAACACATACCAAATCATCAACCAGGCCTTCAGATTATGACTTTCCGTCTCGCCCAGCTGGCATGTACAATGTGCATGTCAAATATTCAGTGCTATACCTCTGTACAAAGCAGGCCTCGTTAAGCATTGCGGCTTCATCCCGCATTCGATTGGGCCAGGTCATGATATTGCCACATATATACCAGATTTATTAAAGAAAACAATTTTCAGATTAGAAATTTTTCATGCCGATGCAGTCTGCATATTATTGCCACCATATCGGTACTCTGACATTTAAAAGCATACTATATTTTAAGATTAAGGAACACCTTTATTCTGTAAAACATAAAACATTTTTTATTTATTTTTTAATAAAGGGACAAAGTTCTGTAAACTCCTTAGGTCTTTTTTTAATTTGATTTTTTTAAATCAATTTCGCCTTATGTCCAGCATGTGTTGTGGCGACATATGCGGCACCAGCTGACGAGGCTAGAAATTCTAGAATTCAAATGAAAAAGAATGCCATTTAACATGTTTTAAACCCCTGCTTTGTAGAAACAAAGTATTATTATTGAAACCTATTGTACTGCAAACTAAAAGAAATGCTTTGTCTGTGGATTTTTTTTCTTTCTGCTGCGCTCCCGTGTCCCAAATATCCAGTGGTCAATTTTACCTTTTCCTGCTGGGTATCCTGGTTCTCGTTTTTCGTCAGTTTCTCCTTCTCCTTTTTTGTCTTCCTTTGGGTAATCGGTCCTGGGGCTACCGCTTGTTCTTTTCCTTTCTTCTTCTTTTTGTCCCTCTTGGCAAAGAAATCATCTAGGCTCTTTTCTGCACTACCACACGTAATATCCGCCATATTCTTCTTTAAAAAAAACTATTTTATTTCAAAACATGTAAACACCAAAGCAAACTCTAAAAACTGGTCTTTATTTCAATAGGAATTTCTTAATTACAATTTATTTTCCTATGATTTAATCAGTAGATAGTTATAGTTACATTTGTTCACCCGCTCCCTGTCTCTCCAGTGAACCGCTGACTAGCATGCTCAAAAAACCAACCGGATATACACAGCCTAACCCCTCAGCCAGCTCGGGCTCTGAAAATGCGAGTGACGCAGGACGTGGGCAATACAATAGCAAGTAGTTTAAGAGTGAACCAATCCATAGCCAGAAAGGCGGAACTACCGGGGAATAGGGTTGGTTGCAGCTCTAGACAAGCATGAACTTCAGGGTGCAGCAAGTTTGTGCTCGAGCAAGAAACATGGAGAGTAGAGGAAATTAACTGTGGTAACTGGGGCCCGAAACCTGATCACTAATACAGTAACCGACCTGCCACGTGCAAAGACTCCCAATTGTGCTTGATCTCCCGTCTCTGAGTGACTTAATAAATTCCAGAGAATTTAGATTGTCAATTCTAATACATCAAGTTAATTTTCAAAAACATGCACATGAGATCTTAACACTCCTCCACCGCAGCCCCCTTATCCCCCCCAAGACGCTAACAGCGCTTTCTGCAGCATAATAAGGTTAACAAATGTATTGCTTCATCCACAAATCAAAGGCAAATAACCCCCACCACTATCACTAAAAAATCATTAAAAAAAGACTGATATTCTAATTCTTATCTTAGGTTAACGAGCCACTATGTCACTTAACCACTACTACCATATGAAAGTGTACTGTACACAAAATATTGATACCAAATGTATTACCCTTGCCCCTGGAAAAGGACCCCAAAATCAAAGGTAAATAACCCACCCCCTCAATCTATGGTTGCTAAGGAATAAAAATAATAATAAAAAAAAATATGTCTACTGGGGCCAGAATTTTATGTTGTTGGCGCTTAATGAGAGGTATTCTGGTGCTAAAGTCTAGTGCCGTAGCGCCAAATTTGCACTCCTGTAGTTCTGCCTTCACTTTTTAGTTGCAAAATATCCTGAAGTAGACCAGGGGTGTTATGACTGGTGTCCTTACCACTCCACATCCAATATTACCAACATTCCGAATAGGCTTTTAGGCGAAATTTGTTTATTTGTTAAATATCTATTTCTTGTACAAATGGATATACATTTAAGATAACACTTATTTTGAACAACTTTTAATGCAGTTACAACATAAAACAGAGAATCAGGATAGTGTAAATGGTGTGATTGTATGTGCGTGCAGGGGTTGCATGGTGTGTGTGTGCATGCAGGGATTGCATGGTGTGTGTGCGTGCGTGCAAGGGTTGCATGGTGTGTGTGTGTGCGTGCGAGGGTTGCATGGTGTTTGTGCGTGCAGGGGTTGCATGGTGTGTGTGTGTTGGCATGCAGGGGTTACATGGTGTGTGTGCGTGCGTGCAAGGGTTGCATGGTGTGTGTGTGCGTGCAAGGGTTGCATGGTGTGTGTGCGTGCAGGGGTTGCACAGTGTGTGTTTGCATGCAGGGGTTACATGGTGTGTGCACGTGCGTGCAAGGGTTGCATGGTGTGTGTGTGCGTGCAGGGGGTTACATGGTGTTTGCGCGTGCGTGCAAAGGTTGCATGGTGTGTGTGCGTGCGAGGGTTGCATGGTGTGTGTGTGCGTGCAGGGGGTTACATGGTGTTTGCGTGTGTGCAGGCTCATCAGCTCGCCGCCTTTCATTTAATATGCTTATGAGGTTATTATGTACAACACGCCTTTTAACTGAGCACAATATTAATAGATTCTGAAAACAAATGTTGGTTTTAATAGCCCAGCAGTCCCTTTAGTTTGTTAGGCTACCAGCTGCCACGGGCAATATCAGTGACAGCACTTATCCACGAAAGAAGTGCACATGTTATTCTTCTCTACAATGTTGGATGCTATCCCTGAGCTGCACAATTGTGTTGTGGTAACCGACAGAGATTGGAATTGTGAAGGCCATAACAAATGCACTTCCAGATGCAAGACATTTAATTTGTAGGAACCATTTATTGAAGGAAATGGAACACTAGGTTACAACACATGAAGGAACTGAGGCAGACAAAGCTGTATATTTAAATAATGTTGTTTGCCTACTGGATAGCAAAACAGAGGATGATTTTTAAACCCTTTAGAGCAACTTGATAAGAAATGTAGTTTAGGCTTTCTATAATCTGAAACAAAAACACATAGGAAATGTGAAAAAAACTTGAAGGAAGGAAGACAGCTGAAACAAACTGAACAGACAACAAGTCCTGCAACAAAGCAATTGTTGCAATATATTTTTTATATTACAATTGAACAAAAACTGTTGAGTTTTCGTTTCATACAGTATTAAATGGCAGTGTTTATATCTGATAGTGAAAAATAAATATCAAGATAAAGAAAGAAATGTCTATGTATTGATTTATGTATTAATTTATTTCAATATTTATTAATGTATTTATTTATTTATGCTTTACTTTTACCAAATATATAGGCTGTCCTTCTGCATAGCTATTTCTCAGAAATTAACGTTCCTTTTTGCCCAGTGGGGACCACAAATAGCGTTACTCTCATCAACCAGTATCAAGAAGAACCGTACTTTCTTGCGCCAACAGGGACCACAATGAGCGTTACACTGACAGGAAACATAATGTATTTTTTGCAGGCAAATGATCTGTTTTAAAACTGAAATAAATAATTTAATATAATATATCATTTAATATATAGACGTCACAATAAGTGTGTTCCCTAGTATATTTCCGTGTTGACAAAACAAGTTAATTGTCATTAAACTCGGATGTCCTGTAATATACATATGTGTGGATAAAAGTGCCTAGGGTCTGCAAAAATCTGCCAAAAAACAGGAGAAAAGAAGAAGGACATTTTGACCTTACTTTGGCGACTTATGTCTTACTGTATGACAGGTATTGACTTTTCTTTCTACATTTCACCTAAGAGTGTTGGGAACTACAAAGTAAAAGTGAAATGGTGCTTTTGGCTGATTTACTTTTGCTGCGCCAATACCCTGAAAACATGTAAACTATCATTGCTGTATAGAGAGTCTGTGGCAGTTCTCTCTGATCACTGATAACTTGGCACAAGGAACTGCCGATCCTCTCAATACTTTGGTGTAACAACAAACGTGTCAGAAAGCATGAATGCTGTGCTCAAATGACTCATGCAATGGAAGGAGGAAGTCAACATAGATGCCATTGTTCATGCGTTCTATTTTCTGCAAACGTTTTATCACAGGGAAGTTTTAAGAGGATTCTGCGGGAGTGAAAACTACCATCTAAGAAACTAACATTCCCATATGGTGATGAACCCTGCAGAGACTGCAGAGTTTCTCTATGACTATGTTGCACCAGAGGACATTATAAAAGTCTTGCAAGACGGCAAGTGGAAACCAAATTGCAAGGATGAGAAACCAGAAATAAAAGATTGTAGACCGAAAATGTTGCAGGGATTAGCAGAGATGATTTTCAAACAAAACCGTGTATTTATTCATGCACAGTTGGCTAACTTTTTTGTTAAAGTGCTCAGAGGTAAGTATTATGTATGTTCATGTAACAGCACCCACCATATTGTGGCTGCAAGACTGTCAATTGCTGAGAAGAAGGTACAAGAAAGTGTATAGTTTGCATCCTTGAAAGTTGGCCTGATCATCCAGTTACACTACTTTTGCTAATTTCCCCGGTTTTTCCACCGCAGGGGGTGGACCCTTCCTGCAGACATCTGGCAGCAACGCACTGCTAGGTCACTAGGGCCCGGCCGGGCTAGTTGTGGACTGGAGACAGGTGGTGTGGAGCTCACTGGTCCCTGCAGGGTCATCCCGGGGCGGTCACTGGTTACCATGGTTTGTCCACCGCAAGGGCTGGGCCCTTTTGTAGGCATTTGCCAGCAGCACTGAGAGACGGTTCTGAGGAACCCCCTCTGGAGGTCCAGCTTGCTGCCGGTCTGCTGGAGGAATTCCAGGCCCAAGATGCAGCGGTCCCGGACCGTGGTGGGATCCTTCCTGCTTCTGAACACCAATGTAATAAATTAGCGAAGAAGGAACAAACTGCGGCAGCAGGAATCTTCCAAACAGTAACGCTTTTATTGTTATAGCAGGTTACAGCAATGCAGCAGGGTCTTCATAGAGACTACAAACAGCACAAACAGGCTGCTATCTTTATAACTCCCCCCCCCCCCCCCCCCCCCCCAGCTCCAGGTGCACCCAACGGTCCCTTGAAACCCCGACCGTGCAGGTCATTGCTGGTGCAGAGTTGCATGCAGAGTCCCAAACAGTAAAGCATAAGGCTGCAGTCAGAACGATTTCCACGTGCGCAAACAGCACAGCTGCAGGATTGCGTGTGCAATCACTGCAATAGCACAGTTCAGCAAAGTCCCCACACACAGTTTAAGCACAGACACACATAGGGAAGTCCCGGTATCATCCCTTTGTTACAATATTATGCAGTGCCTTACATATACTGCACACACTTTACAGACATAAATCTTTTAAAAACTTACATAGAACATTTTATAGTGTACACATGGCTGCCTGCTTAGCTGGCTTTGTGTTCCCAGGGTTTTTGTCAATTTTAGTCCTCATGACATTATCAAATTGTGCCTTCAATTTAATAGTAACAGTATAAGAAATCAATAACATTTTTATTAAACGGCAGAAAACCTTATCCTGATAGAATTAAAAAGGATATTATTCAGCTCTATCTTATTCCTATAGCAATTGACAGATGTATATAGAAAACTAAAATGGCTTTTTTTTATCATCGTTCAACAATTCTAAAAATATTTGTATATTTTTGGAAAACTGTAGATATTTATAGTCATTTATAGAAACCTATGGAAATGCATAGTTATTTGTACAATTCCATAATATGACTTAGCTACTATATTAGTAAACTATAGTGTTCTTCTGGCCATTGCTATAGGATATTATTGTATTTATACTGCTGATTTGGTGCCTTTTATTTAATCTTGTAACTAAATAAATGAAGTTTTAGATGTAAACATTTTATGTGACACATTACCAGCCAAACTGTACTTAAAAAATGAAACAAAAATAAATTTTAGCATGAGGGTGAGGTTTTATTCAGTCACAAAATGCAGGTTAAGATAGGTACAGCCACGCCTAGATGTCAGATGTCACAGCCTTAAAAGCAACTTAATATCTTCAAATTTGAAATGCAATATCAACCACAAATATAGGACCCTCTTTAGAAATATGTCTAAACTCCTTCTTACAGATTCATATTACATCATGTCTTGTAATTGTGTCTTCTATTTTTGACTTGCGGAGGAAAAACCTGCTAAAACAAAAAGAAAAATGCTTCATAATTGAAAATATTCACAGAATCAGTAATACATTTAAAATGAACTTAAATTAACACCAAGGGCCTGAATTTCAGAACTTGGTCATCTATGTTGAGTAAATTTGGACTAATAAACTGGAACTAAAAAAGCAAATTACATTTTTTGCATATTTATGTAGACAAAATTATTATTTAAAGCAAAACAGAACATTACATTTACAGTGAAAAGCAATGAATCAATATCAATGTAGCTGTATACTTTTGAAATTGTGAGTACATTGAAAAATCCACTTGCCAAGCTTTGGAAATCATGCCCCATACATCCCCCCTTTTTAATAAATGATTAAAATGCTGTTTACTGTACAGTATTTTACAAACATAAAGGCATAAGAATTTAACTAATAGGGTTTAGTTTTATTAGAAAAACTCGAAGGTACAAAAATAATTCTGACAAAAATGGACACCTAATTTTAATTTATGACTACATTTCCCTAACAGAACACATTTCCAAAACCTTGCTCTTGATGCAAATGTGTTATCAGCATTCTATAAGGTTGTATATGTCATGAATAGATAGGGCTTGTAGAAATTCACGTCAGAATTTGCACAAACGGACTGACCTGCAATTAAGTCCTATACTGTACTCCAAGATTGTCTGTATAGTGATTCCAATTAAACTGATCTAAAAAAGTAATTAATTAACACAATAACTAATTATAAAACATGAATTAATAATGGGGGACAATTAAGGTCTGAGGCTGACAAGCTTATTGTAATGATAAAAAGGTTTTAAAACTTTTAAAAAGCATCTAAAAAGATGCAATCAGAAAGGTGACAAGTTCTCTACCAATAGAGTTGCTCATTGATCTGATACAGTGGTTTGAAAGCTGTAACGAGTTCATCAAATATATAGTAAAGTTGCTGAATTAATAAATACATACCAAGCAGTGCCACGAGAGATACACAGCACAGAAGCCAGAATAAACTGTATTAAAACTTTCCATGAAGTTTCTGAAAAATTGACAAATTCAACCAGCTTTTTCCTTCTCAAAATCAATCTGTACGTATTTGAAGGGGTGTACATTTAAAGAATGTGATAGTAAAGTGCCAGCAGCCTTCTAAAGTGTTCTGTTTAATAAACTGCCAATCTGTATTTTATAAGTAGAGAGATAATCAATTCACCAAATAATAAAAAATACATTAATTACTGCTAATTACTTATGTTAAGTGATATAGTGTGACTCTAGGACTAAATTAAAGACATGCAGACACGTTGTCTGTGGACCATACTCTAAAAGCTCTTTACTCCAAAATGTCACATTTTTTTCAGAAAAAGAAAACATCAATTACATTTCTAAAACAAATAAGAAACAATGCTATTAAAAACAAGACGCATTGAATATCTGGGTTGTTTATTTCTGGTTTGCTAAATGTATCAGGTGTGTGTTTGTCTTTTAGAAAAAATATGTTAATGTGTAGTATAAAGCTTTGAGCATCCTGTTTAAAAATAGAAAGTTTTATGAATACCAGAATACCAGATATTATTTAAATTCATCGATCCAATCTATTATCTATTTAAATGTTCAAACACTAATCTCTGTATTTCATTGTACCCACTTGTGGAAGGTTCTGGGTCTTGTGTTTCTGAATGGTGGCTAGCAGGCTGGCCTTCACTATCTGCTGGGCCCCCATGGACCCACCTAGATGAAGAAGTTTAGCAACATGTCTCAGTGGATTTATCACACATTATAGGAACATAAGAATAAGAAAAGCTAGGAACAAGCCACGGTAATTTGACCCTGCTTATCTGTTTCTTGTAGTTGATTGATCTCATAAGGATCCCAATGGCTTTGTATTTAATTCCTACATTTTTGCGACTGGTGTGCAATACTATTTAAGATATTAACATGTTTCTGCCTAATTTTGTATGCTGTCTAAATCTCTTTGAATTTCTTGGGTCTAAACTGCTTTAGATTGTCAAAGCAGACGTTGGATGATCTGGCAATGAACTGATCTGCTCTGCTCATACTGAGGCATTAGATATAGAATATTTGATTTGATTATTAACTCTAACCCACAGCTTCTTAAGAATTTAAACAGCAAGCTAACCAAAATCTAGAGTGTTTAATTTATTTTATGACATAACCTGTTCTTGCAATCTCTGTCCACACAGGTAAATATCAGTATATAGTATTAACTCAATATGAACTCAGTATTTTACAGAATGCTCAACATTATTTCACTATACTTATTAGCTTCAGTGTGCTTTTTATAGTTTAGTTCAACTTTTCAATTCTAATTAATTCCCCAGACGGGAATAAATAGCTGATCAAAACAACAAGAGAGGGCAGTGAAACAAATATATTTAGCTAATTAAGGTAAGTAGAATTGATTTTTAAAATCTTAGTTACTAAATAGTGACATAAAACAAAACAAAAAAACTAATTAAAGGGAGACTGCTGATACAACCTTAATTAGATCCTGTCCACTTACTTATGTGGATGGTACCTGCTTTCCTCTCCATCTAATATGCCATGATAAGAGCTGATCTCCAATTCTAGTTTCATTCTGTTATTCAGCAAGGTTTCATAGTCTTTTTTCTGCTGATCAACTTCTCCTCGGATTTCACCCAGCTCTGCTTCCAGCTTAGAAATCACAGAGCCCAGATTCTGCAGTTCAATATCATGCCAGTGCTTAGCATCATATAAGGAATTCTCCATCCCCCGTTTCTGTGAATACAGAACATAGAAATAGGTTTATTATTTTTTTCCAAGACTATGCGAACACTTTAGTAATAGTAATATACTGTATGTACTTAGATGACATTTTCAAAACTTAACAAGAGATGTTTGAGTGAATTTATTTACTTTTCTCATTTTGAAAAGTAAAAATTGACTTTTGTTTTGTATTCCAACTAGCCGGTATTCTGCCCTGTTATGTTGTTCGAGTAATTAGGCACATTTGACTCTTACCAAGCACTGCACAGCTAGTCATGTAGCTACCAATGGGCGGAAGCTGGGCATGAAACAGCAACCACATACACAGTAAAGGAGCGTCCCAACCACCATGCAAAGAGCCAAGCTCATCTGCATGTGTGGTATAGGGCTGTTAAGCTTCATCCCACTGACAGAGATTAGAAATCGTATCACACAACACTGCATCACACAACTCTGCCTGATGATGTACAATCCCCTTCATAGTCTCTTGGGTTACTGGCTATCGTCATTGATGGGGTAAATAGTAATGATACTGTATGAAATGTGTTTGAGCACCTATTTCAGGCATATGCTGTTTTTGTTTAAATCTGAATTAAAGACTGTGGCTACTTTCAGAATGTTAAAAAGGGGCCCTTTAGTGGAAATTTTGTGTAGCTGGTTTTTGTGGACACATCTGATTTGAAGAATGGAAATATGTGAACTTTATCTTTATTACAATTAGTGACACTTCTTTTTTTTAAAGTGACTGCTGATCAAGATCATTGAGGGTTACAAAAACACAATGTGTTTTCAATTCAAAGGTTTAACAAACCTTAAACATAGTTATACAATGCCCAGTGCAATTGTGGCCAATCAGGGCTCAGAGAGCCATTCATTGTATATTCAGGAACAGCACAAATCCAACCCTCTATGTAAATACACCCTCAACCAGCTAGATAGTTATACTGCTAAATGTGTAATTATATCCATGCAGTTATACTAGATCTATATATTGTGAGATAGCGGGTTGTGAGAGACAGCAGGGAGGGGGTTAAAACCTCCCTGCGAGAGAAACATGTGCGGAATGCACCTTTTTGTTTGATTGTTTCTGCTTTTTCAGTTAATCAGTTTTGTTAATTGTCTTATTGTTTAGTTTAACTGTTTTATTATTTAATTATCCCCTGCACCTGGGTAGTAATTGAGAATTGGGACCAGGTGCAGGGTATTTAAGAGGAGCAGTTAGACTGCTAATGGCTGCTGAGTAGAAGGAAGCAGAAGAGAGGTGCTCTGCTTCCGAGCAGTCCAGAACAAAAAAAAGAAGTAAGTGCTGTGTTAGTGTGTGATGCCAGGTAAACGGCTTAGCCGTCCTGCAAGTTAGTCAGGGAAATTACCTGTATAGTTAGTGCTCCAAATCGGAGTTAGGTGTTTGTTTGTATTTTGTTTTATTTTTGTGTTTATTAAAATAACAGTGCGACAGCACTGAAAACTCCATTTCTGTGTTTCTGGGTCGTATTTTTAAAGGGGCACGAACCCGAGTGAGTGCAGCTGGTTCACAATCTCTCTCTCTCTCTCTCTCTCTCTCTCTCTCTCTCTCTCTCTCTCTCTCTCTCTCTCTCTCTCTCTCTCTCTCTCTCTCTCTCTCTCTCTCTCTCTCTCTCTCTCTCTCTCTCTCTCTCTCTCTCTCTCTCTCTCTCTCTCTCTCTCTCTCTCTCTCTCTCTCTCTCTCTCTCTCTCTCTCTCTCTCTCTCTCTCTCAATGTGGTGGCAGGTTCATTTACATTATTTTGTTTAGAGACAGCCCCTAATCATAGCCTTTCATACTGTCAAAATTATTTCTAAATGATATGGAACAGGAAAGCGCAGATAATGAAATACATGACATGCAATACCAGTGCTCTCATGGACTCGGTTTCTGCTTGTAGGCTCTGAATCTTGCATCCTATATCATTGCACTCCGTCCTTAGTAACTCCACTTCTTCCTCTTTCTGGCTCATCTTGGCATTAACACTCTCAGACTGCTGATGAAACAAGAGCAAAAGCCAGTAAAGCAATGTGTATATAACTTTGTGAGTTATATGTCAACCATCCATCATGAAGATAGAGACAAGGGTACATCTTTAATTTAAAGGGGTAGTCTCATTAGTACTTTGTACAATTTCAAGTGTCATATCTCCTTGAAAATTAAGTATTTGAATTATTTGTATAATTTGTTATATATAAGCTATTTGCATGTTCTGACTGCTGCATTTCAGGTATCTGGCATGTTTCAAATATTTTTTATTAGACCACTAGGCTAAACCCTATGGGGTGAGATGCTATTTTTTTATGGCTGCAGTCAGATTAAATATATTCTTCTAATTTAACAATCCGCTCTTGAATTAAGCCCAGTTTGGGGTACTGAATGTATTATGCATGTGTTCGATCACAATAATTATTGTAAAAATAGTAACTACATTATTACAACATAATAACACATTACCATAATGTAACTTTAAAAGTAACAAACTATGCAGTAGCATTATTGAGTTAATACAGCATGTGCAATTCATGTAGCATTGAGCCTTATTTAGTTTGAAACCCTTCACAGTAGTAAATATCAGGAAAATTATGAAGTACTGTTCAGCGATATTTAGGTGTCATGTTTTTGAAATTATGTTTAATATTGTAAACATATCTTTCTAAATTCCTTACCTTATATTCCAGATAGGCATCAGTTTCTGTCTGGTCCCGTTTTATAGCTTTCTCCCAGTGGGCTCTTATGTACTCCAGAATATGGTCCAGACTTGTCTCAGTTGGAGCATCTGGTTCATCAAACTGGCTACCAGCAAGCTGGTTAAAAAGCACTTTCACATCCTGAAGGCAAACAAACAATCTTTGGAACTTTGCAAAGCCCACAAAAAACTAAAAGTTGGGTACTATTTTAAAATGATACCATGTATGTTAAACTAGGGAAACCTAAGTGGGACTATCAGCAGACCACAACATAATAGATTTAGAACATATATATATATATATATATATATATATATATATATATATATATATATATATGGTACCATCCATATACAGGCTTTACTCTTGTGTTAAGACCTTTAGGTTCTGAACTAGTTTATTTTACTTTATTGGTACATACTGATTTGTCAAGCTCAGATTCAATGTATGTCAGAGCTCTCCAATCTTTTTGGTTAGGGGGAGGGGGAGCATTGTACCTTAATGTCACTTTGAGGAAATAATTCAAATCATTATCAACATCATTAGCCATTGTTGAAAAAATCAATTGTGATACAAAAACAGCTTTCTTTATCTGGGCTCAACTGCACGCTAAATCTCTAATTGCCAGTTGAGGCTGTTTGGCTCATCAGTACGAGACCTTTAGGAATGAGTGTCCATCTCAGCATCATTAGGTTCACATATGATTTTCACTTATACTTACGGAGAGGCTTGCAATCAATACTGTGCTCATTTCTGTTTCCTGTCAATCTAATCCAAAGTAACCTTTCTTAAAACCATTTCTGCGGTGAGCCGTAATATACAAATCCGTTACCGTCAACATCTTGTCATTACGTACCTCTTTATGGCCCTTTGTCAGAACATCAAGTTCCTCCCTCATGTTCTCTATCTGACTTTCCAGATCCATTTTAGTTAAATGAGCATCATCAATCACTTTATACAAGGAGTTAATTTCATCTTCCACGGCTCTGCGGAAAGGCTGTTCATTCTCGTATCTACAGAGAAGAAAACTAATAAAGGTTACATCGAATACATTTGCTTTGACAGTTATCATAATCATGTTATTGAGTCTTTCACACTCTCACTTCAGCATATCAATATACAGCTGTTATCTGTTATCCTAAGAATGCACATCCATGCAAGCATATTTAAACCAATCAATTTCACATTCTAGAGCAAACGTTTACTAGAGTGTGTATGTGAGCTGCAGGGCACTGCCTCTCCAGACACAATTTGCTGTATTCTCTCAAAAAGAGAATACAGCAAAGAGAAGAAAAAATTAAATAAAACTAACAGTGGTGGATATTTTATCTTAATTCCTAAAGGGATAACATATGACTCTAGTGCTGGTCTTAATATGCATCCAAAAGCTACATTTGTCCTTCATGTAGGTCTGATATTTCACACCACATCTGAGGGTAACCTCAGTACCGCCAATGTTTCTTTGGTCTCTTATTAAAATGTTTTTGAAAAACTAACCTTAAATGCATTGTACTTTTCCCCGAAGGTGTTTTTTATTGTAACGTACAATGTCTTAAAAAAAAGTTGAAATTATTTCACTACTTTTCAGTCCTCTAATGTAAATGCACTCTCTCACACACACATGCAAAACTGTATATAAAATAATATCTTTTATTTACAGTCAATTTTTTGAGGGATATAATAAGGAGGGGAATACATAAAGAGCAATCACCTGTCTTTAAAATCCTCTGCACTGGCTTGAACATTCTCTGTCTGAAGCATGAGGCGAGCATTATCCAGGATTGAATCACTCACCTGTTAAAAAATATACTGGTAGTACTTTCATTTTAAATCAAACCTACAGTAAGAAACATATTACATTTAAAAAAATAATAATAATACCTGTACTCTTGTAGTGTAAATGAATATTACGGGCCCAACAACATTGCTTTTATAAAGGCCTGTTTTGTTTGATGAAATAAAGTTTGTTAACTATTGTGGCAAAGTGATTGAAAGTAAGTATGTCAGCCATAGAATAAAAAGACCCTTATTCCCTGGGTTGACGTAAAATGTGGTTTAGCCACCAGATGTCACTGTTCGTGGAGTTTGATGCGTTTGGGAAATTCCACATGCTACCCTGTTATGTTAATTCTGTAACAAGCTGTGAATGGTTAATGGATGGACAGCTGTATAAACGCACGGCTGTCTTAGCTTCAGGGAAGGAGAGTAGGCGGAAGTGTGTTGTTGCATTGCTGAAACCCATTGTTTAAACTAAGAAGATTGCAATTGTGATAAGGAAGTACCATCTGCCTGTTGTGGACCAACTGTGTGACTGTCCAGAACCTGTTACTGTGTGTAACCGCTACTGTCTTGTTACTATGCTTGGCTTTATTTTGTGTTGTTGGGTAAATGGCTTAGCTGTCCCAACTGTAGATAGGGACTAGAAGATGTCTGTTTAGTTAGCGCTTTAACAAGAGCTACATTTGTTTTTGTTACCTTTTATTTGATTTTTTGACCTCCTTTGTTTACCCTGTGTGGCTTAAAAATAAACATACACTTCAGTGTTTTACTGCAACCTCAAGTCTCTAACCTGGTTATTTACACCTCACCACCGGCCACCCTCTCACACTATGAACTATGAAATGTTTTTCTTCACTGCTTTGCTAACGAAACTGACAACAATCTTTAACAGTTACCTGAATATCAAATTATTTAATTTATTAAAAAAATGTGTAGAATGCTTGAATTCCATTTGTGAGGTACATCTAAACTATGGCCATTGAGGAGGCTTTATGCATTTTACTATTTATATACTGTAATTGATGACTTTTACACATTCTGTGCAATTATGTTATTTGTTTAAGCAATGTGTCATGTTTCCACTCAGAAATGACTGTAAATAGATCTTATAGTACAGTATGTATCACGTTCAGAAACATGCATTGTTATTTGTTCCTATTTACTCTTATGAGAAGGTGTTTATAGTACCAACCTCAAGTACTATGTACATGCCAAGGGCTATAATTTCCACTACTCTTTGTGAAAAATGTAAACATTTCAAGTTTCTTAAGAAGTAATGTTACCTGTCTATAGCTTAACCACAAATAAGTATGACGATAGTAATGGTATACACTACCACAGTCAAAAGTATTTATTATTACTCACAGTAGTGACTACACAAGTTGGAATAAAGGATAGTGAAAATCTACCGAACCAATGCCAATTTAGTAACTATTAATACTCGACTAAATCTACCTGTAAAGATGGTATAAATGGTAATGATGAGATAAGTGATTTAAGAGTAGAATATATTTGACAAATGGTGTCTTGTGTGTTTTATTGCTACAGTTTTTGCACAAGCAATTCAACAAAGGAAAATAAAATTTCCGTGTACACTTAAATGCACCCTCTATCTGGATAGACTCCCCAGTACATTTACACTCACATCTCTTAAGATTGTTCTGTATTTAACTATCGCCTGCATCTGCAGTATGTTTCTGTCTTTATGTTTACCTATGCTTTGTGAAATACTGTTAAATATCAAAATGACACGACAAAATAAAATGTACACATTTGCATATCAGAATCACATTTACACTGTGTTCGATAGTAGTTCTACCACTTTTATTTCACAAGTGATAAATGTTTTTATTTCTCAAATGGAAGGCTTATATATGTACTTCTGTGTTCATATAAAAAAAATCTGAATTAAATAAAAGGTAATCTGAAACACAGGGGGGGCAATATTTGTTTGGATTTGCATTCTTTCAACTACACTGGGAGGATTTAGGGTTAGGGTTAGGGTTAGGGTTAGTTTGGATATATATTTGTTTGGATTTGCATTCTTTCAATGACACTGGGAGGATTTAGTTTATGCTGTTAAACAAGTCATTTTGAATAAATATACTAATATTTAGAATTTTAAATAATCAATTGCTTACACCCCCCCAAAAAAACACATTTAGGATGTAAAATAAGGAGCATTATGATTTGCTATGAGTGCTCAGTTAGTTTCAGGAGTGATATATTTACAAAACAAATGTTCCTTGTTTTTAAGTATGTTTTGAGTACACTTCACAATACAATTACATGAACTACATGTGGTTACACTGCAAGTATGATTTACTAATGTTTACTACAAGCCCTTAATACACACTTTTGAGGATGGAACTACTGCTCATGTTTTTTTTGTAAGCACATGTTAACTGATGTGTAAGTATACCGTAGTTACTGCTAATGACCTGTATTTTGAAGTGTGTTTAATTCTTTTTATAATGTACATTTACTCAAAAACATTGAACAGACTCATTTCTCATTTCTCAGAGATGCTGTACTCAAAGATACATTTTAAAAGCTTTGAAGCTCATACTCTACAGCTATGGCCAAATGTTTAGCATCACCTACAATTTTAGGATTGAGACTTAATTAAAAATAAAAAAAAACTATATGAAAATAATTGAGATCTTTTATTTAACATTGTGTAATCAAAGAAATGATATTGCAAAATGCCATAACAGTAGTACAGTATTTCATGTTAGATTTCAAAATGTCACAGTTTTCAATTTTTGTCAGTGTTTGGAAAACTACAAAATGGTATATACCCAATTCAATATGTTAACATAACGTTATTCAGCAGGTTTAATTAAACTTTATGAAGCAAAATTAGTTAATTCTATAGGGTGATGCAAAACGTTTAGTCATAGCTGTATATTCCATGAAGGAATCAGAGAAGCAAAATCCTACACTAAAACAATTTTGGACCCCAAGCTGCTCTCCTTACTTGTCTGTAGATGTCCTCCCAGTCCTGCCTCAGTGTTCCCCAGCTGGCAGCACTGGAAGCTTTCTTGTCCAGGTAGACCCTGATCTGCTCCTCCAGCTCCCGGTTCACCTGCTCCAGCGCCCGCACCTTCTCCATGTACTCGAGCAGGCAGCCGTTGAGACTTTCAAAGGTGGGGCTGCGGCTCCTCTCCACCCCTTGAGTCAAGATGACCGGGGTGGTACTGCGAAGGCCCTGCAGGAAAACACTGCTGATGCCCAAGGCTCGACGGGACACCCGGGTGCCCAGGCTGCTGGCTCCACCGATGGGCACCATCCCCACATAGACCCCCGTAGTCCGGGAATAGCCACCACTGCTTGTCCCAACGCTGACCCTCCGGCTTCCCCCAGTCGGGCGATCAGCTTGGGGGGCCTGGGCCTGTTGGCCAAGGAAAGAAGACCTACGTCTTGGCAGAGGCATGCTGAGATCAATGTGTGCAGAGAGCCAGTGTACCTGTGGACATCACTACTACTGTATGTTCAAAACACTGCCTCCACCCAGGATCTGTTAAGACTAGCAGGTTTAGTGGAATTTGTTTTGTTTTCTGCATTGTCATCTGAACTTCTGGAATGCCAAGCTTTATGTGCAAGCGACTGTCATGCATCCCGGGGCAGCCATTGTTGTCAGAGAGCTTTCAGCTGCCTCAGCACTGTGTTTCAGTCCAGAAAAGTCTCCACACAACCCCATCTACCATCACATGAACTGACAAAATTGTTCACAAACAAAAAGACAGTTTATGTGTGCGAAAACTGTGTCATCATCAAATTACAGGTTGGAGAGTTTCACAGTTGTTCTGTTACTTGGTCATCATGTAAAGATAAATACAAAACAAACTGTGAATCCAGTATTAACAGATACATAAAGGGACACATGCAAATATATGAATGTAGATTAGGAAGAAGACACATTCTTTGTTGTATGCTGTGTATATGCATATGGAATGATAGATAGGCTGCAGTAAACTAAAAAGAAATTCCATCAGCGACCTATGACATAACAAACTACAAGTAGTTTAAACAATGACACCCCAAGAAGGAATAATTACTATGTAAGCATCGTTCAGTAATTAAATACCATGTTACTCTGAGCACAAAAGAAAGTTTAAGAATGTTAGGTTATTATCATAACCCTGGTTCCCTGAAATAGAAATGTAACCATTACCAAATTGGCATTATTATTATTTATATCTTAGCAGATGCCCTTATCCAGGGCGACTTACAATTGTTACAAGATATCACATTAACACAGCAGGGCCATTGGTATCTCTCCACGAGTTTCCTAAAGAGCCGGTACGATGTCGGCAATGGGTGAAGTTCGTGAGGAGGACCGGGGATTGGGATGCTAAGCCCAACAGCAGCTGAATCTGCAGCATCCACTTTACCAAAGACAGCTTTATTCATTTAAAGAAGTTCAAGATGGGTGCTGTTATAAAATTAAATACGGATGCAGTACCATCCATTTATCTGGATGGTACCTGCAGGACAGCAGCATCTTCTTCGAGTAAAAAAAAAAAAAAGCAAAATCACTGGGACTCGAGCGGCTGCCAGGAAAAGATAGGTGCAGAGGGTAAGGGCATGATCCTATCATTGCATTATAATTATCTCTTACTGTTTGATGAAAATATGTATAAAGTGACACAACAATATAGCCAACAAGCTCCCATGTACATTATTAATAAATAATGTGAGAAAATGATCACGTTGTGTCACGTTCTTGTATGCATTCCTGTGAAGTCTCTCGATTTAGTCGGGATACTTTATTATTATTAATTTCTTAGCAGACACCCTTATCCAGGGCGACTTACAATTGTTACAAGATATCACATTACTTTTTACATACAATTACATTATTTTTTTTACACATTACTTTTACGTACAATTACCCATTTATACAGTTGGGTTTTTACTGGAGCAATCTAAGTAAAGTACCTTGCTCAAGGTTACATGTATTACTATGTAAGCATCGTTCAGTAATTAAATACCATGTTACTCTGAGCACAAAAGAAAGTTTAAGAATGTTAGGTTATTATCATAACCCTGGTTCCCTGAAATAGAAATGTAACTGTTACCGAATTGGCATTATTATTATTTATTTCTTAGCAAATGCCCTTATCCAGGGCGACTTACAATTGTTACAAGATATCACATTATTTTTTCATACAATTACCCATTTATACACTTGGATTTTTACTGGAGCAATCTAGGTAAAGTACCTTGCTTAAGGGTACAGCAGCAGTGTCCCCCACCTGGGAATGAACCCACGACACTCGAGTCAAGAGTCCAGAGCCCTAACCACTACTCCACACTGCTATTAACCTCTTTAAGACCCCAAACCTGAATAAGATATATCAAAGCTGCTCATCTGAGCCTCTGTGACGCAGTCATGCCCACCCCCGAGGGTATAAAGGACTGCACGCACAGATCTCAGCGACATTTTTCCTTCAAGCCCGCTGCAATAACGGATGCAGCGACCTTGAAGCTTAATGGTTACATTTGTATTTCAGGGAACCAGGGTTATGATAATAACCGAACGTTCCCTTTCAAGAATGAAATGTAACCATTACCGAAGGGTTAGGTGGTGGAAGGAAGCCTCCAATTCCACAGACTGGTTGACATGGAATGCTGAGATCGTCTTCAGCAAAAGGCAGAATTGGTATAGAGCGTAACCCTTGTCCTGGCCTCTGTAAAAATTAAGCAGGCTTTCACTATGGAGAATAACTGCATTTTGCTCACATGCTTTGTGAAGGTTAGAGCAAGCAACAATCGCTTGAGCGATAAATATTTCAGGTCAGCTGAATACATGTGCTCAAATGGAGGCTTCAAGACTGCATTAAGCACCACGTTTAACCTCCAGCGAGGAACAAATCCTTCATAGGTGACCGAAGCTGCTGAATCTCTTTCAATAATTACCCCGCCAGGAAGCTTAGCTCCTGGTGAGACCAAGTCAATTTTAACATGGCAACCCGAATGTCTGCCAGATAGACCTTGGCACACCCCACGTATGAAAGACACTCCACTTGCACCTGTACTGGGAACTCATGGACCCTGCTCCACCATTTTTTTAAAGTGTCAGTAACCCAATCAGACAGACCCAGACGGCTCAATGCAGCCATTCAGGGCCCAGACCCAGAGCTTCAGGCTCGATAGGTGGTTTTGCCATAAGTCCCTAGTGGCTGGCCGCTCAGGAGCTGCATCAGGGTTTAAAACCAGTCTCCTGGGCCAATAAGGGGCTCTTAATAAGGGGCACCTTGGCCCGGTCCTGCCTGATTTTCACCAGACACAGTGGGAGCAAGACGAGCGGTGGGAAGGCAAGAGGAGGTCCTCTACCCAGTTTTTCACCCTGTGCGGATGTACTGCCCGCAGTGAGAGGAGGTTCTTGTGTGCCCAGAGCAAAAGCTTACAGGCCACGCCGCCTTGGTGGTTGATGAAAGCCATCACGGACAAGCACATGCCTCCCTCGAACATTCTGCAACAAATGCCTGCAGTTCCTAAACATTTATGTGGAGACCCTGCCAAGGGGGGTTCCATGCCCCCTGCGCCCCACTGCCATTCCACACAGCAGCCCAGCCCAGGCTGGACTTGTCAGTGGTGACGACCTGCTTTCTGGTGACACTGCCCAGCGCTACGCTGAGGTGCAGATGGGCAGACTGTTTCCACCAAGAGCGTGCCTTTAGACCGTGGCGAGACACTGCCAATAGGCGGTCAAGGCTCAATGCGGGCTGAAAAACCATGCTGTTGAACCAGGCCTGCAGAGGGCGCATGCACAGGAGACCCAAAGGTAGGGTTCGAGAAGTTTCTGTAATCAGCTCAGATGTTTCTGGAACTTCAGTACCATGAGCGCCCTGTTGAGCTATATAACTCTAACACGTGGCTATTCTCTGCATTCTGCCGTCCGCTAGAGTGGACAGTATGGACCTGGAGTCCAAGCACACTTCTAGATAGGAGGCTGTCTAGAGAGAGGCCAAATAGTAAGACCCGGAACTCTTACGCTGTTCCCTGAAAGACAAACTGCAGGCACTTCCTGTGTGCTGATTTTATAGTGATGTGGAAATATGAGGTCTTTGAGGTCCACCGTGGTGAACCAGTCACCTGGCTTGATTGACTGCAACAGCTTTTGCATTGTCAACATTTTGAACCTCCTTCGGCTCAGATACAGGTTGGCCTGTCTGAGGTCGAGGATTAGTCTGAGGCCACCATCCCGCTTGGGCACTAGGAAGTACCTAGAGTAGAACCCTTCCACCAACTGGAAGGGGTGTATCATACGAATAGCAGCAGAGCTGCTACCTCCTTAGACACCACCGTTGCGTCTTGTGGGTCTGTGGCTGATCTTGGAGTCACGCCCCAAAAGGGCGGGGGATCATGCTTAAACTGCAGAGAGTAGTTGGTTTAAATGGTAGTAAGTGTCCGTGGTGCACTGACGTCAATACTCCAGATGGCTCCCGGAGAAGGGGCCCTGGGCCTGTGGCAGCAAACCCCTGAGGCTGCTGCTCACCTTGTGGCTTGGCCGTGCTGCAGAACTTATTAAAGCCTCCGTGGCGAACAGCCGCAGGCCGCTTCTGAATACCATCTCTGGCTGCAGGCGGAGGCCGCTGGATTGCACACTGGGGGTGGTCGGATTTTTGGAAGCAAGCGCACCAGCTCCTTCGCGGATTCCCGCATGCGGTGAGAGTGCTGCAGCATCTCGTCCACCGTGTGACCAAAGGTATGCCCTGGTGTAATAGGGGCATCGAACAGTGGCGCTTTTTCCCCCATCAGTCACATGTGCCTGGGAAAGCCAAAGCTGCCTGCGGGCGGAAACCAGCACAGCCAGGTTTCTACCTACAGCCTGCCCGTTCAGTTTTGACAGACAGAGCTGGTTCTTATTAACCAGCTTATTGGAACTGGGACGGTACCAGGTCAGTTCGGTACCAGTTCAATGACTTTAGCACTGGGTCAGTACGGTACGGTATCAGTGCGGTAACCTCAGTTCCGGTTTGGTACGGATGGTACAGGGTTGGGAACGGAGCGGGTAGGTGACCTTGGAACTGGTGCGGTACGGGTCCCTCGGTTCGCAGTTACCGTGGGTAGCAATGTACAGGGATGCCCACCGGTGAGGGAAATCTGCTTGTTAGATTAACTAACAGCCCTCGTAATGGTGATGTGAAAGCTGTCACCAAAACAGCATCAAAATGCTGTGGGAGGGATTCCCGAAGCAGCCTCTTGGTCCTGTGCAGCAGCTGCTCTCGCTACACGTGTGCCACAGCACGCAATGCAGATAAGCCTGCGCGTAGTCTCTGTGAAAACAGAAAAACATAATGAGAAAAGAAAAATATTTCTCTCATACAATAATACAGTAATACAATTACTTAAATTATACAAACCATCTGGTAAAACAAGAATAAAATAACTCCAGCTGGAGCTATTGCAGCCTGGGGGAAGAGCACAAAGTCAGCCGACTTACGTTGCTTGTTCCCTGGGAAGGGGCGACTCAAGCCGCCGGATTCACGTGGTATGTAACAAACAACAGACTGTAGTGCACACATACGTGTAATTAGTAAAACTAATACAGCGATTATTTGTAATATCACCTACAATTTGTGTAAAACACAATAAATGTGAACATTTATAACAAGAAAAAGAAACAAGTACTATCTGAATAGGCTCTCCTGTCAGGTCAGTTCTTGAAAGGATGTTCTTGCATACAGTCCTTTATACCCTCAGGGGTGGCCATGACTGCATCACAGAGGCTCGGCTGAGCAGCTTTGTTATATCTTATATTCAGGTTAACACACATTCGGTAATGGTTACATTTTGTACTTGAAAGGGACAAGATAATTCTGGCCATCAATGCTTGTTTCCTAGAACCTGATTAATCTTAAATGTTTGTCAAGTCTTAAAAGATCCCAATGAATAAGAACATAAATGAATGAAAATAGAGCAAAGAGAAAGTATGTGCTAATCACAAACAAAATGCATGGTTAATACATTCTTTTGCATCACACTGTAGTTACATGATATTAAGTCATATTCAGACCAATGATGAATGGGAAGCTGGTCCTTATGGAATAGCAAGGTTCTGATTTACTAAATTAAGCAATCTTTTGACAAATGCATTTCTAGGAATTTGTGGAACCAGTTCATATTTTCCACAAAGTAACACATTAGCACTGAAGTGGGTAAGTCAGTCTCACATTTTCATACGGTGGCCGAGAAGTGCAAAGAGACAGCAAATCTACACAAAGATGCAGCTGCAACCAGGGGGCTGAAACAAGGTGGGAACAAAACAAAGGCAGGCAGATCGTTGAGAAAGCATCTGCCAGAAGTTACATTTTGTGCCAGAAATTACGTCTGAGCAAAGCAAGGTTCTGGTGAATGTCATATTTACGAGTCAGCGACACCAAATGGCAAAGAAAATATAAAACATAGACAGAAAGGCATGAGTTTCTGATTTATACTGCAACGTTATTCAAACTCTTTTATTATTTCATTAAAAGAAGTTCATTTTCATTACCGAAGCCATTTCTAAGCTACAAATAGATAAATACTAGATCAAAAAAATCAATTTTGCTGAGCTGATAATATTGTAAGTGTCACTGACTGATGATCTGATTGAAATGAATACTCTTAACACTGATGCTCTTATTGAAATGAATGGCTGTCATGGGAAATGTACAGTAATGTGTTTCTTGTAACGCTACAGGGTGTTCTGTAACCCATTGATAATCATTAGGAGAAGAAGCTCGTGGGAAGAAATGTGGTCCTCTGTGACAACTTTGATGTGTGGTGTGTGTGGTACAACTACAGGTCTGAAGATAACAGGTTCAGGACAGTCATGACATATTTTGCTGTGATCTGATTCAACGTTTTCTTTACCCAATTCACTAACTAGACTTGAACAGATTTTAGCAACTGGTAAATTTTCAATAGAAAATGTGGTGACAAGCACTGCTTTTAAAATATACTTGAAGTAATCCTTGAACACACAAACAAAGGAATTTGTATAAAAATATATTAGTTTTGTTTCTAGTTAGTGTAAGATAAAGAGAGAATGCACCACAAGAAGAACTGAAAAGCATTTGTGAATCATTCCCTGTAGCTACCAAAAATATGTTGGTATAGTATAGCAAAATATGTAGAATAAAATATAGCCCGGAGGAAGGCATGGCTATCTCAATGATGGTTACAATTAATTATAGTTATAATAAATCAATGTGATTGAAATGTTTCTTTATGTGAGCTTTTTTTGTTGTTGCTTTCTTTCAGCTGAATACTTTATCATCACTGGAGAATTTACCAGTATTGTTCCTAGAATGTACCTTTAGTGGCTCTTGTTCCTAAACCATCATAACACAGAATTATGGAGCACCATTTGTGCCAAAACTATCCAGCCATTAATTTGTCCATTTGTTTGTCAATTCATGAATTGATCAATTTGCCCAGCAATTCGTCCATAAACGTGTCAATTCATACAGTAATTCATAAACGTATTTGTTAATTCATCTAATAATTCACTAATTAATTTGTCAATTCATTAATACGAAAGGCTGTACGGACCTGCAAATTTCCAATCAACCAGACGAACTTCCCTTTAAACTTCCCAACAAACAGACAAACTTCCAACTGTCAATCTCGCACTGTGCAGAAAATACTGCAACCTTTCTAGCCAATGGGAGCACACACTAATATTTTAACCAATGAAAATCCAGCCTCACTCAAAACTGCTTCAGCCAATATTACAGTTCATTAGAAGGGCGTTTCAAAAGATATTCTATTGAACAAGATACTCAACTCCGCTGATTTTCAATGGAGACCTCCGTCTCACTGCACGCAAAGCATTGTGGTATATACAGAGAATTCTGCAAAAAAAATTCTATGGAGAGTCAATGGAGGCGTAAGAAATGTTGCTGGTTTTCGCCATGTTAAAAAAATGCATCAAACTTTTGAAGTATATTTCACATTTGCCCAAGGCCTTTTGAAGAAAATGGCAACATCAGCAAATTATGACAATACGTAATTATTATGAAAACTGCTATTTTCTGAACACTGTCCCGTTCGTAAAGAAGCATATTAATTAAATCATGTAACAGTCTGGTAACGCCGGTTATTTAGAAATACATAATATTACAACATAAAATATTATCAAGACACAGCAATATAGTATGGTAAACAAACTACCGCATCAGCTTGTACTTGCACTGAACTGCTCCATACCTTGTTGTATTGTACTACTGTTAATTATAACTACTTCCTGTATCTTGTATTTGACTTTACTCGTATAAGCAAAGATTTTTAATATAAGTTAACAGCTCTTAGTCGAACCTGCTCTTACATGTAATTATTTACTCTATTTATTGCTCTTTGAATTTATTTGAATTTGATCTTTGTGTTACTGATTTTATTATACTTTACAACTGTTATTATCTGTAATATGATATTATGTAATGTAATATTCTGAAATGTGATACTTTACAAAGTGACATTTTGTAATGTGATACTTTGTACTGTGATATTTTGTAACAATTCTAAGCTGCCCTGGATAAGGGCATCTGCTAATAAATAAATAATAATAAATAATAATGTGTGCCATGTTTTTGTACCAAATTCTGTTTTGGGCCAGGATAAATACATATGGATGAGGAGTTCCCCTGTGTTTGTATTAACTTTGAAAGGAGCAGCCCGAGGCCATTTATCCCCTGAAATACCCCAGTTACTTATTCAATTTTAGATACATTTGTGCATATTAGCATATAAAAAGCTTGGATGCGAATAACTTTTAAATTTTTTTTTTTTTATGTTTGTTTGCATGTTTTTTTTTAATGTTGTAATTTTCCAAAGTAGCCTATATAGTTTGACACATTTGGGCTATCCTGAAGAATAATTCAAATTAGTCTCACTTTGCCACAAAAGGATGGCTGGATCTTCTTCAGATCGGCTTGAGGTAAAGAGAATTGTGTGCATTGAAATGGGATTGTATTTCAGCTTGGGATCGTAATACACACACACACACACACACACACACATGCTTCTCACGTAGGGTCCACGTTGAATGCCAGGGAGACTCGCTCTGACTTGCTGTCACTCTGTTTTTTACTGCCGGATAGTCGTATTGACCGTGCTGAAGCAGGCGGAAAGCTAACTGGTGGAAGTTTACATTATCCATCACTTTCGTCTTTACAAAATAGACATGAATTCTTAGATAAAAAAACGGTCAAAATAATGCCATCCTCCAGTGGATCTTCTTTGAAAATAACCTCCAAAATGTGTGTCATTGCAATTAGAAACACTCAGAAATACTGCAAACATCATTAAAGGGTATCGGGACAGTAAGGAAAAAAAAGTAAATGAAATTGAAAGCTACTGGCTAAGCAATGTGTTTAAAGTTGTGTGTTAAATAAAACAAAATGACGAAGTTTTTAAAACTTTTTTTATTGCTTGGTAGTAAAAATTACAGTGTATATACTACAATACAAAAAGATCTTGCTGCTGTGTACAACAGTTCATCCCCTTCCCCCACCCTCTTTTTGCATAAAATGTGTAAATTAATTCTCGTAGAAGAATAGTATCACATTTTGTACATGATTTTACCAGCCATTCTGCAGTCAATGTCCCCCAAACAGGTAATTTGTGTCAAAGTTACACCGACATAAAAGTATTTAACAGGCTGTCACATACCAGATTGTTTCTTTTTAATAGAAGTAATGTTAATCTTATTATTTCTTTCCAAGAAACCTGATATCTTTCAGTGGCACTTAAAAGCAGAACGGGCTATATATGCAGGGGTTCAAACACATATTAATACTCAATGCTCTACATAGGACCTTTAAGTTGAATTTGGTCCTCAGGACAGTAGCAGAAAATCAACTAAAACATGGTAACAACAAATAAGCTAAATAAATCACATATACAGTAAGAACAATACATCTCAGTGTGAAACAATGGCTGTTACATTAAAGTGGTCCTCTGGTTTCCTTTAAATGACCTTCTCTTAGGAATACCTGACCATCACAAGATCCTGAGGCCTATTCTTGAATCCCTGCCTATATGGTACAAAGGCATCAAGCTAAATATTATTACCCCTCCACTACATACTAAACTAAGCATCCAGCCTGCAAATAATTAAGAGCAGGAATTAATAGCTAAGACCCCCTTAAGTATTTCCAAGTACAATTCAAGTTCAGCAGGCTTTTAGTAAAGTATAATTGTTTTGGGTTACGTAATTTTTCTATAACAAAATCAAATGCAAGAGTCGCTACATTTACTCACCACACCACTTTAACAAAATAATGCAGTTTAAAAAACAGATACAAACCATATTATTACAATTACACAATTGTAGAAAACATTTAAGTCAGAAAAATACACTGGCAGACTTCATAGTTAAATAGTTTCTATTTTTTTATTATTATTTTCTTTTTTATAAAGCACAGTCTTTAAAAGTTGTACTCACATATTTAAAAAAGACAACCTTAGGGAAAAAAACTGTGGACATTTCTCATTGTTTCACAAAGAATATGCGGTTTAAATACATCAAAGTAAGCATCTCTGAATGCAGCAGACTATAGTTCAGATACGTGTTCAGTGTTGGTAAAAAGGGTATCCTGACAGAAAGGGTTGACAAGGACCATCCCACTCTCTGTGTAGTCACCATTCGGAGGGGAGCAAGGCTCCTGGTCCTGAAATAAAAAGACACAAAGTCACCACCCATCCATCCACAGGAGGAATAACACAATTTTTCTGAAAGACCCATTCACAAGACTTGAAAAAAAAAACAACCCAGGATTTAAAATCATGACATTCTTGGGTGATTCGTTTCTAGTTTTGTAACATATACAGACATTTTCTTGTTTCAGGATAAATGACACAGCTGACACTGGAGTAAGAGGCAGAATCTATTGTGCTAGCACCTTAAAGTAGGCTAGAAATAGTTAATTCTTGTCACACACTTTTCTACATTGGTCAGTATAAGAACCACTGGAATGAAATAAAGAACAATCACTATGTATACAGTTGTAGTCAAAAGTTTACATACCCCAATGGAAATTTATAATTTCTAGAAATTTCTTGAAAAACAAAGAATTTTAGGAAAAATCTTTAGTAGCAAAAGTTTTGCTTTTGTGGATGAGGAAAAAAGTTACAAGAAATAGGCTCCCAAGTGGCGCATCTAGTAAAGGCGCTCCGCGTGGAGTGCAGGATGCGCCCTATAGTCTGGACGTCGCAAGTTCGAGTCCAGGCTATTCCTTTGCCGACCGAGGACGGGAGCTTCCAGGGGGCGGTGCTCAATTGGCCGAGCGCCACCCGGGGGGAGGGAGGGTTAAGTCGGCCAGGGTGTCCTCGGCTCACCGCGCACCAGTGACCCCTGTAGTCTGGCCAGGCGCCTGCGGGCTTGCCTGTAAGCTGCCAGAGAGCTGCGTTGTCCTCCAACGCTGTAGCTCTTGGTTGGCTGCATGGTGAGTCCGCAGTGTGAAAAAAAGCGGTCGGCTGACAGCACACGCTTCGGAGGACAGCGTGTGTTCGTCTTCGCCCTCCCAAGTCAGCGCAGGGGTGGTAGCGGTGAGCTGAGCATAATAAAATAATTGGCCATTCCAAATTGGGAGACAATAATAAAAAATAATTGGCAACAACTAAATTTATAAAAAAAAATAAATAAAATTTGGCAAAACTCCAGAAAATGCTAATTCAAAAGTATTCATATTCTTTGTTTCTATGATAGTATTGTCTACAAGGTGCTAGAAATTTCAATATGATAATGCGGAACCTAATTCTAGAAAAGTCTAGAAAATGCTGGCTTGTATAAAAGGGTTAGGCATAGGATGATTGCTGTCATTACCAATAAGCCAATATGGGAAAAAGTAAAGAGCTATTTGAAGACCTTAGACAGAAAATTATCCCAATTTCAACTACTGTTTCTATTATCAAGAAGTATAAGACTCATGGTACTGTCACAACACTCCCTTGGTCTGGAAGAAAGAAAAAGTAGAAGAATTGTGAGGAAGATGAATAATAATCCGAGGTTGACTGCCGAAGATATTCACAGTGAATTGGCTGCAAGTGGGACTGAGGTTTCCATTTCAACCATAGGTCGAATATTGCATGGTGAAGGTCTCAATGATTGCAGGCCAAGGAAAAAGCCACTTTTAGGAAAAAGTCACAAGGACAATCGCTTAAAGTTTGCAAAATGGCATTTGAATGATGGATATGAGTTCTGGTCAAAGGTTTTGTGGAGTGATGAAACAAAAACCGAGCTATTTGGTCACGCTGATAGTTGTTATGTTTGGAGAAAGTCTGGTGAGGCGTACAAAAAAAAGAACACCATACCTACTGTCAAGCATGGAGGTGGTAATATCCTTTTATGGGGCTGTTTTTCCTCTAATGGCACAAGGAATTTAGTTCCAATACATGGTAAAATGGATTCCATAGCATACCAAAAGATATTGGCCAATCATCTGAAACCCTCCGCTACAAAACTTGGTTTAAAGCGCAACTGGACGTTCCAACACAACAACGATCCAAAGCATAAATCGAAATCTACCAAAGCATAAAATAAAGTTAAGGTTCTGGAATGGCCTAGTCAAAGTCCCGATCTAAATCTGATTGAGAATCTTTGGTATGAGTTGAAGAAGGCTGTGCACAAGAGAAGTCCTCGGAATTTGAATGAACTGGAACAATTTGCGTTGAAGAATGGTCAAAAATCATGCCAAAAGCTCATTGAGAAATGTCCTAATTGTTTAAAAGAGGTTGTTATTGCTAAAGCTGCCTCAACTAGCTATTAATTTAATTTCCCTTGTTAGGGCATGAATACTTTTGAATTAGCATTTTTGGAGTTTTGCAAAAAAATTACTGACAAAAATGTCTTGTAACTTTTTTCCTCATCCACAAAAGCAAAACTTTTGCTACAAAAGATTGTTCCTATAATTATTTGTTTGAGAAATTTCTAGAAATTAGAAATTTCCATTTGGGTATGTAAACTTTTGACTACAACTGTATATATAAGGTATGAAAAATGTTTGTGCAGTGGATACATATGCTATAATAAAGGGTTATTTTCTTTGGTGGCATACCTTACCATTTTTTGAATCAGTCGAAATGATATAATATAAATACTTATATGGCAGTCCGAGGGTTGAATGTTGAAAAAACCCACTAATGGCTAGTTTCACATTTCTCATTTTGGACTTCCTACCTTAGTCCTCATTGAAGTCTATGCAGCAGCTGATAATGGCATCTAAAGCTATTTGCTCTAATATATTTGTTGTTTACGGTTAAAATTTTGTTTCACTTGTAATAGACATGACAAAACAGGAGAATGAAAAACAAAACAATAATAAAAAAGTGGTGTGAACCTGTTTCAAATGTAGTATCCCATTGCTGACATTACCTCTGTCTCTGGTTCCTTGGGAATTGAGTGCAAGGACAAATAGGAAAACAAAACAAAACAGAACTGATAAATAAAACATGGAAACTGATAAAAGACATGAAAGTACATAAGACAGGTGAGGTGAGGTGGTTTGGTCCTTTCTGAAATAGTGATTACATTATTTAGCACTTCCTATAAGGATCCCTGTACAGCTCTTGGCTTTCTTGTGTATCTCCAAACAGAAGAGGGCACTGTTTACCTAATATAGAATACTGGTACAGCATGTTATAAATATAGTCAACTCTCATTAATACGAATTTCAAGGGACCAGCAAAACAAAATGATCTTATCAGTAATTCTTATTATCAGGATCTAAGCCAAATGCATATTGTCAGTTTTTATTGAAATGACAGTAACACTGAAATCAAATTTTAATTACAGTACAATGAGAAGTATTATACATTTAAAAGTACTGTGCATTTTATTGAAAATAGGGTTGGCAGTGAACTTTGAAAAAGTAATCATTGAAAATGAACTGCACTTGAAATCTGCATGGCCCATTCTGATCACAGGCACTGACATACAGGAAATGTGTGTTAAGTGAATCTGTATTAGGAGTAATTTTAAATAAGCAACTGCTAATTTGACCAGGACCATGTAGAAAATTCGTAATACCAGGAAATGTGTTTAATTCAAGTTTGTTTTAATGAGAATTGACTATATTAGGTAATACCAACTAAAGGAAGCTGAAAAGGGCTTGAGTCATGCTGACCAGATGTGCAGACAGGAGTCTATGAAAACTGTTTGGGATAACTGAGAATTTAAAGATGTTGTTTTCAAAGTCTAGTTCTTGTAATGGTAATAGAGAAAGGGTTAATCTGAGTCATCTTGTGAAACTGAAAGTGATGGTGGTCATTAGCTCCAGTCCCTTTGTTTGTATATTACTGCCCTTATAAAGGGTACAGGTTCTATACACAGTAGATTTGCATTATGTTGCTGTTAGGGTAGCGTTTTCTACAGCGTATATTACAGTTTTTGTAATATACCACTAGAGACAAAAAAATAGAAGCAGGGACCCCCCTCCTTGCAACAGTGGTCAAAGTGTACATCATTAAATACAACCATACAACCCATTTTAAAGCAAAATGAAGAGACTGAATGGGAACAGTGATGCGAGTGGTGTGAATTACCAAAACTATCTATTTATTGCAAAATAACGCAATCATTATTGCGATTGAATGCAATATTGTAATAATGCAATAATTATTGCGAAATAAGTCAATATTATCTCGTAATAACACAGTCAATATTTGTATCTTTGTGCTTTGATGCTAATGAGCTTCCGTACAGGCCAGTCCTTCTGATAAATTGAAATGCAGTATCTGGGAGTTTTAAATAATTTCAAACTTAGCAATTGCTCAAAAGCCTCTTAGTCTAATGTCATATTCAGCTGGGAAACCCCATTGTTTTGAATAAGTGTAAGCGACTAAAGCTTTGAATTCCCACAGCGCCTTCAATGGAGCTTCTTAATGTCACATACTTACAGGCAAATCACCTCCATTAGCATAGCATCTTTTACGAACATTTTTTGGTTCTTTTCAATCACAATCTCAACACCCTAAAATGAGCACCCAGAAGTGTACCTCTGCAGTTCCTAGAGATGTGATTTCTCTGGGCAGCTCGACGGCATGTCTGTTGAAGTAATCCATCGTGATAGCATTGTTCCAGTAGCTCAGGTTGTTTTCTGGATTTGAGGTCTTCTTCTTCCTCCTCATGCAGCATACTGTTAATAAGACTGCTGTCAAAAAAGTGAGGGACATTTTCATCATCAGAAAGCCAACTGGGGATCTCCTTATTACATCAGAAGTTAATTCACTAGCCTTTTACCTCCTGAGGCCTGGGTCTGGGTTAGGAAATTAATTTGGTTGTCTCAGCTTGGTGCTTAGTGGTCTGCATCACAAAACCAGCACACAGTTCACACAAGGCAGCAGTCTCAAGAAGAGACAAAGGATTTAATTAACTTTTTTTTTGTTTAATGTAATTTAACTTTCTACCACTCATTGTTTCAAGTCTTTGATTGCTTATTGAAATCGTTATACTGTTACAATCACCAGAACCAGTTCTCGAAAAACAAAGCGAATCACAATAAATAAAATAAAAACAAAGGTCATTGCCACTTTTTTCAAAACGTCTACATAGCCTTTTCAAACCATATGTCAATTATTTTTCTTCACACACATCGACTGAATCTTACATATTTTGACCCATGAACTGAGTTACCATAGCAACAAGCCAAAGTCTGTGTTCAATTATGACTGCCTCTCAAAACAGCAGGGAGCTAATTGCTATTTAATCTTATTGCACTAAACGAGTTGTGTGGTAATGAAACATCCCATTGGAATTTAAGGTAGAATGTGCATCTTAAAAAGTAAGTAGCTTCTTTTATAATTCCCCTTATTATTTTATAGTGTTTGTGGGTTCTGTTGCTTAAATACTGAGTTATTATAATTTTTTTTTTCTAAATCTCTATTTTCCTGGCTTTGAGTTTGTGCCTCCCTCATTTCATTCAAATCATGCAACAATTTGACCACCCCCTCCCCATTGCATGCATATAGACGGTTGTTATTGCTGAGAGAAAATTGGATTACGGACTCTGACATATTTAAAAAAGCCTTTTGTTTTATAGTGTTCTGGAGGAAAGGGGATATATCCTGTATAGGAACTGAAATTAGTTTTAGAACATTTGCATGATACGTTAAAATAATAATAAAATAACAAAAAAAAACAACAACAACAAAAAAGCAGTTCATACACCTTCATCAAGAATTATTTACAGGTTCATAAAATTATTCTTAAACTGCTGATAGAGATATTCATGTTAAGGGGAATACTGAACACATTTTGGGGCATGTTTGAAGAGGTCACTAATCTAGGGTTACCATGTGGCTCCAGATTAACCGGACGCTGTGAGACAGAACGGGATTTCAAACTTGCCCCTAAATTGAAATAAATGAAGGTGTAAATGAACCATCCTTAGCTACAATTAAGAATGATGCTTAAATACCCGCATGCACGTCAAATATTTGTATTAAACTAAGAATGAATTGCAGCCAGTCGCTATTTTTATCTGTTTGTTAAAATTCAATCTGCCATATTATTCTGCAAATACAATCGCATCATCATCTCGTTGCTCTATCGATAAATTAGCTATTTGTTCATTAAGATCTGATCAGAAGCAGCTGATCAGTGTGAATTGTTTGCTGCGCCCAAGCAATTCCACCACAGCAGGATTAATCTCAGCAAAGGTGGAGCTCATTTATACGTGAATTACTTTCAGTTTAGGGGGAATTTTGAAATCCCGGTTTGTCTCAAAGCGTCCGGTTAATCTGGAGCCATATGGTAACCCTATACTAATCAAAATCCCATCACTCTATCTGTAATAGTTGTAAAGGAATTTTAAATTCAAATTTAGATTAGGAGCCTCAGGCCAAACCTTAGACATGTTAGGAAGTAACCTATAATAGGATATACAGACAAATACATGGCCCTTATGAAGATTGCTGTGATGTACACTTATGCTACATTCACAGCAGGGAACGGTTAACTAAAGCAGGAGAATGACAAAGGGACACATTTTTATTCTGTTCTTTAATTAACTCCTACTTTTAAAAAGAGAAAATAATCCTAATGTTTAAAAACAAACAGGGTGTTTAAAATACCTTGCATTATATTACTTAGTTGTTTCATAATATATAAAGCTGTTTTCATGTCTACTTTGGTAAAATGTTAATATTATTTTTTTCTAAATGAGACTGGAATTTTTGAAAAGTTTATTGGCTGCAATCTTGTTGTATAGGCTTGCTTATTAATTTTAATCACAGCGGTTTAAGTATAAATAATTATGCCATGACCGCATTGTATGACATATCTTTTTTTTTCTTGGTAAAATACCTATATTTTGTAGTCTGTGGTATTAATTAAATTGAATAATGTGTGTAATGGTGCATTCCAACCACCTCCGTTACCCATAGCTACAGTATTGGTATCACCCTGCACTTTTAAGAACACCTTTTTTTATGTGAGGAGCTTGAATAATTTAGAGCCATAAAAGAAATAATTATTTATTTAATATTTATTTATAATAATATGTTGGGTTGCAGCGGCAGGCTTAGCATGGTGAATGGGTCTGTTCAGACCATTTATATTTGTTGCAATACAAGATAGAGTATACTATTAGTCATTTTCTAAATGATTAACAATATTTCTATCCCAGTATTAACCACTGCCTTTCTCTAAAATGTAAGGATAGTGTTGGCAGTGATATTTTTTCTCTCCACACACATCCACATGTATGAGCAACTTCTCACTCACAATGAATTTGCAATGTGCTTTCCTGCACACAAGGGACTAGACTAAAGCAGCTTGCACCTTTTCCACGAGACCTGAGTGATTCTGAGTTGTAATGTAATGCCTCAATCAGCCAGATATCCATTGAGAAAAACAGTAGTCCATTGCATAACACTGTTACTTTCCAGCTAAATGCTACACTCTGCAACCTTAGGGCAAGTCTTTTAGCTCCTTATGCCCGAGTTCCCAACAAGCAAGTTCTAAAACACTGCTAGAATCAGTGTAAAAACAAATGCTTCCCTCGCTCAATTTTTTTTGAACAAGTTGTTCATAGAAAACTAGTAACTATTAACTTACTGTATTAAAAATAATATTATTATTATTTGAACATGAATTAAATGAGGCATTTCACTATTCTTCATACTGAGCCCCACACCTTATATGCACTGAACAGGGACAGCATTGTCATGAACAAGGGCTGATATGATAGCATGAATGATTACATTCAATTAAGGAATCTAGTAGGGAATACGGTGCAGTTCCTTTGTATTTACATTGCTACAGTATTAAAATAATACAGCAACACCAAAAATTATCATTTATACAGTAAACACTAACACTTTAAGGTAAACCGCTCCAGTAGTCGAACCCGAACCCTGACTGATAGTTTGGGCTGCTTAACATGGTTTTCTCTTCCATTGACAATTCACAAACTGTACTTGTAAAGGCATTCATTTAATAAATTAGCTACTGCAGGGTGATAGAGGAAAGCTACATCTTTGAAAGTTGGACTATATTTGAGTTTAACTTAGAATTGCATTTTGTATAAAAGTTTCCGCAACTTCTGAAAAACCCTGGTTATTGTAAATGTATCACCATTTCCCAATGATAATAATAATAAAAAAAATCTGGCATAACAGAAGGTGTAACAGGTTCCTTTGTGAGGTTTCAAAGTGAGATATGAAGGGAAATACTTACAACAGGATGAAATGGGGACACTGATGGCCAAAATAATCCACACAATGTCCACTTTGCTGAGACAGATGCTGGCTCTCTGATGAGGCTTGTCCACTTCAGTCACATGGGACAGGTTACCAGGAAGTCCAGGCCCCTTGGTCACCGCAGGCACCTGTCTATTCAGGAAGTTCCCTGTTGCTGTAGAAGCAGATTCCGTAGTGGAGGCAAAGGTCCCATTCAATGACACCATGTCATCCAAATTAGTGCTCATTATACTGCCACTGAAAGTTGTGTTTGCCTGTGTATCACTCTCCAATGTAGTTAATGAAATATTAGCCTGTTCTTTAGAGGGACTGTGAGGCCATTGTGATGATGGGGTTTCATTCCATGTAGGAGTTACAAATATTAAGGATTTACCTGACAGTTGCTCCGTTAAAGAGCTGTTTAAAGGCACCGATGCTGTCTCAGGCAGAACCAATGGGATGGTTGGTGAGATAGAAAGGACCGGTGTCTCTGTCCACCCTTGCGAGATGACGTCTGAGCTTCCATCTTGCCCTGCGCTTGTAAGGCCATTGGCAATTGAAACGTTAATGATTTGTGATAATTCCCGCGAAGTAATGGCATGGATGCCAGAAAGGTCTGGACTAGCCAAAGAATGATCAACGAGCATTCTTGCTGAAGAGGAAGGCTGCAGTTCGGTGGTAGTGTAAGGCTGTGGGGATCCAGTGGGTCCATCTATATCCAACTTGGGCATCTTCTCTTTTAAATGTTCTGCATCTGAAGTACTGGCGTGGGGGGACTCATGGACATCCTCTCTTGTGCTGTGATGACTGATAGAAATACCCTGGGGAGGGTCTGTTGTCAATTTTTTTCCCACAAGGTTGGTAGTTAGGGTGGGTTCAGTGTTGCCAGAGTCTGACAGTTCAGTGGCATGGTATCCCTGAATATTTGGCAAGTTGTTTCCTTCTGTGCTGGAGTTTTGTTGCCAGACTGAACTGCCTGGTATGCTGGAGGAATGAGCTCTAGACCTGTTCAACATTGCCGTAGTGACAGAGGGGTCTTTGATGGGTCCCTGAGATGTCACTTCCTGTACAGCAGATATCAGCTCTGTCAGTGCCAGGATCAGTAGAACACCTAAAGAGTAAAAGATGGGAGAGTGAGTTTATTTCTAATAGCTAATCCACCATTCCTATAGGTTTTCTGGTGTAATTGAACATTAAATAATCTGTTATGTGAATTGCTTATCAGTAAAAACTGGCTGATTTTAGAGCAACCATGTATATCACACCAGTGTTAAAGTAAAAGGAACAGAAAAAATGCCACAATAATAAAAACCCATATCATATCCTACAGGGCTTTCAGTTAAACTTCATTTTCCTAGCAAATCTAATTTGTAACCCTGAAATATCGTAATCTGCATTTACTTTATATAAATATTCTGTTCCATTCTGAAGCTAAAGAACAATACTGTTGCAAATTGAATCCAACATTCTACAATAGAGGGGTGTTCCTCAAGTAATAAGCATTGAGTTAGTATATGTAAAGAAAGAGAGAGTCTGCAGATTACATAATCAAATGCAATTATTGAGGTCCCAGCTATTCCCTTAAGACATCATTTAGGTTGTCCTTTATTTAAAGTATATAAACTTAGGTACAAAATAATGCTCTTTAGTTTTTCATAGTGCCTAGGCAAATCTAATTGGTTCCAGAGGGACATCCTATTAACCCCATTCAGGAGGAAATTATGTTTAAAGTATTCATGCCTAAAGCTTGAATTAAAAGGTTGTCTTTTTCATATGGAAGATGCAAAACGCCACACATATATTACCTTTTAATTGTTTTGTATCTCTTTATCTATATTTTTTTAGATGGTTAACTTTTTCATATATTCAGACAGTTCACACACAATATTGAAATTGCAGCTGAACATCTTTGTAGAGCTAAACACAGTTCACTGGCTTCCTGCACTAGCTCTGCTCCAGGATGTGCTGTCCTAGATTGCAGCTGACCAATCACTGTTTCAGAAAGTTGGAGAACATGATGAATGTTGTTTGCCCCAATTTAGTGATTAAGGCTTCCCTGTTGGAGCAGTGTTATTTCTGCCTTCCTTTAACTAAATCGCTTTTTACTTTTATGCTTATTATTATAATGCTATTTGTTTTCAGGCAAAATTCTGGGAAAAGACAATGGGCTCATTTTTACAGGGTTTCCCAATCCTGGTCCTGGGGACCCACTGTGTCTGCCGGTTTTCATTCCAACTGAGTTCTCAATTACTTAATTAAACCCTTAATTGAACATAATTTGCTAAATTAGACCTTTTTTACTTTCAGCTCTTAAACAACTGTAGCGTTCAAGTTAGCTATAACATTTTATAAGTAATTTGAACTCTGTAACTGTTTAAGAGCTGAAACAATTAAAAAGGTCTAATTAAGCAAATTATCAGTTCAATTAAGCATCTGGTTAAGTAATTGAGAGCTCGGTTGGGATGAAAACCAAAAGACACAGGTGGTCCCCAGGACTAGGATTGGGAAACCATGGGTTAAGAGCCTCATTCCAGATCCTCAGGAAGACAAAAACACACCCCCAATAAAGTTACTAACCCAGAAATAAACTACTACTTTCATTTAGTGTCTTGTAAGAGTTGTTTTTTCCTTTCAGAAATGATAACAATTTGAACAAGTTTTGGAATGTCAGTTAATTATGCTAAACCACAAACAGGCCTCAAACTTGAACATAGGGGGAATTTAATTCTTGCTTCTGATCCTTCAGCCAAAATAGTGTATCTCTCTAATCTCTAACCGTGACCACAGGCATAGCACTAATGGAACTGTTGATAAAATCTGTGATGGCTGAAAAAACTGCCTGGGCCCTTCATAAGGGTCAGTGAGTGCAGAATCTTCCATTGCAGAATGTATTTCTGTAAACCCTGTAGATACTACAGCTCACTGCACCCCACCTTCTCCTATACATTTTCTTTAGAGACCAAACACAATATATGTATGTTACAGTGTATGACTGAAATGTGTTATACAAAATTACATAACAAGTCTGACAATAGTGTAACATATTTAAGGGTAAGCTGCCACAGCAAAACAAAATCTAATACACTTCTAAATAAACACAGTGCCAACGCACAGCTATCTCAGCCATTATTGCACATAAATAATTTATTGTACGAGACACAATTTATTACATGAAAATGAATAAATTCAGGTCTGCTTAAATTGTTGGGAAATTCTTCTTCACATTTCTACTGTTTGTTCACAAAAAAGCAATTTCATAGGGATCAATTTTGATCAAAATCAAAGCAATTATTTGGGTTGTTTAGTATAGGTGTGCCTATACTCATAAATAATTCCCTTAATGAAGTTTTAAGTTGTTAGGTATTGGAATAAAACACAAAACAAAGTGTTCCCTTGGTTGCATTTGTTTACACAATTAATAAGCACCAATTAATAACGTCGCAGTTCTTTTATCCTTTTGATACAAAACCAATCTGATTTTACTTTGCTTGTTTTGCAACATATTTTCATTGCCAGTTTATGGCCCCGGTACTCCAGTATGGCAGTAAAAACGTCAGCGCCCCGGGTGAAAGGACAATTGACTTTTATATTATTCAATGCAAAAGTTAATTGCCATTGATTGGTACTCAGATGTAAAGTAATGGAAAGGCAGATTTTATTGTTGTGCAATTAGCACATTAATTAATAGGCATGTTTGGTTTCGTTTAAAGGTGGGGTGCAATGATTTTTCATTTTTTTCAGAATTCACTTGTATAGTACTGTTGGTAGGTCAATAAAAGTTATCTGTGTAGTTTTAATGTATAGGTTTTAACGCTAAGTGTTTAAAAAAATAACTCTGAAGTTGACACCTCTGTGAAAAGTCCAGCTCACGAGAAGCTGCAGCTAGTTTATGCGTGACATCACACCAGGACAAGCTTGCCATCCCGCCCACTGCTTTCCTGCATTACCGCTCACCAAAACACAACGCACCCAAGGGGGAGGTACCATGGTAAATAGGTGTGTAATATATGGTTGCTGCAATACAGCAGGGCCATTGGTATCTCTCCACGAGTTTCCTAAAGAGCTGGTATGATGCTGGCAATGGGTGAAGTTTGTGAGGAGGACCAGGGATTGGGATTCTAAGCCCAACAGCAGCTGCATCTGCAGCACCCACTTTACCGAAGACAGCTTTATTAATTTAAAGAAGTTCAAGATGGGTGCTGTTATAAAATTAAATACGGATGCAGTACCATCCATTTATCTGGATGGTACCTGCAGGACAGCAGCATCTTCTTGTAGTAAAAAAAAAAAAGTAAAATCACCGGGACTCGAGTGGCTGCCAGGAAAAGAGAGGTGCAGAGGGTAAGGGCATGATCCTATCATTGCATTATAATTATCTCTTACTGTTTGATGAAAATATGTATAAAGTGATGCGGTTATATAGCCAACCTCCCATGTACATTATTAATAAATAATGTGAGAAAATGATCACGTTGTGTCACGTTCTTGTATGTATTCCTGTGAAGTCTCTCGATTTCGTCGGGACACTCCCACATAAGATCTTCTGCCTCCGGATTATTTAGATCGCCAATCTTAAAATAAACTTCAACTTCATTTAATTTTTATTATTTTCCCCATCCGACCTGCGAAAATGTGTTAGGCCACTTTATGATGTTGATGTAGGCTATATCAGTTTCTAATAGGTTACAAGTTAAGAATAAAGTATTATTTACTGTATATGTAAGAAATATTATATTGATTTGTTCGGAGAAAGTTGTGCAGTAAGTCTGAAAAAGGAGACCTCTGGTTCGCATAAGTTGACAGGTATTACTGTACTTGTTTTGCATGTTAAACTGTGGCTGATCTGTTGCCATGAAGATCTGACGCACTCTGTGTCTCTTGCTCAGCTTTTAAAAAGCCTACAGTGAAAAACGAGACTGGCTATTTTGTACAGAGTTCCTTTGTTCTTTGTGTCTCAAAACAAAGACAGTAGAGTCTGTATTTCTTTTTTGTTTATTTTTTATGTTTAAAGAGTGTCAGCCGACTGAGTGACTAAGAACCTTTGCAGCAAGGCATAGCCTACATAGACAGCGAAGGTTATCGGGTTGTGTGTGTGTGACACAGTGTAATTGACTGTACTATTACGTAAAGTCTGGTGTTACCTCAAGTAAATCCTATCACTATTGAACATCTTAATATAAAAAAAAATGTAACAATAAATCAAACTTTCAGAATACTTCAGGGTCAAGCTCCCGAGTGGCGCATCCAGTAAAGGCGCTCCGCGTGGAGTGCAGGATGCGCCATATAGTCTGGAAGTCGCGAGTTCGAGTCCAGGCTATTCCTTTGCCGACTGAGGACGGGAGCTCCCAGGGGGCGCCGCCCGGGGGGGAGGGAGGTCTAGGTCGGCCAGGGTGTCCTCGGCTCACCGTGCACCAGCAACCCCTGTGGTCTGGCCGGGCGCCTGCGGGCTTGCCTGTAAGCTGCCCAGGGCTACGTTGTCCTCTGACGCTGTAGCTCTGGGTGGCTGCATGGTGAGTCTGCAGTGTCTAAAGAAGTGGTCGGCTGATGGCACACGCTTTGGAGGACAGCGTGTGTTCGTCTTCGCCCCTCCCGAGTCAGCACAGGGGTGGCAGCGGTGGGCTGAGCCTAAAAATAATTGGACATTACTAAATTCGGGAGAAAAAACAATACAATACATATAATTGGCGACCACTAGATTAAAAAATATATATATATATATATATATATATATATATATATATATATATATATATATATATACATACACTTCAGGGTCTATGTCTTGCTTTTACTGTGAACCTGAACAATAAACGCAAATTTTTTTTGCAATCTGCCTCCTTGTTGTTTTGTATACTTCCTATCAGTCACTGATGTTCTGCCCAGTTAAATACCTGTGTGGGAGATTATTTATTGAGGGTGGCGTAGTCAAAACATACAATTGATATAATTTAACCTTGTTTGGTTAATAACTAAATTCCAGTAACACGCTACAGCAAGGATGCATAGATGCAACAATCAAGTGATATTCTTCAAAATAATGAGTAAGGATGCTTGTCACAAGCTTTTCACTAAAAGCAGGCGCGAAAATATTGCCAAGAATCAAATTAAAATTAAAAAACCTGAAATTCTGACACACACACACAAAAAAAAATAACTGTCATGTGCTACTCTACCATCAACAGACTACAACAAACCATGGAAGAGAGAGAAGTGTAAATGTAAACAAGCTTTTTTCACATTGTAAAGCCAATATAAATGAAGTACAAGACCAACATTTCTGATCTGTTTGATTTAAGATGCTAAAACATCCGAACCAGTAATTGCTTTCACTTCTGTCCTCCATCTACTGCATTTGTTTACAACAGTGAATGTCCTGATGTGACGTCACACACGCACGCGCACGCTCTTCCGGGTAGAGGTCTCAAAGGGTTCTGAAAATGGTCTAACCACAAATTTGCCTTTTTTTTCCACTTTACAAGTAACAAATATGAATTAAACTTTCAGGATATGTATAGAAAGTTTAGCTGCACTCAACAATGACTTTTTTATGTAATTGCACCCCACCTTTAAACTTCTTAAAAGGAAGTATTGACACACCTCTATATGGTTTAGCGTACTGTATGACCCGTTAGTGATGATTAAGATTTGAAGTGAAAAAGAACAGAGTACACACAGGTTTATTACAGAAATTCATAGTCATACAGTTCTAACCACTTGTGAAAGTCCTGCTAATTTTAATTAAAACAAATTCCACTTTTCCCTTAATTAGATGTAGGCCTTTTCCTTCATCTCTCTCCAGGTAGCACCTGGGAATGTTTATTATGGCCTGAGAGTCCACAAGGTGGGAGTAGTCATAAATGACGGCAACAGAAACTGTGAAAAATCAGCACCATTAATCTAGAAACTAAGGACAATAAATACATTTATAGCACTTTTGGCGTTGCCTGGTGTGGGGAGGGCTTAGGTTGGCCAGGGTGTCCTCGGCTCACCGCACACTTGTAAGCTGGCCGAGTGAGTGCGGACCTGCCTGTAAGTGGCCCAGAGCTGGTCGTCTGACGCTGTAGCTCTGAAGGTAGCTCTATGGCAGGCCTGCAGAGTGAAAAGAAGTGGACGGCTGACGGCATACGATGATGCATGAGCTCGTCTTCTCTCTCCCGAGTCAGCGTGGGGGTTGCAGCGGTGAACCAGGTTTAAAATTGAACATTTCAAATTGGGGAGAAAATGGGGTAAAAAATAATTGGCAATTCCAAATTAAAAAAAAAAGATAAGTAGCATGAGTGCATTTTACTAATTAAATTTAATGAAATTATTTAAAATAGACTTGCGTTTCCATACTTTCACACTATTTTACATTTTTTCAGCTACTGACACCAACAATAAGGCACAAAACCCTGATCCCCAAGCAGATGGAACACAAATCAAAAAACAAAATGCTATCCTCTTTACCTTAAGCTCTAATAACTTTTTTTTACAAATTAATCCCAGTTTTTAATAACGTTATGAAGCTGCTATAGATTCAACAATGTTCTTCAAATAAAGCAAATAACTGAATATCCACACAGATAGAGACTTCTGAAGTTTGTGTCATCCTCATCTAGGTTTGGGTAGGTCTGAATCTAAAGTGCTAGGTTTGAAAGATCAGCGAACTAAGACCTTGCTTTAATGTAGCCAAGCCCCCCTGTGATGTAGTGTTCCACACTGAACAAGTGTAAATTAGGATTATTTGACAGCAACATCCCAAGGACAATATGTTCCGATAGCCTGCCTGGCCTTGTACTCTGGGCTTGTCTTTCGTAGCTCTATTTGCCCTCTCGGCCCGCTGCCAAATCATTGTTATTACAGCTGACGAGAAGCTCTGCTGTTGCTATGGGAAACATAGCAACAGCAGATGCACTTAAGGGAGGCTGATGTGTGGGCAACTATTGTGATGTGCAACCTTTCCTTCAGCAAGCTGTGCCGTCAAAGGGTGACCTTTTGAAAAATGTGTCACCGCAGACGCATGTTTTAGAAAGGAGCTGTGGTTCCCTTTATCAATATGCCTGTTTTATATGTTTACCTTTAAAGAACAGGAATAAGATAAAGATAGGGTTAAGAGGGTGTTCTTTTTTTTTTTTTCATTTAGTCGTTGCCAATGGTTTTTACCCCAGTTTTCTCCCTAATTTGGAATGCCCAATTATTATTTTTAACCCAGTTCACCACTGCAACCCCCCGGCGACTCAAGGAATGGAGGCTGAAAACCGCGTCCTCCGTAACGTGTTCCAGCCGGTAAATGTCAAGAATAACCAAATGGCTTTGGCTAATGACCGAATGTCTCACTTTCGCACATTGTAAGGCTTCAGGAGTCCTGTGTGACTCCAAGTGCCACAAGAGTCTACCATGCTGCAGTAAATATATCATTTAGTGCCTGTATTTGTCACGTTTGGTGTCATAACCAAAGTGTGATCCTAAATTATTTAATTTGCATTTAACAGAATGTTATTTTTACTACTACTTATTTGGAGTACAACATCCTTCAACACCACTGTGAATTGTTTTATATGCACATTTACCAGAATGTTGGTTGTTCTACATAAGTGGATCACAATATTGTCCAGTATCATGTTGAATTGCTTAATTGTGCATTACTGTAAGCTCATTAATGATTATTTTATTAATGGAAAATGTGTATGCTGAAATAAATATATTGTTTGACAGTGTTTTTTTGTTAATGGAACATCTGCATGTAGAAATAAATATATTCAACATTAATGATTATTTTGTTAATTGACAGTTTATATGTAGGAATAAATACATTCTACTTGTGATTTGCCAATGCATGTAAATCATAAGTAGGGCTTCTAATTTTCGGTGTTTTACTCCGACTTTTCCACTCTCCTTTAAGAATTCAGTTGATACCTATTAAGCCATTCGTGTTTCTCAATCACAACTGAGAAACGTGTTAATAGTAAAATTGATTTAATTTACAGTTTTTTTTTCTGTGAAACAACTAAATTGTTTTTTTAAATTGGCCAAGCCTTCATTTTTGATTAACAAGCAGAACGTACAAACAAGATCGCAACATGTTAATAAGAGACTAATCTTTATTATAGCTATAATGAAAAGAAAAGTTACGCTGGACACACTTTATTACAATCGTTCTGTGTGACTGTATTTACGTTAATAAAGAAGAGTCGCTTCTGCTTGGAAATGAAAGTTAGACTTACGATTTAAAAGCCCATTTAATTGTTTCACAGAAAAAAAACAGTAAATTAAATCAATTTTATTATTAATGTGTTTCTCAATTGTGATTGAGATACAGTTATCAATTGAATTTTTTAAAGGAGAGTACAAAAGTTGGTAACACTGAAAATCAGAAGCCTCAATACTCTTTGGTAAATCATTAGATTAACCAGTAAATGTCTGAAAAGCAATTTATTTCTTCATAATTTCGGACTTTTACCTGTAAAACTTAAGATTGACCAGATTCTGACTTTGACCGTAACATGAATAACAAATAACTGTTTTTATTAAAACATAATAACAAATGCAAGGTATTTTCTAATTTCCTAATATTTTCTTTTATCTGAAATTGTTGTGTGTAGGCTGTTTAAACAAAAGGTTTTGAATTTAAAACAATGCACAGTATATATATATATATATATATATATATATATATATATATATATATATATATATATAACAAAAAGTATTTGGGGATATTTGTCACTTGCGCCTGTAAGTGGTTAATTAAAACCTAAATAGGACTTTGTATATAGTGTGTGGCAGTACAGGTGTTAAAAGTAATTTTGCTAAATGTCATTTTGTTAGTATTGTCCACTAGGTAACGCTTTTTCATTAAATGCTCTATATTACTTAAAACAATTACTTGAAAATAACATGGGGTAATACCTGGGGTAATACCTGAAGCCTCAAGCTGTCAAGGTGGATACAGCTGATTGGATTGAAAACTTTCCTTGCTATTGCATTGTTTTACCTGGACATCATCCCCTACACACCCCCACTTTCTCCCCCCTTTAAGAAAAAATTAAATACAGTACAGGAGTACTCCCCCATCTGAAGATGTGTGTCGCCAAGGTGCATGGCTGAGTCTATTCACCCGCATAACCAGGGATCTTTGTTAATCAAATTGTGACTAACACATATTGGTCCTTGGAATTCTTTATTTTTTATAAAAATTGTGGCAGGATAGCGCTGTGGGCCCAGCTGTTATTTGGCAGGAACGAGACTCAGAGATAAGAAAGCTGCAGTTCAAGCACTAGCGTGCACATTTATTAAAACAAAACAGCAAATAAGCAGGGCACAAGGGCCAAAATAAACAGAACAATTGTTTAAACAAAAACAATACTACATAGGCTGGGCAATCAGCTTCACTACAAGTAGTCTAAATACATCCCACAATACAGGTCAAAACACTCACCAAACTTCCTTTACCACACAAAGGATTTCTCCTTCCTTATAATACAGGCGGTCATTCTCCAATCAGCACTTAATTACCTAACTGGAGAGTGGCTACACCTGTGATTGCTGGCAGGGACCCCATCCCTCCCAACCTTACATTCTCCCACACACTATTCACACCGGCAAGGCTTCCGCCCTGCCACAAAATGCTCTTTTGTAAATAGTTATTTTCGCTTTTTAGACTGTAGCTTGTATGAATGCATGTTTTTGAATAACTACAAGAGTAATTTAATAAACCGCACATTCATTTTCCATTGAAGTTGTTGTTTTTACAGTAGAAAAATTAGATTTTTGAAGTGAGATTTTTTTTTTAGAAGTGAGACAGAAAAATGATAGCATTTGACATTCAAACTATACTGGTTTCACTACATTTCTGTTCCAATTAGGTTGGCTGTAGTCATTTATAAAGTGTTAAAAGAGAGCTGAGGTTGGGTTTAATATTACAGGGTATCCAATTAACTGGGTAGCGGAACTCCAACAAAAGCAGAAAAAAAATCTTGTGACCCCTCCCTCCCAATACATTATTAATGTGCAGCTTTCTTTTGAACAAATTATTATTATTATTTGTTTATTTTAGCAGACGCCTTTATCCAACTTAAAAAGACTAGGGTGTGTGAGCAATGCATTCAAATAGCAACAATAGCTTGTTGTGATTTGAAACAATCTTTATTTTCTAGTTCTCAAAACCCCATGTTTAGGTGACCATTGTATTGAATAATTACTTACAGACTAAATTTGTTCTCATAGTGTCCCTAGTCTGAATATCCATGGTACTGGATACATGACGGGGTATGGTGTGGTAATGAATACATAATATCCCACTGACTTACATCAGAGCTCATACAACCCACACGTTGCAGGGGCTAGATTATGATTTTATGAAGGATGATGATTTAATAACACAGCTATATTACCTCTTCTTTGGCTCTGAAAATGTTGTAATTTTCTGTGGCATAAAACTAACAAAAAAGCAAATGCTTATCTATCGCCTTAGATGTCTGCTAACATTATTCTTTTTCCTACTCGGGGAGGAAAATAGGCTCCTTGTATATAAATGACCACTTTAAAACAGTAAGATATTGCAGGTCAAATACAGTTGTTACTGCGTCCTTTTTCTTATTTTATTCTGGGCCCATTTTTATTACTGAATCGTGATGTTTATTAATAATAATAATAATAATAATAATAATAATAATAATAATAAAGAAAAACTACCAATGTTTGTTTGGTTTGAATTAACCACACACTCTAAAAGTCACTTGTATGCCAGTTGTATGCATGCAGAGCCTGACCCTTGTTCTACAAAATGAAAATGCTATGTTTACTATGACACTCTGATTCTTTTAAATCTTTCTCCTTTATCAGTGGCTTTTGACACTTCGAACCAGCAATCTAACAACACTTTGCAACAAAAAATGTTTAAAATAAATGGCTTTAAATAATCTGTAAGTAACACATTGAACGGTCCAGTGTCAAAACACAACACGAAATAATAAATTAACTATAAATTATATATAAACCTGCAATTATGACTTGACCATAATAGGCTGCTCAGTCCCATAGATCCAACTTGCAAGGAAATGAGTGAGCAGATGAGATGTTCAGCGAACAGGAGCGATTCATCACATACTTTTTTAAATTACATCTTTCGTGTTATAGTTTTTTTAAAGAGCTATCTGCAGTCTGGAAGAGGCCTGACTTCCTTCATGAATTATCTAATGACCCACAGAAGCTTGACACCTATGCTAAACCTTTCCACTTTCCACTTATTCTGATACGGTATGCCTATAATTATTTAATCTGTTACCAGAAGATCACTGGGGTTTTAAGTAAAATAAATGCTGTTGGATCACTATCTTGAAACGGTATTCCATGAACTTGAAGAATGCTCACACTCAGTACGTTTACATGACAAAACTGAATCAGAAAACTGATTTTCTTAAAACGTCATTTTTCTGTGTTTACATGATTAACGATAGAAAATCTAATTAGAATTCAACTGTACACATGGATTGAAGTTTTAGGAAAACGCAGGAAATTTCGCATGCAAAGTACTGTAGTAGCCTAAGAACGATTTGAAGACCGGACATTTCTGCAATAGAATGGAGACCAATCCAATATCGTGCTTTATCGAAGTGTCAGGTCTTAAATTCAAAGATTACTATCCTATACGTCTATTCAGATTCCCCACAATGTGCAATCAGCCTTTCCAACAGCTCACCCTGTTCTATATTACCAGTTTCTTTTGCAGACATTATTTTAAATGATCACATCATTTTAAAGCTGGAAAATATTTGCTGCTTCAGTATGGTCTATTAACAAATACATACAGACTTTAACAAATGTATTACTTTATCCCTAACTAGACAAATGGATGCATGCAGACTGACTACAGATTATTATTATTTTATTTGTTTTCTAAAACCACATGCAGGAGAAAAGGGTCAAAGTGTGCATGTGCGCAGTATGCTATTTCAATAAGTTTTCCGAAAAGTGTGTTTGCATGACATACATTTTGTTAGTTTTCGGAATTTAATCTGAAATTTCTAGGTGCTGTTTTCCAAAAACTGACTTTCGGAATATTCCGATACATTTTCCGAAAACTGTGTTTACATGACTTTTGATATCGGAAATTAATTTTCCGAAAACTTAGTTTTCCAGAAAAATATCGGAATTCTTATGCTCATGTAAACGCACTGAATAATGATGCTATTGTGTAGTGTACCTGCAAGTGGTAAGAAGCTTCACACTGAGCCACAAACATGCTCTATAAAGTAGCTCAACTAGAATGAAGTTATTTGAAAAAGTTGCACTGCTTGCATTTCCTAATGCTGTACAAAAACAAAAAAAAACATCTAAACCATACTCAGCATGCTCTCATTTATTTATATGCAAAATAACATTGAAGAAAACTGTTTTATTGAAATAGTTATACCTAGTTTATTTTAGTACTAGTACATATTAGGCAAAATACTGTATGGTACTATGAATTAGTTGTATAAAGGCTTCGGACCATTCTATTTTAAAATGTCTACATTTTACATCTAGTAGGCTTAACATAATATCCTGGGTCTGCACTGTTCATGATTCATGGTGATATTACGTGGGAAAATATATTACATAGATAATGAATTTCAAAAGTAGATGGGTGAGAATGACAGTAAATCAGTTTACATTTGCATTATTGTAGATCTTTTGGTCCCCCACACAGAGTTCCAATCACCACGCAAACCTGCAATAACTCAGCCTGCTGAAAAGCTCTGTGATTTACTCAACACACCACATTTATAAGGCTGCCTAACTCGCAATGGAGAACATAGCTCAGTATTTGTGATTCATGGTTTTACAAACTCCTGACGTTAGCTTTGAGGTAATTTGAAATTGACAAGCGATTTGAAAGTGTAGAAAAGCTCTTAGGGAATAGTTTGGTCAATCATTTTCGTGGTAGCCCACTAACTCAAATTCCTTAACTCAAACCGCAAGGCTGCATAGCAATCAAAGCATGTCCTCTTATTTGGTAAATTATTAATATAGTTCTACATGAATTACGGGATTCAGTAGCAGCAGCTTCCAGTTCTATTGTATAAAAAAAAAAAAAAAGTTTTAGTATATAGTTTAAGTATCTGGTAGCCTACATGTGTTAATGCTGATCTTGTTGTTTGTTCAGGAAGTTGTTCACAGTGTGCTCATAAAGTGTTTTCAAAACCTGCTGGTGTAAGAGTAAACAGCACAGTACCTGTGGTTATGATATAATGGAAAAAGTTGCTAAGGTAATCAGGTCTGCCTCCAGTTGTTTGATTTCTACAACTTGTTATTCAAACCGGAGACTAGCTATTGCTGTTGTGGTTACTGTATTGCCACTGACAATAAATAAATAAGTATTAAAAGAAGGCTATAAGAGTAATGGCATTGGCAGCAAATGCAGCTTCCACGATGGAAACAGAAAGAAAGCGTTATAGCAATCAGCCTTTTGGTGCGTTCCTCTTAAGAGAGACGGGCTGGGTTCGTGTGTCAGTCAGCTGCGTGTAGCAGTGACGTTTCAATACACCAGTCGAGAAAGCTTTTTTTTGTGCAATGTATTTATATGATGAAGCGCACGCTTGCCGATACTGGCAGCGTGTTGTTGTAGCTTTTAAATGCATTTGAATTAAACAAAGCAAGCTTCATAAACGCAATGCTTACCGGCTGTTTGCTTAAAATAGCCGAAGCAATATTCAAACCGAGCTGCTTATCGGCTGTTGGCAATATCAAGAAAGAGTGCAAAGTACCATGACAGAGATATTAAGAAAGCAGAACCAGGTGGGCAGGGACTTCTAGACTTAAGAAACTCAATTGCAGGTTACTGTACATTTACCGTTTTTTTAAAAAATGTTTTAAATGCTTTGCATTGAGATGGCTTATAGCAAACTGCATAACAACACTGTGTATTTGTAGCCTAATTAATCTTGCTTACGTTTGCTTACTTTTAAACCAAAATATTTCCCCACGTTTAAAGCAGTTTGCGTGTTGTTTTTGTTCACTAACCTATTTATGGATGTGTAAATGCTTTTTCTATAGATGTTCACAAATCCGACTTTGTCACATTGTACTGTACTAAATTGAAATAGATAGATTGAACATACAGGACAGCGAGAAAGCAGACTTCAACAGTAAAATACATAAACAAATACTGTATTTATGTTTTTTTTCCAGCAGATTGATTTGGAACAGATCAAACATAGTTTGAACAATAACACCCAAGGGCCTTTACAAGAGATTAGGGACCTCCTATTGACCAATCAGGTTAAAGGAAATCTCCAATCAGTTTTCTAATTTATTTTAATGCTGTTTGTCATGGTTTTTCGTGACACACTGTTATCTTTTTCACATTTTGTATTGTAGCTCCCAGAATGGCTTTGAAGATACTGTAAGGTACTTTTTAAAAGGCAATAGTACAGAGTTGGCATTACAGAGCTCATCCCTTGCAGGCTGCAGCACAAAGGAATATCCACTAGAAACGGTCTTCAGGGCATCAGATGATTCTTAAGGGTTAGGTTTAGGGTTAGGGTTAGGGTTTTGTTTTTAAAAATTTAGTAGTTGCCAATTAATTTTTACCCTGTTTTTCACCCAATTTGGAATGTCCAATTGTATTTAGGCTCAGCTCACTGCTACCACCCCTGCGCTGACTCTGGGGCGGCGAAGACGAACACATGCTGTCCTCCGAAGCGTGTGCCGTCAGCCGACCGCTTCTTTCACTCTGCAAGCCTGCCATGCAGCCAGCCCAGAGCTACAGCATTGGAGGACAACGCAGCTCTGGGATGCTTCAGCACATCTCCACTCTGGCACGCACTTGCCGATTCTTCCTGAGCAACATACGAAGAATCCGACCCTTCCTCACCAACTGCGACACCCAGCTCCTGGTCCAGGCCCTGGTACTCTCTCGCCTAGACTACTGCAACTCCCTCCTGGCTGGCCTCCCAGCGTCCGCCACCCGTTCAGCTCATCCAGAACTCCACTGCTCGCCTGGTGTTCTCTCTGCCTCGCTTCTCCCACGCAACTCCACTGCTCCGCTCACTCCACTGGCTCCTGATCACCGCTCGCATCCAGTTCAAGACTCTTGTACTAGCCTACTGATGCCTTGACCAGACTGCACCCAGCTACCTCCAGACCCTCATCTCTCCCTACACCCCCACTCGACCTCTCCGCTCCTCCTGCACTAGAAGACTGGCTCTACCTCCTCTTCACTCCCCTGCCTCCAGAGCCTGCTCCTTCTCCACCCTCGCCCCGCAGTGGCGGAATGACCTTCCTTCAGATGTCAGGACTGCCCAGTCCCTGACCACCTTCCGGCGCCTCCTCAAGACTCACCTCTTCAGACAGCACCTGTAGAACTCCTCTTTTTTTTCCCTATGGACACTCTTCCTTAAATGCGCTTTACTTGCTCTTATCTGCCCCCTATTTTACTGCATTTAATCCTGTACTTTAGAGTACTGTAATCTGTCAAGTGTTATTTAATCTGTAGTATTTTGTATTTAATTATATCCTGATGTAACTATCACTGACACTGTTATCTGCTCTGTTACTGAATCGTATTTTGTCATACTTGTACTTGCTAGAACCAAAATCATTGTATTTATCTTGCTCTTAATTGTATTATTACTTGTACTGTGATTCTTAATGTATTTTTGTTTACAACTGTAAGTCGCCCTGGACAAGGGCGTCTGCTAAGAAATAAATAATAATAATAATATAGGCAAGCCCGCAGGCGCCCCGGCCAGTCTATAGGGGTCGCTGGTGCGCGGTGAGCCGAGGACACCCTGGCCGACCTAAGTCCGCCCCTCCACCCCCGAGCGGCACTCGGCCAATTGTGCACCACCCCCTGGGAGATCCCGTCCACGGTCGGCAGTGGAACTCGAACCGGCGACATCCAGGCTATAGGGCGCATCCTGCACTCCACACGGAGCGCCTTTAGTGGACCGCCACTTGGGAGCCCCAGGGTTAGGTTTTAGGGCTGGGGTTGCTTAGGGTTAGGGTCAGGGTGGGTTGATGTCAGAGAGGTGCCGAGCTCGGGAAGTGAAAGGTGGGAGTACTTAGCAAATGCCCTAGAATAATCTGATGCCCTCAGGACACTTTCTAGCGGATATTCCTTCCGCTGCTTGCGGGCTGGGATTCAGGACGGTGTTATGTCAAGTATTTATGAAATTCATCTATGAAAATATCCTCATGTAAATAAAAAATGAGATTCCATCTTAAAATGTTTTATATATTGTGATTACTAGCGTTTTGTAAACAGTGTTGGTTTTAAATGATACGCAGTACATTGCGTAGCAATAGATTGCATGTGCACACTGAAAAAAATGAAAAAAAGATCTAGTCACTAACTTTTCATGACTCATGGAAATGTACCTACATGGTAAACATCCAAAGTCACACACTGGGAACATTACATTCAGAGTTTTAATTCAGAAATTGTGAAACTGAATTAAATGCCTATTTTGATAGTATGGCAGTGTATTGATTCATAAAAACATAATTGTATCAAATGAACTTGAAAATCAATATTCAATCATAATCTTGTAATGCACTGTATTTAGCCACTCCAGTATACTATACAGCTCACCAACAAATAGTGAAACCTTTCTGTCTTGGCTGACTGCTTACTTCATGAATAATAGAAGCTCCTAAACTATGTATATATTTTTCTCCTTGAATTTGAAAGTGACACATGAAAGATTCACAGATCCTGGATGCTGAAAAGCAGCTAGACTCAGCGGGGAATGATTTAAAATACCAACAAGGCAAAGAACAGTGACAAAGACATGGTGTACGTGGCAGTCCATGAATAATAAATGACAACTGGCTCAACAACAAAGTATTATCATTACAATCTGAGGCAGTCTCAGCTGTTCTTATACTAATATTTAATACAGTGTTAAATATTTATCTCATCTATCAATATATGTTCTCTTGCAATCTTGGTATACAAAATACGAATAAAAACAGAAACAGAAGCCCTAAATACCTCAATATATAGTCCCATAAGCACTCTGAAAATGAAAGGTGATGCACTATTAATGTTTGAAAAGTAGATTAAATTCAGAGATGCACAACAAGATTATTACTAAAATCGCTGTAAACTTGCCATATAAAACAGCAAACCTCATAAACTGATAATCAATAACTTTTGATACACAACTGTATATAGATTGTATATGCCCTTTGTAAGGTTTCATCAGAAGTAGATACTGAATAAACTTTCAAATGTGACACAAGTACAGGGTGTCTCCACTATACCAATCTGTCCTTCTTGGACCTTGTGCGCTCTTGTTAAAGACTATAGCACCCTAACATTTCCCCTCCCCTTACCTTCATTACAAATCATTGTTTTGCAGGACCCACAGTTCAGTGCTGGCTACTATTCAGAAGGCTTTTCCCTCCAGCAGACACACTAAATAAAACAGAAAACAAGCCTGGGTATTCCAACAGTACCTGCTGTAACAGGCTCTTGCATATAGGTCTGGCTTCTGGGAAAGAAAGGGCACTTTCTCTCTTCATCTTTTTGATTTTAATTTTTAACAATAGCAAAAAAAAAAAAAAGTACTTTTATTTTCACATTCTAGCATACTGCTGCTTCGGAGATGCCCAGAAACTGTACTTATGATGTGAGAACTGGATGTGTCCTGGACTGGGTACCTTTAACCCTTTATAACTTATTCATGAATTTTGATGTTGTTATATACAGTGTGGTCCATTATGATGATGTACTTGATATCTGGACTCTCCCAGGAAATCTATTTATTTATTTATTTTATTTTATAAACTATAGAGTGTAACATCTCGTTTATAAAGTCACCCCAGATGACACATCATGACATTATATACAGTATTCACTGTACTTTACAAAAACAAGGTTGCTGTCATAGAGATTAGATTTTGTTTTTGAAATCATTGAGACTTTTTGTCTTTAGTGTCTGTGGCAAACCGGGTTAAGCTTGTCACTTTCAGGGACCTTTCCAATCTCTTCTGGTGTAAAAGAAGGTAAATAGGACGGTGCCTATAACTTATTTACATGAAAAACAAAATAAACAAACAAAGGCTAACTCCTCCAAGTATTAAACACATACCTTTCCAGGTCTGAACCACACAGATCTCTTCTCAGGCCTTAGCCTTAACACAGACACTGACACACCTTACAGACCTGCTTAAAAACACCTAGCTTGGGCTCCCGAGTGGCGCATCCGGTAAAGGCACTCCTCATGGATTGCAGGATGTGCCCTATAGCCTGGAGGTCACCGGTTCGAGTCCAGGCTATTCCACTACCGACCGTGGACGGGAGTTCCCAGGGGCCGGCGCACAATTGGCCGAGCGTCGCCCGGGAGTAGGGAGGGTTAGGTCGGCCAGGGTGTCCTCAGCTCACCATGCACCAGTGACCCCTGTAGACTGGCTGGGCGCCTGTGGGCCTGCTTGTAGTTGCCCAGAGCTGCGTGGTCCTCTGACGCTGTAGCTCTGAGGTAACTGCATGGTGGGCCTGCCGAGTGCAAAGAAGCGGACGGTTGACGGCACACGTTTGTCCGTCTTCGCCCCTCCCGAGTCAGCGCGGGGGTGACAGCGGTGGGCCGGGTTGAAATAAACAATAATTGAGGAGAAAAAAAATAATATACCTGCCTTGATTACTAGCAGGTGTGCCTAATTACATGAATAAAACAATCAACACTTCACAATTAAACAATTAAATTGCACAAATTTTCCCAGTGTGCAGAGCCTCTGTCCTTTGTCATCTTTAGACATTTAAAAGTGAGTATATCACAGAATCTGAGTGCATTGACATTTTCAGCATGCTAATAAAAACATTTTTCAAATCCAATTTATAAAGTCAAAATGTACCAAGGGACAACTATTACAATTACAGTCATAACGTTCACAGTGATGTGTTAGGGTAGTATCTTGATTAACAAATCAAATTATGATACAACATATATATATATATAATTTATGCAGGGTTGTTTAATTAGCATACATGCAACACCATTTGTGTGCAATTTGAGCTGGCATTTTCAAGAATGAAGCTTTTCTTGTTATAAGGTGTTTGAGCTGTCAATTATCCTAAGAAATAATACAAAACACATTTTTTAATTATCTATAGAGTAAAGCTATCTAATTTATCTCTCTTACAGACAATGTCTGTGGGCACACTGCTGCATAGCTTATCATATACGGTAAATAACAACAATACGAATATGAAATGAAGTACACATATTTAATTACCTGTTTGTTACTGCTTGATTTAACTGGCTAAATTAACTTCCTCCGCTTGGAGATAGATCAATACTCAGCATTTAAGTCCTTAAAATGTTTCTACAAGAGATCCCAAGTAGAGAAATGCAGTTTGTTCACATATTTCAATAACACAAAAAGTCCTCCCAAATAATAAAAGCTTTTTATTTTTCTCTTATGTTGCATATATTGTCTTAGCAAATTAGAGTCACCCAAAACCTTCTATTCCTGTTGGTCTTGGTCTGGTCTGTTCATGGGGCTTCGATTGATTTATACCATGAGATCGCTGCATTTGAAGGTTATTTATAACTCTATGCAATTGGAAAGCCCTTTCACACCTTGCAAAGACCTTGTGTAACATGGGGTTTGTAACAACCTAAAGGTCAGTTTACCACACAAAAAAACAATACATTTTTCTGGAGCAGTTAAAACCATCACGGCAGTCTCTTTTTTGCCAAGCATGGATGAATGCTTTTTCGGGTGAATGCTTTTTTTAAAAATCAGGTAGAATTATTTAATGAAAAAGTCGGGTGAAATCAGGTGAATTTTATATAATCAAGAAAGAATAGATATTCAGGTAGAATCGAGTTTTATTTAGAAATAAATAAACAAATGCTTAAGCACAGTGTTGACAACAAAATTGTTGTCAATAGTTTAAATCCCCAACGTTTCTCCCAATTTAGAATGTCCAATTATTTTTAGGCTCAGCTCACCGCCACCACCCCTGCGCTTAACTCGGGAGGGGCAAAGACAAACACACGCTGTCCTCCTAAGATGCCGCCCTAATGATGACGTATGACTCACTGACCAACAGACTGAACCAGCAAATACCACGTTACAAAAGGAAAAGTAATTTCTCTAAAGAAGATTTTCCTATAAACCTAAAATAACATAATACCGGATTCTGCCGAGTCAACACCCAGGGGGGCGTAACGTTGTCATTAAGGCAAAAATGTGTAAAATAAATGGCTTTAAATAATCTGTAAGTAAGAAATTGAAGGGTCCAGTGTCAAAACACAACACAAAATAATAAATTAACGTAGCATCCGAAGTAGCATTAAAATATTCAATACAAAAAAGGCCTGAGTTACAGCTCTTGGATTGTAGCGTAAAAACAGGAAAGCGTAATCAATCACAATGCAGTCTGTATCATCTGATCCGAAACCACCAAACTCCATGTCTTCATCATCTGAACCTTCACCATTGATGACACAAGCAATTGTCTGAATCATTAATGCACACAGCAACTACTTCTAGGCAGTTTTTTCTATATACATTACCCGCGATATTTCCACTCCAGCATTATTACACTACAGCAAGTACTGTATAAAACACAAAAAAAAAGTCAAATCTTTTACGGTTTCAACACTGCAAATACACAAAATTATCCAAAGCCACTACATTCCATATTAAGTAACATATTATTATTATTATTATTTATTTCTTAGCAGACGCCCTTATCCAGGGCGAGTTACAATTATTACAAGATATCACATTGTTTTTTACATACAATTACCCATTTATACAGTTGGGTTTTTACTGCAGCAATCTAGGTAAAGTACCTTGCTTAAGGGTACAGCAGCAGTGTCCCCCACCGGGGATTGAACCCACAACCCTCCGGGCAAGAGTCCAGAGCCCTAACCACTACTCCACACTGCTGCCCCGTACAGTACATCCACAGCCAACTATGTAAGTAAGATAAAAATACAGCTTTCTTGCGTTTGCTTAAATCAAACAAAGTTACTTATGAACGTATCTCCCTTTTGAGGACATTTGTATTCATACTTCTCACATATGCAGTGTCTTAAATGTATGGACTACATATACTTTACTGTTGAAAAAATCAGCTGAACTGCATGAATATGATGAACTCCAACAGAAAAGCATGCAGCTCCTTAAAATATGCTGCAGCCATTTATCTATTTGCTTTTAACCACTAATGATGCTGACGAAGGGAGTGGAGTGCTTTGCGCCTTGTTGGCTCCCTTCACTGTTATATTTTCACCTTTGCACTAATTGTGCCAAGAATTATTCAGCCCAAATCAATTATGCGGCTGCATATTGCAGCAAGCAGTTTTACAAGATTTACAAGGTACTGTTGTCTGTGGAGCGTTGTGCCAATCAGAATCTTTTTAACATCATCTTCTGTCAACATTTGTATTGCTAGATAGCTCTAATCCTTTAACTGTAGTTATTCTTACTACATCTATCTAGAGAAAGATTAAGAGAAAGATAATTAGGATGAAACTTGGTCTGGAAATACTTTAGCACAACCAGTCATTGTATTGAGAGGACAAGAATTTGGGGATCTAGGATGTCCATCTGTTCATCTGTCTCTATGCCAACTTTTATTTTATATACATTGGATATACAGTTGGTTACGATGGTTCAATTTTGATACTGACATCTAAAATGTAAGGCCCTCAAACTTTGAACGGGGTCTTGGTAAAAAGGCAGCTGTAGGAAATAAGCAGGTTTAAATTTGTTTTAAATATATAGCCTTCATGCACCATGACATAGATTAGCATACTCTCGTGGACATGTGCAAATGCTCGTACCAGCTTGTAAATGAATGCTTCTCAAGATACAGCAAGTAATGTAAGTGTGACATATATTTACATATATTTACATATATAGGCCCCTTGCCTACAGCCTGTGACCAGATATATTTTTCTACAGGAATAACTGTATTCGTTTAATTCATGCAACAAAGAAGATACTCAAGAATCAGGATTTGATATATAAACTTCCTGGTCCACATCTGTTTTGTGTAATTGGCCATTTTATTACAAGACATTTTGTCATCAAAACTCAAATCTGTCAATGAAATTATCATCATTTATCAAAAAAAAAAGCATTCATGTACCTACACATGTAGCCCATATAATCTCTTAACATGTGACCAAATTGCCAGAGCCTCTGTTCTTTAACATTGTAACCTGAACTGTACATGACATAAGACGTAAAAAAACATAGAATACAATACAGTATCACCACTTAAGAAAAGATCAGAGTAAATCCACTATCATGATGCTATTCTAATTTGTTTTGTTATGTACCTATCCTATATTCCACACTATATCAGTATGCTTTACAAATCTGGAATTTAGCTCTTTAGCTGAGTCTATGGCATACATAATAAACCTTTGTGGCAATGTGCCCCGCCCCTGTGTGCTTATTATGTGTTGTATGTTGCGTGCGTGTGTTAAATGTTGGTGTATAGATTGGTACACGGGATATAAACGGGTCTGTGTTTCACGTGTGATTTAAAAAGTGTAGATTTGTATTTAGGCACGAGGAGAGCACAAATCACTTCACGTGCTGGTTAAATGTAATATGTAAGCACGGGGTTGCACAGAATTAATTCACGTGCTGGGATTCAAGTGAATAATTAATTAGTAATTGAATCCCAGCACAACAGTATATATAGAGACACGTAGCATTCACTCGGGGTTGGGTGTTCGGTGAGTGGAGAACGGGATTGGAGACGGAGGTAGTAATTGTTAGAATAATAATAGTAAAAATAGTGTTTTCACTCACCGTGTTTGTTCGTTTGTCTGTGCATCCACCGTTTGTGTGTTAGTACGTTTTGTTTGTCCTTTTGTTTTGGCTCGAGTGCCGTGTCCTGTGTTTTGTTATTTCAAACCTTTTATTTTCTGTTCTGTTTATTAAATGCTGAGCGAAAGCATTCGCTCAGCTTCACCAAACCACACATCTCTGTCTGTTTATTTCCTGTTTCTGGTCTGACGCCACCCACTCCGGCCGTCTTTGTGACAACCTTATATAGACATTCAAATAACATTCAAATAAAAAATAAATGCTTCTTGAAACGCAATCCAGAGTGAATCTAGAGTGACAAAACTACTCTCAGTAGACTTTAAAAAATGTTAACAAAGGGAAGAAGTAAGAACAAATTACCTAACAGGACTGCTTTGCTAAAATACATTTTTGCCGTTAAAATACAAGATGGTGGTTCTTTGCAATAAAGTGCTAGCACGTCCCAGTAGATCTGTATAACAAATTAGTTATTGTTTTTTTTTTCCTTTAAAAAGGTATGATTAGCATTGAAATTCTGCAGTGCTGCCATAACCACTTGAATGTTATTGACCTTTAAAATGGTTGAACTCGCCACATTAAAATCAGTGCTTTGCCCAGTTGTGTAATCTAGCCTATTGTTTTCTGCATTTAAATCTTAGTGCTGCATCTGTGCTAGTCTGCCCTTGACTTTGCAGAATTGAACCAAGCACATTCTCCTTTTTTCACCAGTATAGTTCTGTTTCTGAAAAAAAAGATGTATGACAAAGAAACTATTAGACAACAAATAGAATATCTCTCTTGAATGGGACTGTTTTAAAAAGAAAAAGTCACCAGGATAAATGCATCAAAACACCTTGAAAGCAAAATACCAACATACTGATATTGGATAAATAAAAAGCATCATGCTTTTAAGTTTGAAATCTAGATTTAAAAAATATGGCTACCTATTAATACGAACCATACCAGCCATGACAGCTGCCGAAAAGGGAAATGACAAATTACTGTGAAAAACAAGAATATGCTTTATGTAATGCAACAAAGTGCAGTAGTCCACAAGTCACTTCATGCTGTAACATGCAAACCTATTATAACTCAATTATTTCAAAATATGAATTCCAGAATATCATTACCATTTCAATTCCATTCGCTCAAACTAACCACAATTGCTCTTTTTGCACCAGGTAATATTAGTATAAATAGCCACTGGGCCGCCCCATATACCCTATTCTGGGGTGCTAATGGTACATTAACATGGATAACATGCTATGGTGTGTGCTTGTAGGCTAGGGGTGGCCACTGATTGTCACTTTCTGTGCATGCAAGTAAATGACAATACAAAAAGCTCTTGGAGGAGGTTAATTGTGATTCACAGTCCAGTCAGCACTACTAAGCCTGCTTAAAAAATGCTGCTGGGCCACCTAAATGAATTTCCTGTTTAATCAGCCTCACTCTAACCACCCCCACCCTTCCCCCAACAGTCTGGCCTGAATTGACAGATTGGAGAAAAAAGAGCTTCCGCAAACAGTCTGCAATCATTCCAGAGAACAGAGGAATTCATCTTCATCTGCTGCCTGTTTAATTAGTCACTTTGTCTGGTGGCATTCAGCGGGAGGATGAGAGACAGTGGCGTAAGTGCACTGCAGTCTGACTCTGATGCTGCAGTTTCATTTTGCTAACTGCACACCCACTGCTGGGCTCAGCTGAATTTACATATAAACTGTGCAGTTCATTTTTGCCAGGCTGGTGCCTGAATTTCTTTTTTTTGTATATATGTAACATCAGGCACTTTACTAATTAGGATTACTAATCAGCTTGGTTCTGTTTTTAAATGATATGATATACAATGCCTCCAATTCATGTTTTTAGAAACTAGGCTACTTGAACCATCAATGCGACCAAAAAAGAATATGTTTCTATTCATCCCACTGTACATCACACTGCTGTTGGTATAACAGTAGGTACCCTGGTACAGACTGAAGAGAACATACTGTAGTGTACCATAAACTTCTGTGTTAACTGTTCAAGATTTACTCCAAGCTGTGGTGCATACTACAGTCGAGTTTGTTTTTAAACCAAGTACTTTATTATTATTATTATTATTATTATTATTATTATTATTAATTTCTTAGCAGACGCCCTTATCCAGGGCGACTTACAATTGTTACAAGATATTACATTATTTTTACATACAATTACACATTTATACAGTTGTTTTTTTTTACTGGAGCAATCTAGGTAAAGTACCTTGCTCAAGAGTACAGCAGCAGTGTCCCCACCGGGAACTGAACCCCAACCCTCTGGTCAAGAGTCCAGAGCCCTAACCACTACTCCACACTTTGCAACTGTTATCAAATAAGTAACAAAATATACATGGGAAATGCCATCAAATAAATTTGCAGTTTATTTCATATCACTTTATTTTTTATACGTCTGACACAACTATATGAAAACCGTTAGCTACCAGCAAAACCCCTGAAAACCCCTCAAGCATGACATCGAGTATCAAATCAGTGGTGTTAGGTTCAGTAGGATTAAAAAAAAAAAACATGTTCAAGAAAAATAATTAAAAATAATAAGCAATATAGCTACCTGTATAAGTAAGACATTTTCAAGGAGACTGTTACTAGAATCCCAGTTCCATTTGCCTGTGGTAAAGTAGGTCATTTTTTAAAGGGAAATGCAAGTTGTATTTTAGAATGTGTCCCAAATCGAAGCAATTATACTCCATGAAAAAAGGTGCAATTATAACCTGAAAATAAGTATCCAGATTATTCCATTCTATCACTTTCTCAATATATGAACATATATGAACATAATTGAACATCATTTAGATTGTTTATTTAACATGTAATCAAAGAAACTACAAAATGATATTGCAAAAGTCTACCAGAAACTGTCAGTTTTTCGTTAAGTATATGGGAAAACTACAAAGTGGTATGTAATTCAATATGTTAATGCAACATTATTCAATTAGTTAATTCTTTAGGATGATGTAAAACTTTTGTCCACAGCTGTACTGCTGATTCTCTGTATTCTATTAGATAAATCACAACCGTACTTGCAATACTGGGAAACGTTACGTTACTTACTGTAACCCTGTTTCCCTGAAAGAGAAGACGACCACCAACAACATTACGTATGGGATGTGCCTGACTACTGGTAGGTATTTTCAGAGCTCTTTATACTAGAGCTGCCAATAGGCCCCTTCCTGGGATGACGCCCTTGGTCCCGCCTACCGAGGGATTAAAACCGTCATTCCACGGAAGCCATTTCTCTTTTTGCATCAAACCCGTGAGGGCGACTGATGCGACCTCGCTGTTAGTGGTCATCTTCTCTTTTAGGGAACCAGGTTTATGGTAAGTAACCTAACATTCCCTTTCAATTCAAAGACGACCACCAACAACATTACGTATGGGAAATGTATACCGTAGCCGTCACGAGGGAGAAGGAACGGCAGCATACTAGGGACGCGTCAGAACCGCTTAACCCTAGGTTAGCGGTACGAGTGTGCAACCTCAAGGACCCTCGTGCCTATTGAAGGCAAAGAAGGATCTACCACATTCAAGCCTTAGAACCTGGAGCATGTATGTGGTGTAGCCCAGTTAGCCGCCGGACATATATTGGAAAGTGAGGCCCCTCTGAAGAGGGCCCAAGATGTAGCCAACCCTTTAGTAGACTGTGCAGCTACTCTCCCAGGTGGGGGAGAAAGCCAGCACTGTCATACGCCACAGAGACTGTGTCCGCAATCCAATGCGACAGTCGCTGCTTCGAGAGGGGCTGTCCTAAGGTCTGTATACCGTGACAGACAAATACCTGGTCAGTATGACGCTCAGCTCTTGTCCTATCCACGTAACACCTCAATGCCTGCACCGGGCAGAGGAAATTCAATTTCCTATCCTGCTCCGAAGCAAACGGAGGTGGATGGAAAGACTCCAGTTCCACAGACTGATTCATGTGGAAGGCTGTAATCACCTTGGGGAGGAAAGCAGGGTTTGTACGCAGTGACACCTTGCTGCCATTGTCCCAAATATGCATACAGGAGCTGCGCACCGACAGCGCCTGCAACTCACTGACCCGCTTAGCGGAGGTGATAGCCAATAGGAAGGCTGTATTCATAGACAGATGCTTCAACTCTGTGGAGTGTATAGGCTCAAACGGGGCCTTCGTGAGAGCCTCCAGTACAACATCAAGGCTCCATTCGGGGTGAATGGTCCTCCTGGGAGGGCGTAACCACCGAGCGCCTTTGAGAAACCGGGTAACCAGAAAATGCGCACCCGGAGATACCGAATCTACGGGGCCATGGCATGCAGAGATAGCCGCTAAATATACCTTCAGTGTGGAAGATGACCTACCAGCATCATGCAGTTCTCGTAGAAACTGCAAGATAACTGGCATGGGGCAAGAAACAGGGTCATGACTTCTAGTCAGACTTATAGGCGTACAGCGACCTAGTGGAGTCTGCCCTAGCGCTCTGCAGAGTACCCACCACTGTGTCTGATAGCCCTATGGCTGTCCAGCAGTCCCGTTCAGGGGCCAGACCCAGTGGACGCCGAGTGGACCACCTAAGCAGTGGAGGGAATACCACAGGGGGCAATGCGTCATCTCCGCCGACACAAAGAAATCGACCTGTGCCTTCCCAAACTGTTCCTAAATGCACTCCACCACCTGCGGGTGGAGTCGCCACTCTGACGGATATACACCCTCCCTCGACAGGAGGTCCGCTGCCCAGTTCGTCACTCCGGGAAGATGTGTCACCCGTTGGGAGAGCAGGTTTCCGTTGTGCCCAAGTCAGGAGCTGCAAGACAATGCGATGCAACCCCAGGGACCTGATGTGCTGTCTGTTTGGACTAGCACATGTTTTCCGTGCAACAGCGGAAGTGCTGGAGAGCCAGGAAAACAGCCTGCAGTTCCAGCATATTTATGTGCAGGGCTATCCAACGGCCCGACCAGGTGCCACGGACTCCTCTGCCTTCCCAGACCGCCCCTCAACCCAAGTTGGAGGCATCCGTCGTCACCACTTGGCGAGATAACACCACTCCCATTCTCACGTCCTCGCGCAGGTGAGAGGGCATCCTCCACCATCGCAGGGCTGCGCAGCACGTGTGAGACACTGTCAGCCGATGGTGTCTGTCGCGCTTGGGGTGTAAATGGAACGCATTGAGCCACACTTGGAACGGGTGCATGCGTAATAGTCCCAGCTCGATGGCTGATACAGCTGCGGTCATCAGACCCAACAGTTTTTGGTACCGCAGCGAGGGGACCTTCGATCCCTGTTGGAACAGGGAGAGACAACCCTGAATAGCTGCTACTCTGTCGTCCGACAGGTATGCGCGCATCGTACTGGAGTCCAGCCGGAGCCTCAAGTACGTCGTGCACTGCACCGGTATAAGCCGACTCTTCGCGTCGTTGATGGTGAGGCCCAGCCTCGCCAGATGCTGCGTCACAATCGGCGTGTAGGCCACTGCTCCCTCTCGCGACTGAGCGCAAATCAGTCGTCAAGATAGTTGAGTACTCTGATCCCCTGCAATCTATGGATAGCGTCCACGCACTTTGAAAATGTACGAGGAGCTAGGGAGAGGCCGAACAGCAGCACGGAGAACTTGTAAACGCTTACCTGAAAAGAGAAGCAGAGGTACTTCCTGTGCTCTGGACGAATGGGAACGTGAAAATATGCGTCCCGTAAGTCCACGGTGGTGAACCAGTCACCCGGCCGGACTGACTGGAGAATGTGATGGTGAGTAAGCATTTGGAACCTCCTTTCCTTCAAGAACGTGTTGAGAAATCTTTGGTCTAAGATGGGGCAAAAACTGCTGTCCTTCTTGGGTACCAGAAAATATCTTGAGTAGAACCCTTCTCTGCAGGAGGTGGGGTCTATGAGATGAATGGCTCGCCTGCACAACAAGGTGGCCACTTCCTTTATGAGTACCAAGACCTGAAGAGGAAGGGGGGAGGTCCCAAAAGGAACTGCTGCACTGCTAACCATTGTGCATGGTAGCGAGCACCGAGGTGTCCGAGGTGCAAGCGTGCCAGTATTGCAGCTGTTGTGTGGTGAAAGGATGGGTCTGAGGCAGCAAGCCTTTAGGGCCCCTACTGGGGCTGCTGAGGTTGGGGCGGAGCACTCCAAGGCGGCTGCCTAGGGCGACGGCCCTGGAATTCCCTCCTGGAACGCTGTTGCGTGGACGCACCACGCCCTGCGTTCCTTTGCTCTGTGGAGGGGCTCAGTTTCCCATCGCCGCTGTGGCCTGTAAGCGATGCCTCAGGTCACCCAGCGGAGCCGTGGGCACTGGGACCATCCTTATGAAGATACACGCCTGGCGGGCCTGCCAATGGTTCGACCTACCCCACGCCAGAGCACGGGGAGGGAGCAGCGAGGCCATCTGCCGAGATGCTTCGCGCTGTCGAAGGGAGTGTTATAAAATATCCTCCACAGCCGTCCTGAATGTATGTCCCGGGGATATCAGTGCATCTAGCAACGCCGCCTTATCCGCGTCATAGCTTTCTTGAAGACCGGAGATCTGGAGCAGCGTACTTGAGAGGAGGTGAAGCTCCATGGCCACATGACCATGCCATCTAAACCTGTGCCTATGCCTTCTCTGCGTAAGCCCTCTTCAGGTGTGTCAGCGTAACCCTACACTGAGGGTTCAGGCACATAGGGTCCCTAGGCAATCCATCCACCAGTGGGGCCTTAACAAAGGCTGTGATGGTGGATTCAACCGGGGGAAATCCTGCCAGGCCCAGTTTCTCTGCACCTTCCAATGAAGCAAGCCAAATGGCTTGCTTCAGCACAATCAGTGCCGACGCTGGTCGATCCCAAGAGGAGCTCCTCCATAAAATCAGGGAACGGTGGGAAGGGCTGCACTGTGGGAGCCACTGTCTGTGTCCAAAACACGGACCAGAGGGGCTCTGCCGGTATTGCCCACGGGATCTGCAAAAATTTTGCAGCGCGCCCCATCAATGCCGGCATAGAGCTGGGCAACTGTGGCAAACTAGTCTCCAAGGCAACCTCGGAGCTAGGTTCCGCCACAGTCGAAGGCGTCGGTTCCTCTTCTTCCTCCATCTCCGTGGGGAAGGAGTCCTTATCCCAGGAGGCCGCTAAAGACATTGTATCGTCCTTCACCATCAAAGGCTGACCCAGCGGCCGAAGCTGGTGCCGGTGGTAGCGGGGCCGGGACCTCTACCGGAGCCACAGGAGCTTGCTGCCTTGACAGCAGCTCAAGGACCTGGGCCATCTGCTCCTTAAGGAAGATGATGTCCCTGACCTGCCTTGAGCGTTTCACCCTTCTCGTCTGGGGGATGGGGAGTGACTGCGAGGTTTTGGCACAGGAGCCTGAGCGCAAGAAATCTCCTGTGAGGGGCTCTGTGAGAGCTGGAGAAGCGGGGATGGGGCCCCGAGGGCTGCTGACGGCTCCGCCGTGGGAGTCTGAGCGTCTATCCCCATGGCCCTTCTGAGCCTATTGCGACGTACTGTGGGCTCAAAAGCCACGTATAAGTTGCAGAAGTCATCTCGGCCCATGGCCTTTGTGGCATGTTGGAACCCTAGGCACCCCATGCCGAGCGAGTGCCTGTCACTGAGTGGCATGCTCGCCTTGCAAGATGTGTAGGCGTGGAACCATGGGATGCTCGTCATGGCTGCAACTCTGAGTGCGCCAAGCACTGTGCGCACTAATTGTCCCGCCTTGCATCGAGTAGTGCGTACACCGGAGTGCTATGCTCACTGAGTGCACCGAGCACCGTGTGCACCAAATGCACCGAGGCGATATGCACCTAGCACCGTGCTCACCGGGTGCACCGAGCACCATGTGCACTGAGGCGTTATGCACCGAGGTGCTATGCAAAGAGCGCACCGAGTGCATTAAGCGTGGTGTGCATCGAGTGCACCGAGCACCGTGTGCACTGGGGTAATGCAAGCACCGAGGCGCTATGCACACCAAGCACCGAGCGCACTAAGCACCGAGCGCACCGAGACTCAAGGCAGTTGAAGCAGCGGTGCCTACCCTAACCGTGTGTACTCACACACCTTACCAAAGCATAGCATAACCAGGGGACACACAAGTCGAAGCCGTGGCGGGCGAATCTGTGGACGGAGTACAATAATAGTGGGAACACACTGCTGCTGTTCAATTTTTGGTTGGTGTGCTTCCATGCGAGTGAAGGCTTGAAAAGACAACAACACTCACTCCTTTAAATCAATACTGCACTGGCAGTCAACTCAGTCGACGTACCACAGATAGAAAGCAGCAGCCTGCAACGCGAGCATATGCAGGTTGCTGAGGAAACATAAGAGAAAAAAGGCAAGCCAGCTTTCAACACAGAGGGTCTTACCTTGCGGGTCTTACCTTGCCGTCTTGAGCGGCAAAAAGAGAAATGGCTTCCGTGGAATGATGGTTTTAATCCCTCGGTAGGCGGGACCGAGGGCATCATCCCAGGAAGGGGCCTATCGGCAGCTCTGGTATAGGCACCCATAGTAATGTTGTTGGTGGTCGTCTTCAAATTGAAAGGGAACTACAATAAATGTAGCCCGTTTACGATGGTCTGTACTGTATAGCAAGACTTGTTTATATGTATTTGGCCCATATTAATATTATTAATGTTTTAGGTTATTACGTATGATATAAATACTGCTTGGACTTTCTAACTGAAAAATTTTAGGTGGTCTCCAGCGTGTGAGTTTACAGTTACTTTAATTCCAAGAGCAGAGAAGGGGGGTTACACAAGCTTCAGTGCCCATGAGGGGGGAGCCTGAGCATCCAGCGTCACAGGGAGAAGCCCCGCTGTCTCCAGCACCACAGTTGCCACAGCTGGAGTACCCCGCACCCCTGTCAACTACACGCCACGAGAGGCTCTGGGCATCAAGGAAAATATAGGACTGGCTGATGGGACCCTTAGGGCAGTTGACCTGTTGTGGGCTATAGATGGGGAGCGATGGGAGGCCTGGGAGTGGCAACATCGCCCGGCGTCCATCCCAGACATTGCAGTCATGGTGGGCAACTACCTGGCTGCAGCTATGGGAGGGGCCCACCATCTCCAGTCCCATCGGGAGGAGCCACGCCTACTCCAGATCCACAGACAGTAGGCATGTCCACGCCAGCGACTGAGGAGAGCCGCACCAGTCCCCAGCAACCGAGGGAGAGCTGCACCAGTCCCTTGCAACCGAGGGAGAGCCGCACCAGTCCCCAGCGACTGAGGGAGAGCAGCTCCAGTCCCCAGTGATAAAGGGAGACTGCCTGCTGCTCCCACCTCCGCTGCCAGGGGGAAACTACCCGCTGCTCCCGCCTCCACCGTCAGGGGGAGACTACTCACTGCTCCTGCCTCCGTCGCCAGGGGGAGACTACCTGCTGCTCCCACCTCCACCGCGAGAGGGAGACCACTTGTTGCTCTCGCCTCCACCACCAGAGGAGCTGAAGCTACCTCCTGAGGGTCAGCTCCTGCCGTCGCCTCCCAAGGGTCAGCACCTGCCGTCCTGCAACGCCTAGGGCTGCTGAGCCTGCAACGCTCCAGGGAGGTCACGCTGGTAAGGCCCTGGGTTGCCTGTCCCGCACTGCCTGGGGATGTCGGTTCACCATCACCTGGGGGTGCCTGCTTGTCATTGCCCGGGGCTTTGTTGTGTCCACCAGCAGCAGTTGCTCTGCCGGAAATTCTGGGGCCGGAGCCCAGGAAAAGGGAGTTGCCGACTACAAAGAAGGGGGGTTAGGGTTAGGGTTAGTGTCCTACGCTGAGGGCAGCATTACTGCTGCCAGCACCACCATCACAATCGGAGTATGCAGCGCTACCGCCACTACCGGAGTGTCCCGTGCTGAAGGCAGCATTACCGCTGCCAGCACCACTGCCACTTCCAGAGTGCACCACACCGCTGGTAGCATTGCAGCTGCCAGCGTTGCCACTGGCAGCATTTCCACTGCCAGAGCTGCCTTTGCTGGAGGAGCCAGCCTTGGTGCTGTCAGCATTTTCCTCTGACAGCATTGTCACTGTCAGCATTTCCCTGTGCGTATTCTGTGTTATTTTTGTATTACTTTTATTATCTACTTATGTAATTATGTATTTTGTGTTAAAAACGAGGTATTATTTATTGATGTTTTGTTTGGCAGGGAAGGAATTAAAAACCTTCTCTGCCAGAAATACTTGTGTAGAATGTGTCTGTCTTCACACTGGCTAATTGATTGCCAGTTTGAGAGCAGCCACGTCAATATCAAAACCTGCAACTTTGGCTGAACGAGGTTGGGTGTTCAGAGGTGGAACAAGAAAGCGAAAAATTAAGAAAAATATAACAATTGCTACTTGTGCTGGCTTTAAACCAGCATGATACTTGTTTGTTTAGTGTTTGTTTTGTTTTGTTTTGTCTGTTTGACTGTTTGTCCATCGTGACTTTTTGTATCTGAAAAGTGTTTTGTTTTAAAATAAATCCGCGCGTCAGAGCTTCAAACCCTGTAATACTGAGTCTGTTTATTTCCTGGTCTGACGTCACCGACAAGCCATCCAGGTCACACCTCCACATCAGTCTTCCAGAGTCCTTTGTTCTTAACTCTGCAACAGGCTAATCACTCAAAATAGGTCAAGATCCCAGACTCCACCTGTCCTTTACTCCATATGTTAAACTGATTGCTGTAAAGTCAAGAACTGTTGTATAACTTTACTTTTCACTTTCAAGGCTCTTAGCATGTGCTCTGTAGTACCTCTGGTTTGCTACTGTATCTTCTTACAGTACCTCGCAGTTACTGTACATGTCTGTCAATTTACCATACCTCTCCAACTTCAAAATTGAAAGACTCATTTTTATCAGGATTGCTTTTATTTAGCTGCGGTTCTCACCTTTAGCCTGTTTAACGTCTACCCAACTTGGTTGCCTATTGAACACTCTGATGTGGTCAGCATATGCACTAATGGCTTGCACTAAAGCACTTTTAAAAAATAACCACACATTAATACAAATTGAACTGGAATCAGAAGTGTCCTGCTCATCAGTCAGTTTGACAATCCAGACTTGGTACGAAACTGCTGTTCAGTGGTGGAGAAGGAGTGAATTATTATAAGCAATAATAATTCCACTCACTGCAGTGTCAGTTCAATTTATATTTCTTAAGAGTATGAAATCCTGAAGAATTTACCAATTTGTCAGAGAAATGTTAACATTACACTCAAAGTATTTCAACTGAAAAACACCCAGTCAGAAAAATGAAAATCCTGACAGTTACATTATAGAGCCTCTACTGTGTTTCTCTCTCCACTCCAGTAAAGGCTATTGCACAAATCAGAAGCTGTATTGACAGAATTTCTCACCCAAGTTGAAGAATGACACATGCTTCTTACAATGTACACAGTACATGTGAAGAAGAATTGGTAGCATTCCAAATTCAATTTCAGCTAAACTGATTAATTACCCAGGAGTCCAGCATATGAATACAAATATGAAAACAATAGCGACTGTGTTTAAAATTAAATCTGCAGCTTTAAACAGAACATACACCGACAGTCTAAAAATATATAAAATGCAAATAAAATGATAAAGTCCCCTAAGGTGCAATGTATGACCATCAAGAAAGTGTTCCTCAAACAAAATGTTGCAAACCCCCCCCCCCCCCACCCCTTTACAAAGGTAAAGTCTATCCTGAACAAACCCAGCTCCAGTACCGTCTTCAACTGGCTATTGAATGAAGGAAAACAAACATATTAGTCAATTGGTTTTACAACGTTTAAAGATTTATTTTCTCTCCTGTCAGTCACTGAGGTAAATATAACCCTTGCCAGACTGCAATGTTGTGTTGCTGGCTTGCTTTGTTGCATAGTAACAGCACCACAAGGGAACACAGCATTGATGCAGGGACAGCCATTTAGAACGCAATGCATTATCACAGGAAAATTGCAATTATTTAGATAATCTGTGTTCGAAATCTTTTTAATAAACCAAATTATCATGTAAATAGTTTTTTATAATAGAATTAAGAAGGCTGTCTTTCATGTTATCTTTTTCTAGAAATAATTGTGTATGTTCATTCATTTAGACAGTACTGTATAATACTAAATTAATAAACATAAGTAATATATTTTTTGTGAATTGGCTGTGGCATACCATGGTTAAACCCAAACAAACAATGTAATTCCTAGATAGTAAAATATGGCAAAAACATCGTCCACCATGGTAATAGCAAATACATGTCTAAACATCCACACAATGAGCTGTCTCTTGAAAGAATATTTGCGCTTATCAAAAAAATTGAATGTTTACCAAAACAAAAAAAGAGCTAAATGAAAAACTCAAAAATCATAAGGCAAACCGTTCCAGACATACTGGAAAAAAATATGCCCCCTTAAAGTTTGCTTTCAGCGTTCAAATAGTTTTGTCATTTGACCTTTTTTTTACAATAACTCTGTATTAATTTTGCTGCCGGTGTTTAATTTCTGTTTCATTAATGATTCACCCCCTCAAGGTTAATAGCTTATGCTTTTTAAAACGTAAGTGCACATTACTCATGAGGAACATGCATCGTCCAGAACGATTATATAAGCGTGACACCCATGGTAAAACAGATGCTTGTTAGTTTTAATAGAAGCATGGGATGTAAAACTAAAAGAGTGTGGTGACCACATATGTCAGAAAGCACAACCAGCTTTAAATAAAAATTTACAAATGTAATAATACATATTCTACAAGGGTATCTTCACTGCAGTTACATTTAAGTGTCATTGATATGGCCATGTAGTGTAGTCAAAACAATGTGGCTAAAAAAACAGTTCATGTTTCCTGGACAACAGGTACTTTCAGCAAAATGCCTTCTAATTTTAATTAATTGGCAATGGCTGAATAAAATGGCTCAAACAATAAAGTAAAGCGGGGCTCAGAGTTGGAGCTTACTGTAGGTGGCACCTTGTTGCTTATAGCTAAGATGTAAGTTATTTCCAAAACCACCTTACTTTGTCTTGGAACTATCATCCAATTAAAATAATAATTGACAACAGAACTTTTAAAAGAAAAAGAGAATTAGTGGTTACTGATTTACCCTCTGCGCTCCGACGACCTCTCATATCTCAGCTGAGAACTGGATGACATAAAAGAAAACCTGAATGATCTACATTTTTATTAAAAACCTATTTCAGACATTGATTTTCAGACATTCAATCAAAGCATCTTCATATTGAAAGAACCCAGAAACGACATTTAGTTGTTCATGTTTAAACAACTAAGATGTATGTTATTCACCTCTTATGATTAATTAAAACAAAATACAATGTCCTGCTAAAATACCAGAAAACATGGAACATAAATGTTTAACTTTGGAAATCGAACTTTAATATGACAAGCTGGGATATAAACAAGGTGGTTAATCATGTTGCTATGCAACTATTACAAATATGGAAGTTTTTCTTCTATGGTAAATGGCTATTTTCATTTATTGCAAAGCAGAATCCTAAGCAGAGTAAAGCATTTTTAGGACCAACTTTATTCAGAAAAAAAACAATAATTTATTGTCGGTCTCACTGTATATCATGCTTTGACATTCATGCAGTACTTAATAAAGAGAAGCTATATTTTTCATTTTATCCAGAAGGCTAACATCTTTCCTTGCACAGTGTTCTCTGGCCTATTAACCATCCACTATAAAACAATATATTTTTTACCACAAGTATGATAACTACAGTACCACATATTTTTGTCATTTATAATAGAACTGCAATTGGGTCTGAACTGAATATGGAGTAATGGAAAGACACCACAAAGATGTACCTCATTACCCCCAGAGTTCTTCGAATAAAGAAAACTGCTTAGAGCAATTCATCGATATTGATTTGTCTGAAGTAGCTCTTGTGTTTGTGCACATGGCTTTGTTTGACCTTGCAGCCTACTACTTTAGCCCATGACATAACCCAATTAGAACAGAAATACCAGAAATACCTTTCCATGATGGATAGTTTTTTGGAGCTATTTTTCTCACTCTAGGATGAAGGTGCTGTGCAATGCAGACATTCATATACTAATCTACTTTTAAAAGGCGATCCCTAAATTAGGAAATACCCCCCCCCCCCCAGCCCCCAGATTTAGCATGATAATCTGTACACAATTAGAAACGTCTTTCAATTTAACCTCAAACATTTAGCCCATAACAGATTTTCAATTTGCCATACAATGGTCCTTCAGTCATCCCAAAAGCCTATCCACTGTTCTTCATTGAGAAATTGTCTTTTAACACTAAATAGTATGATTAAATAGCCAAGTGGGCCACCTGAAGTGTAAAAAGAAATCTGCATCCTGAAAACTGAAGTATTTTGCTAGTGCCATCCCGAATCCATTCATGATAAATACACAAACAGTATACATTTTATATAGAATGGTAGCCATAATGTCAGTAATAACATTTCTTTGTTTTTTAGACAATAACATCCCAAATTGCTGATGAGAGATGAGAGATATATACAGTAGCTCAACACAACAGACTAACATATGGGCAATGACTCTTGGCGCTCATAAGCATTCTTGCTCATCTTTGAGACAATGAAATTGTTCCGTCAGCATAATCCTTCAGGACTGGGATAGGAAAGAAAATGGAGAAACCCATATCCAAGCCCCGAGGGATCTCTTTTAAATCCTTAAGAATGTTCTGTCTTCACAACATTTTTCTAAATTGACAAACAATAACCCATTTTTGCTGTTCTCAAAAACACATTCTCTTTAGCAATATTCACAGCATTCATTCTTGGTTCTCCAGTTCAAACCTGAATTTAACCTTTTTATTGCCTTCTCTGTCTGCTGACATGATTTATTTAAAAAGAAATATGGTCACAATGCTGAGATACTGGTTAATAATTTCGGATGTGGATTAGTTAAATATTTATTGAATAGATCACTTACAAAGGGTGCTTATTTCTAGTCACCTACTGTCTTTGTATTACACAGCAGTCCTCTTTTGATAATGTGCAATACTAATGCTCCTCCTTTATGAGTAACGTGCCCAGATGTCCCATTTTGGACGGGACAGTCCCACTTTTAGAACACTGGTCCCAGTGTCCCCAGAATCTTTCTTGGGACGCTCATTTTGTCCTGTTTTTTTCCCCCGAGCATCGTTGTGCCGGTAACAGAATATTGTATTTTCATGCATGCTGCTGTGTTACTACCATATCCAACTTATTACAGTACAACACTTGATGTGACTAAAGACAGTTTAACAACGAGTAGCATTAAAAAGCGGCTGTACAGTGCCGTGCAAATCTGGAGAATTACTAAACAGTCAACGCTCATATTTGCAACCAATCACAGATAATTATGGGCGGGTTTATCCACTGACTGCTGCTAAAACTAACTGGCAGCTATCCTCATCTGAATCATCACTCTCGCTGCCTGATGAGTTTAGACTACTGCAGTCTAACAATAACGGCTCATTAAGGAACCATTTTATTGTGTTGAAATTATTCTTTTCATCCATGATATTTGTATATCTGCGTACAAACGGCTTTGCTTCGTGTGTAGCTATAGGTGACAATTGCGGAAATCAACGCTGTCATGTCACATCACCGTGCCATGTTTACAACGCAGTGCACTGAAGCTTGTCCTGGTTTGAACACACTTGTGGATCAAAATAACCCTTCACAACAAATAGACGGGGTGCCCATCTCTTGTATAATATTCATAGTTAAGAATAATATTATCTGTTGCATACGTGTGATAGCTATATAAGGTATTTTATATGTATTTCACTTTATCACAGCTATTAATTTAATAGAAGAAAAACAACACATTGATAAAAACATATGTTTTTCCTTCAGCAAAAGACGCAAATGTCAGGCCTCAAATTACTGGGGGACTAGGGGTGGGGTCAGTTCCTTAATTTCTCTGAAGAGTTTTATTTTCTAATTTCATTTTTAACTTGTTTTAAGCTGACTGGTATCACTTAAGGAACCTGTTTAAAACGTGTTAATTGTGTGATGTCATTTCCTGCTTTGTCTGTGCAGTTTTTCAGTACCAACCAATGATAATGAGAAAGCGTCTCCTGACAATCAGAAAGTTTCTCTGCACATTTTACACAGGCTACTGCTTATGCTTATATTAAGGAAGATTAAATAGTATTCCTTTCGTAAGTAAAGAAGTGACAACATTTCATTTGATCAGAAAAGGAATAAGATTTAATCGTATTACACCTTGATCCATGTCTCAGCCTATACTGTTGACTCCAAAAAATAAACAGCTAAGATCAGCAAAGAAAGTAGCCTTCATAAAATGCGTAGTTATCTAAGACTCCATTCACACTTGCGATTTAAGGCGGTCCAGGGTCGCCTTTTCTCATATGTGAACGCTTCAAAAAAGAAAAGGCAGCCTAGGACAATTCAGGACCAGGGCCGGCCTTTGCATATATATATGAACGCAAAGCAGACTTAGGGCCGCCTTTTCTTATCACATGACCAATTTGGTTACGTCGCTCAGTACTCCCATATTCGCGAAAGGTGAATACTCGACAAGACAACAGTGGATCAACATTAAATGGTAATTATTTGTACATCATACAACTTTAATTGTAAAAATATTAAATTAAAACAAATCTAGTGGGTTCAGGTTGTTCCTTTCACATAATGTATGAATTAAGCTTAATTTGTCATAATTACCTTTTTTCTTCCTGTTATTTAGTAACTAAGTGATAAATATAAAAACTGCAGGATTGTGGATCTCAATAATGATCAATAATGCAGCGATTTGACATATTCAGCCACCATTGTTTATTTTGCACTCAACGATATACATAGATACAGAAGTGTGTTAAAATGCAGATCATTTATTTTAGTTGCTTACTTACACACACATAAAATACAGTTCTCATCCACAGATATTAAGATCGTTGATGCAACATAACATTAAGACAAAACAGTCAATAATATACTAAACAATTGCTACTGTGCTGCATACAAATCAAGGATTACTGGTATACCCGGTAGCTCTTCCATTCTGAGTGCAGGCTATCAAAAAATAAACCAATTTGCCACATTTTAGGCCTGCTTTTCATATGTGAAAGCGCAAAGGCCCCTTAAACCGCAAATGTGAACGGGGTTGCAGACCTAAATATGCGACGGCCCTGAGGCGGCCCCTGAGGCGCCCTGGGCCAGCTGTAGTGTGAACGGGGTCTAATATAGATTGTCTGAAGATGCTTTCGCATGATCATTGATTGGTACCGAAAAATGGAATAGGCAGGAAATGTCATCATGCAATTAACATGTTTTTAACAGGTTACTTTCCATTTTAAGTGATGCCCGTCAGCTTACAGCATGTTAAAGGGGGATTACTATTTACCATACTTAACTACTTCAGAAGGAAATTCCTGTTTCTGCAATCAGGGCAGCTTCTAAACAAAACTCAGAAAAGATGATTAGTGGGCTTAATTTATTGTAAACAGTCAAAAGATATTTAACACATTTCCTCACTTTTAATAGTAACAGTTTATTCAATGTCGGGATCATGACTGCTTGTATGGGTATGGTAAGAGGTGATTAAGGACTATTTGGCCGCTGGTCCCACCTGTTAAGGGAAGAAGAATAAGCCAGCGCCCTCAGCAGGGTGGACCGTGATGAAGCCATGCCCCCTGCCCCGTCACCTAACCCTAACCCTAACCCTAACCCTAACCCTGCATTAAGGTGGAAGTTGGGGAGAATAGTAGAAAGTGGCTAAAAAAAATCCTAGAAACTGCATTAGAAAAAATTATACAGAACAAATACCATGTCATATTAAATAGTAAGAAATTAAATATATTGAAAAAAATAGATTCTATGAAGTGACCATTTAATAAATTGAAATATTGAGATATTTAATGTTTTCATACAGGAAGGGCCTGGTTTGCAGATTGGACACTGGAGGATAGCATAGAGATAGAGATAGAGATGGAAAATGGAAATCAAAGAGTGACGATGCAGTTTCTTAGGCAGAAAAGGGACTGGATTTGCAGCAGTAATCAGCAATAAAATAGAATCTCAGAATTTGATATTATTGAATTGATATTGTGTTATGAAATAAAATTACAAAGACAATTAGATCATTTATTCACAAAAAAAGGTTTGAAAGTAAAAGATTCCACTCTGAAGAGTCTCTGCATTCACTTTCAATAGATCAAACTTTGCCAAAGTGAAAATAAAAACCCTAGAGCTTCCCCGTAGCTTGGAAGTTGGAAGTTATTCACAATTTTTCCATACTGTCCCAGTTTAAGAACTTAATCTGGTCACCTTATATATGAGTCAGTCAATTTTCCATGGAAACACACTCCACTTCCTGTTATAAATGTCTATTAGTTTAAAAAACAAACATTATTTGATTTATAGCAAAGCCTTATCAGGTTATTGCTACAGAGTTACTTCTGCCATATATTTGGAAAGCAACACTTAAAAAGAGTTTTAGAGCTCTAAAAATAGGAAGTGCTTTAACAACACATTACAAGCCTATAAACCTTAACTGCTTGTGAGAAGTTCCTGTACAGCAAGATCATCTACCCTGGGGCATGCAAGCTCAGTATGATAAAAATGAGTGAGTTGTCTGATAAAATATAAAGCAGGCATGCTGTTCCATTTGTTATTTAAAGAGTATGATGGCATATGTCTTCTCAGAGGTGGTTTTCAGTTCAGAAACATCCTACACCAGGGGAATGAAATTTGTCAGGCATGCCACCCACACAGTGCCACAACCACTTTCCTTCACTTAATAACGTGGTGCTAGTGGGAGGCGTAATAGGAAACTCCACCACTGTAGCATGCAAAATGTTAGGGACTGACACTCTGGAAAACACTCTAAATGACAATCTAAAACAGTATTTACTGAGTCCTATTGCAATACACACAGAGCAGGGTGGGACAAATCACTTTGTATGCTGGTGGCCATTTAGCCACTAGCTTTCAAAACCTGGTGGCCAAGTGAACTTTTATGGTGGCCAACATTTTCAAACAGGGACAATATGAGGAGACGTGTATATGTTACACACACGTTGCTTTTGCATGCATTGTTTTTATTAAATGCCAGGGAACTATTTTCTGTGTGCATAAAATGCCGGTGAGTGAAGTATATACATACAATGCCAGGAAACAATATACATAAAATGGCAGGAAATAGAACTATATTAATCAAATGCCAGGGAAGACCACCCTGACACTGATTCAGTTAACTAGAAAATATTAGTGGAAGAACAAACTTCAGTCCAAATGCGACTCTGACAATTTTGCACAGCACAATGCCTTTTCCCCTGAGAACCCTATTTTCAGTTCATACATCATTTTATGATTCCCTGTTTCAGGTTGGAGTTCCTGACAGAAGTGTAACAAAAGTCCCCGGACTCACTTGCTTAATAGCTGGCATAAATGTCTGTGTAGAAATTTAAAATGCTTTTTCCTGGTGAGAATCATATGAACTCTAGAGACAAATGTCTCATAGCAACAGCCCCTCTCTCGTTTTGTGTTTTAATCCAACATAATTCGAGAGTAACTCTTACAGTAGTTATGATTACATAAGAAGGCTCATACACCAAATGCAGCAGACAGATTGCTTACCACAACAAATGACTGAGACAATTCATCTCTTCAAAACTGTTGCCAGGAAAATAAATCTGCTTTTGAACTGTTAAAAGCTAGATTTCTGAAGTTTTAGAAATCTGTAGTATTTTCAGAAGCAGACCCAGTGGTGGAAAAAGGAGTAACCATCTAAGCAGAAACAACACTATAGAGAATGAACACCCACAATAGGATACAAAACAAGTAAGTTATGCAACATTATTAAATGGTACAGGATGTAAAGTATCTATAAATCTCCACAGCACTGCAACATCTGACTCCCTTACAGCAGCTAACAAGCATATTTCCAGTTTATGTTCTGAAAATATTTGTGCCATAAGAGTTTAGCCAAATAAAAGCTTACATCTACCCTCTAACCTCAGTGCTTTTATGCAGTACAAGGGTCACACAAGCTACTGTACCTGAAATTGCCTGCAGACAAGCCTGGAACCGGTCCTAGATAGGCATAATAGGGTATTGCTCTGGGTGTATATGAAGTCACAACACAACCACATCAATGGATTAGACATGGCAAGAAGGCTTTCAACTAACTACTGGTCATGCTCTTATAAAGACACACTAAAAGCTAACCTTTTACTGACTGACATTTTAGATCTTTTTCAAAGGGTTTTGTGCTGCACTGACAGTGTTGACAAGCTCCTTCTTCTATTTAACAGAGAAAAAATGGCCCAGCTGCAAAATATCTTTTAACCATACATCATGGGTATAATTAGAAAAAAACCTTTATTTCTTTACTACTGCATATATTAACTACTTTTTGACACCACTTGAAGATAACTAGCTTCAATCCACAAGGCATTGACAGTGTTGTATGCTTTTCATAGAATTTGATGGTGGCCAATCAGACTTCTCAATCAGGTGGGGCTTTCTGAAATGAAGCTTAGTGTTACTGTTTTCACTAGGAACCAGTGAAGTGTCATGGAACAAAAACGGCAAATGAAGTTTGGCTGCCAATAAACAATAAAATGATGACCTTCGACCTCTACAAAGCAAAGCTGTTATGAAACTGTGTGTGATTCTGATTATTAAGGGTTGACAGAAATGCATGGTCTGTATCTTTAAAAAGAAAGCAACATTGCTCAGTATTTAGACCTGTAACAAGAACCAGGTTTTAAGTCACAGCTAAATCACTGAATGTCTGTTTAATGTTTCTGAACAAGTTGTTACAGGTCTTTTTTGGCCCCTACTCAATGCAATATATTCCATTCAATTGAAATAGACTCGGTCGAATGGTTTTCTTTTTTGTGTCCTATTGAAAATACCAATCTCCTCTCCAGCAGGGGGTTACTAAGATTGAGTAGCTGAATCTGGTCTCCATGGCATTTTTGTTTCCTAAGGAAGTAGTAGTCCTCTTTGCAGGTTACAAACTGGCCCCACACTGGATACTTCATACTTGTACTCCCATTAGGAGTAGAAAATCATAGCTTACTGAAAGGATAGTACAAGTCTAGTAGGTCATTTTCATAGCATTGATTTATACAGAAACATTACAGTCAATTAATTCCCAGCAGTCATCTTAACAGTTATCATCCAGAGGATGACAATATTTAATTAACACTATAAACAGAGTCAAATTCAGATAATTCTAAACTCCTATTGTACCTCATGGCACCACAATAAAACACATCTCAAAAGCAATAGTCCCTCTTGTCATACTGAATACTTTTGACTTTCCATAACGGTATTTGTAAATTAAACTTGCAAACATGAGTATACTGGCTGAACATAACTGCCCATAAGGTATGACTTCATACTGTATGGCCCTTATACTAGGATATTTTACTCTAATGAAGGGGCATTGTCAACAGAGCTTGAAGTAATTCTAGCAAACACAATAATTCCAAAATTAGACATTTTGAACTTCCGGACATCCATTAGCTACATGGGCCTTAAATGTGCAGTTTTGAAAGAAACACATGTTATACCACACATGTATTTTCATTTTAAAAAATGATATCTGGTACTACTTTAGGTTAAAGAAAGCTCTAAGTTGTTATGCTTATTCTTCGGTTATCTGTTTGCACTTGCACATACAGGGTCATTTCGCCTCAGCAGTGTCTTCTGGGTCAAAGAATGTTACAGGCTAAAAAAAAAACTGTCGAAAGAGGAAGCAGCTAGTTATTGACAGGAAATAGAGGGAAAGGGGAGGGGATAATTTATCTCTCCATGTGAAATGACCCATGAATTACAATGTTAAAAGCATGGCTTATAAATAGAGCTTTCTTTACCCTACTGTACCAGATAATCAGGTTTTGAAATTAAAATACACGTGTGCTATAATAAGAGTGGAGGGGGGGGGGGGGAAATTGCATAACAGTTCCCAGATAAAGAGATGCCCTTGCATTCCATATTATTTAAATATATCTATCTTTCATTGTAAAATTATCCCGAAATTTCTGGAAGACATAGATACTTAGGCACCCCTCCAAAAATCTTCTGTTTTAACAGCAAAGCAAAGCTGGCATGTTTGGTGTGCTTAGAAGACAGTTTATATATTGAGGATCTCTTCCAGCTGGAACACAGCCCAGGAGTTATGCACCTGGGACTTCCTGCTGGAGGCACAGAATGAACATTTAGTTTTGCAGATATGTGGTCTGAGATAACGGGTTAATGCCATAATGTCTGTTAGATTGTAATTACTGTAAACAAAGTGATAACATCAACAGGAATGGGCAACATGATGTCGCCAGTTTGTTGCTATATAAGAACAATAAAGGGACCAGGAATGGTACTTGAGAAACTGCAGGCTTTTGAGTTTAGAGGAATTAGCAAAGTCCTTTTATATATACCAGGAAGAGTACCACCCATGAATGTAATTTTGTAGATTCTCAGGGGGACCCAAAATTGGTCAAAAGTATTTGGTTGGAAAAGGTTATGCAAATCTGCAAATCTTCAAAAAAAAAAAAATTCTATTAGCTTGCGGCATGATTGCAGTCTCTATGTATCATTTCTTGCCCAACATTTTTAAATCAAATCTCACTTATTTAGTGCCACCACACTCAGCTCAAGCAGAAGATCCTCCAATTTTCTGAGAGTAGCACTGTTCAGGCTTAAAAGGCAAGAAGATAAGTTGCGGTCGATGAAACAAAGGCCTAATGGGAACAAGAACAGAGAAGGCTCCAGCTGGAAAGAGCTGATTGGACCATGCTTGGCTTGTCATTAGTTACTTCCCGACTATTCCCAGAGATTCATTTAGTTACTGAAACTAAAATACTTTATTAGAATAGAGCTGTCTTGGAGGAAGATAACAGTCTGCAATCATGTGACTGTTGATCTCTCGAAGAAGATCAATCTCAGACAGTCATAAGTCAGAGGTCAGTTGTCACTGTTCTACTTCTTCTGAAGCCGCTTGGGCAACCTGGTTAGCGTACCTTTTAAAGGAAGCCAATAGAGGTGACTGAAGTTTAGAGGGACATGACATGGTTAGAAAGGGATCACAAAGAATCATCAGCTGCAGCACAGGTCTTTTCCTCTTCAACCATTGTTACTGTAAATCCAGGTCTTGAAAAAAAAAAAAAAACAAGAATACAGACCTGATGTCTAAGGATATACTCCTCATGGTGAATAATACAACATATGCACCAAGAGTCTTGCTCCAGAGAAGATTTGCTTTTTGTGTGTATGTGAGAGGTGGGGGGGCTTGTTCATTAATATCGCATTTGTATTCTCGCCACAATCATGCCATTCCATGTTATTTATATAATTGTGACAGAGAGCGAATTAAGGTATATCAGGGGATGTGGGCAAGCAATCTGTTCCTTTGTTATGGTTACGGAAAGACCTGTAAAGGACGTACTGCTGTAATAAGAAACCTTGAGTTTTTGTGTTTTGTTTTGTCTCTATTAAACTGTCGCGCTTGTCATTTATAGAAGGCTAAACTCCAGGAGCTGTAGCTAAACAGCCAGCAAACAAACCTGGACTACACTTCACCAATGTGCATCGCTGCGCATAGCCAGTATTATTATTTAAGCAAATAATAAAGCTTGGTTTTTCACCATTGATTTGTTGTTGGATTGTTATTACTGAGCTCTGCATCACCTCTACACCAGTGCACTGCAAACCACTTTGCCGCAATAATACAAATATAGTGTTTTCACCACACTGACACTTGTTCATTGCCAGTCAAATGTTTATGTTTTCAGCCATTGTTTGAAAATAAGCATTTCATGTCCATATAAAGTACTGCAGCTGGCAGCATATGTGACATCATGATGTATGATGAAGTGTGTATTCTCAAGAACCCAGCAAACCAGTAATGATTTTTTCCAACAAAAATCTATTTAAAAGGTTTCAACAAACACACACACACACACCTGTATAAATTGGTTGTCCTTCACATGGAATTTTCTTTGGTATACAAATAGAATCCCTGAAATGTATCCTGAAATAAATAAAAGTTGCATCTTTCATGATGGGAAAGACATCAGATGTGGCAGATTTGTAGAAGACTGATTGACTGTTTCAAAAAGAGTGATAACACTGGGCCTTTCTTTGCTACAGATTTCAACCTAAACTTCCATAATGGAAACAGCAGAGGAGAGTGTGCATACCCCTCTAAAACAGTTTAAATATCTTTCAGAAGTCATCTTGGTCTTCTGGTTTCAGTCCTCCCAATCCTACACCCTACTCCTAGGTTATGGCAGGTTTTTGTAATTTAGAGTTCACTTTGTTCTTTTTATGAATTTTCCTTTCTTTTCCCCACCCCTTGGGAAGAGGGAAATGGGGGAGACAATACAGATAAAAAAAATCACAACAATACAGAAATACAACATAATAACAAGACAAAAACAAGAATATTACAACAAGATACTATAAACTACTAAAACTAAAATATCAAAGAAAGAATATACCTTAATTGAATGAAAGAGCTTCCTGCAAACATGCAATATCAACCTTTTTTTTTTAAAAGATAAGCACTGTGCTCTTTTTACAGGATGTAAATTTCAGGAATTAATGACAACACTACCCATCAGCATTCCCGCTAAGCTTTTTAGATACTGAGAAACTTGCCGTTTTGTCGGAGAAAGGGTAAATTATCAGTGAGAAACCTTCGGCCACGCATTAACCCTTTTAATATAATATTTTTGGAAACAATATTCCAACACAGTATCTCAACAATTATACAATTTGCTTTAAATTTAGACAAGACATTTATTGAAGCCTGTCTGAGATCTTATCAAAAATGCAGCCCTGCCAGTTGTTATCATAGATATAGACTGTATGCTTAACTAAACACTGGCGTCTGCACTGCCTTTAATTGTAACCATCTTTAGGGCTACTCATTTTCCATGTTTGGGAATAGCAAATTCTGTTTTAAAAAAAATGGCCAGTTGTTTTTCCGCCCACTTTTTATCAACATATTAATAATTAAACATGGCACTTGAACATAAATATAATGTTGATAGTTAAAATAAGTAAATTAATAAATATTACCACAATTATTTATTCTTATTAAAGCCAAGATTTCCAATAAGACTGTTGTTGCTGTAAGTAAAGCACTTGAAGGCACTTCAGACCTGTCATAATGTTCATAGACATCACTTGGCTCATTGCTGGCATTAAAATAAGCAGGAAAACCTAAGACTTATATTACAACCGTTCAGAAAAACAAATGTTCAGCACTGTTGTGAGAATCATATTTACAGTCTTCCACTAACACAGTTCAGTCTACAAATGAAGGTGTTTTGAAAATACCTGTTTATCTTATTGCTGACATTACAATAACAATAAAAAATATTAAACAGTTTAGTAACAGTCCAGCAATATCATGTGAGAGCAATCTTATGTACAGTACTCCACAAATTAAGTTTTACTGGTATTACAATGACCAGGATAAAATATGAAACACTGATAAAAAAAGGCATACTGTTAACTGACTTGTTGCTCTACACAGGTTCAGTGTTGTGCATCACTCGATTGTAATTTAAATAGCGCCCCTTTAATGTAAACACATAATTAATCCTCCCAATTGTTTCTTTGCCGATTCTGCCTTGTTAAATTTAGCAAATAAACAAGAGGTGTGTCTCCGGACAGAATGTCTTTATGAAACAAACGGCGTGTCGTGTAGTGACTACCATACACAGTAAAGCGATACATTTCCTTTGAACGTATAGCTAGAAAAATTGCTTTCACCTCGTTTCTTAATCGTCAGATAATATAATGTAATTAAGAAACGGCCATGGTTTAATATTGCTAATTATAGCGTATTAAAGGCAGGAAGCATGTAATAAACTAAACAATAATTAAACTAGCAATTAATTTGGCTTACTTCGGGAAAGCCCCGCCTGAGCGCGGTACAGTTCTCATAAAACAAACGTTAAAGATTCTTAAGTTAACTCTTAAGTCAAGGTTCTGCCTATTGAAAAAAGTACCAGCGCTTTTCTGGGTCGACGACACCACTGCTGGCAATAGGATCTTTTAATGGTATTGACTCCTACTCAGCCCTGTCTTTTACTGAAACACCATATTTTTTTCTTGGTTGGTGCAGCTGCCCTGTTGAGTTTCAGCAGAGACACGTGAGTGAAGTCACATGATGAATAAACTCAACTTGCAAAAACAAAAAATGATATGTCTTCTTCAATTACTATATGATACATTTAAATGTGTATTTTCGACTCTAAATTAATATTTTGATTACATTTTTACCACAACATTTTACAGCGTTTCAAAATGCCTGAGATGATGGTATTTCTGAATTGGTCATTTTTTTTTTTTAAATGGAAACCAAATTATGAGCATTGTGATTTTTATGCTTCTAAACAATGCAGAAAGATGTTGCTTCACTGATTAGTATTCAATTATATGACAAGTTCAAAACCGCAAAACCAAACCACGCAGCACCGAGCAGCACTCTCTAGAGGCAGAATCGCCAGACGTCTGCTTCGCCCGCCCTGTATCAGTAGATTCGCTGGTGCCCGAGCAAGCTCTGCACTAATGTGACGTGCATTTTTACAGAGGCAAATCAGAGAATCAGCTGCAAGACAGACGCAAATATGCTTATGTTAATGCTTTGTAATAATGCTCTCAAAGTGATAGGTTTACCTCAAGATGTTGGAGTCTCGGTTAAGGTTCATATTTATGATAATAACTTGCAAAAGTTAGTAAACTGAAGGCTGTTGGCAGTTATTGCGAAAAATGTGTGCATTTTAGCCTTAGAGGGAACGCTGCTACCTATGGTCAAAAATAGAGATAAAGATCAGGGAGAATGAATGAATAAAAGATATAGCACTCGAAAATATGGCATGGAGAAAGATCCCCGACTCGGCACTCATCATATTAGCAATATCCTATAGGACAGCAGCATAGTAATGACAAAAACACAGCAAAATAAAAAGAGATGGGAGCATGGTTACAAAAATTTAAGGTGATAAAGAAGAGAGCCAGAGGGAGCACACTACATATCAGAAAGCTCAAGCCACAATTAACATCTGTACTCCCTCTCGCTCGCAGATTCCGCTCCCTATCTACCCCCAATCCCAAATGCAGCCTCCCCTTCCCTACTTCCACCTCCTTAGCCTCCCCCCCCAATACCACAATTGTAAAAACCATAGTAAATTAAACTGAGAAGGGAGCGTTGTTACAAACATTTTGAATGATGAAGAAAAAAGCCAGAGGGAGCACACTGCATATCAGCAATCTCGGACCACAGTTAACATATGTACTCCCTATCTATCTACTATCTAAATCCCTTAATCCCAGCCTCCCCTTCTCTACTTCCACCTCCCCAACCCCCCAGTCCCAACACGTTTCATTTCCATACCGTGAATGTACAAAAAATAGTAATCCAGAAAAAAGTTCCACTCCAGTGACATTCTGCCTGACAGCCAGCTGTTTCATACAGGAAGCAATATCAAAAACCTCCTGTATAAGAGCAGCAGTCCCGGCTATGTTTTGAATCACAGGCCACAAAGCCGTGCCAGTTGCCCCCCGAACCGACCCACGGAAAGTGCGTACAACCCCCGCCAAGCGGATGTCCCAATCACCAGGGTCAAGCGACCTCCCTACATTAAACAGTACACTAACGACTGGTTTCAGAGATGTTGAGTAGCTCTAATTGTGGATTACATTACCCAATGTAACATCAGGTAGTCCAAGATTAGTGCTAATCAGGGACAGTGAAACCAAACAAACACTTCATTCAACTACCACTGAGATTAACCTTGTATTATGGGGCCACTATCCTTACAGATGTTTTTTGCCATTTGTTGCTCACTGTCAAGGCATGTCTAGTAAAAGACAGACAGACATGATTAATTAATAAGGGTTCTTATAGTTTGTGAAAATAAATAGTGTATATATTTGTTAAATCATTTTGTGAAGTGTTTATATTAATATTCATTACTTTAAACATATCTTGTTGTCGTGATAAAATCTCTTCCAGCAAATAACCCCCCATGAGGCTGTTGCTGCCAATCAGTGAGATTAATTTTACATTTAAATGTTGTTAGTCTATTATATTCTGGCTGTCTTAATGTCTATAATTATGTTTCAAGTTTTTAGCTGTTACAAAACAAAACATGAAATGGTATAATAGTTAGAAATGGATCACAAAAAAATCATCAGCTGCAACACAGGCCTTTCCTCTTTAACCCAGAATAAACCTAAGAATATACTGCTCTTGTTGATGACTCTCTTTCAGTAAGTAAAAAATAAAAACAAAACAAAAAGCTAAACGGATTGGCCTTCTATTCAGATAAAAGGTGCAATTAAATGATATTTGGGTAACTGAAAGAACAGCACTGTAGTACATCTTGATTTATCCTTGGGCCAAGGAAAGGAGTCAGCCTTTACACTGTACAAAATGTACTGAAGTCCAAGGTGTTCTTGTCAATAAACTGGTTCTAAGAAAACAGTGGATATTAACTGGGTTTTTATTGGTCTCAGTGCAGCCACTTATGGAATTACAAATCACAAGCATGTTACTGTACCTCAATGAGTTACTAATGCTTTCATCAAGGTTGATGATAGTTTGCTGGCAACATTACATTCCTAAATAGATACCTACAATAAATAGGTAGTCTAAGATTTGTGCTCATAGGCATCAATGAAACCAGCCGTAAAATGTGAATAGGTGGATTTTTAAAGGTTCCACATATATTTGTCACAAACAGATTTTTCACAGATATGTTATAAATATTATCTAGGAATTCTATTATTGTAATATGCAATAACACGTTTAGACAACTGTACGACTATCCTTCCTTTCTATCGTGTATAATATATGACATATCTCCTAAGAGGTAAGGAATAACAACTAATGGAGGCTGTCTTCCATGGATCCTCTTATAAGCAATGATAAATGGCATATTTCACTGACCCCCGCTGTGAATTTTATTTATAATGTGTCAGTTTAATGGTTTAATGGTTTAATTAATGTTTTATTTGTTTACATGTTTTGGTACTGTTTTATATAAGAGTGGCTGCTTCGCACCAGACAGTCGTATTGATTGTGGTTTCATACCATTCATTTATCAACTGTATTGTGTTCAGGAGGCCATTTGATTAATGCTTACGTCTTTGTCTTTGTTCACACATGTGTTCACACATATTCTCTGTTGCTTGTGAGCAGCAATGGGCGGTTTTTATTAGGGCATCTGATTTCTAATTCTTTTTGCTCCAGCACATTCTTTTGTGAAAATGTTATTTATTTTATCTTCAGTAATGATAAAATGATGTTGACTGTAAATGGTATTTGCCTGATAGTCTAATGAACTATATATTTTTCAGCAACAGCAACAAAGAGACACAGCTGATGAAATATAGAAGGAGTTTTTTTTCCTTCTTCCGAAAGAGTCAACAAATATGTTAAAAATCAAAATACAAACAGCTGAATTTGGAGAAATTGCATGCATTTTCCATTCTCATTAGTCATTTGAATGTTCCTTTTTCTATTCCTTAACCACAGTCACATTTTTAAGTCATTGGGTTTGCAGTTTAAGGGCTTCTGTTAGAGGCAACCTCGCTTGTATGTGACCTGACTTCCATCTGATACAGAGAAATGACAGATGGCTGTGTCACATAGATATCAGCGTCTACTATATGTTTCATATAATTAAGCACTGGACAGGGGTAGGCTACCATCAGATTAATTTATTTATTAGAGAAATGTTGTTGATTCTCATGCCTTGGGGTGTGATTAGAATGCCTCCTGTCCTGCATCTACAATCTCCCTGGGCCATAATAATGTGGTTACTTCACGGTCTACTCTCATTGGCTGCTTATCCATGCTTAGAACTGTGCTGGAAGGCACAATTGCCATGGTAGGGTTCATATTTGATTCTGTTATTCTGAAATGTTTTTCTAGTTATGTTTCAATAACAGAAGTGGCCAAGACAAAGACATTTCACATTTGATTGATTATTCACATTTATTTTGAAGAGGAAACTGTATTTATTAGTTGAACAATGCATTAGAGTATCAAATAGTATAAATAATTTTGATAGCAGAAATAACCCTTTGTGTCATATCAGAAGTGACAGCTTTAAACATTTAAGTTTGTACAAACAATACACAGATCTTCTTGGAACCAGGTATCACTCCTTTGTTCTGGAAGATAATTTAGTAGGGTTGCTATTGCTGTTATAGTGCTTAATAAAATAGCTTTTTTGTGTTACACGAACAAAATGATGTATAACAACATGTGAATATTTGTTTGGATTGTTAACAAACATTCAAACAATAAAACAAAATAAAAGTTACAAAGGTATACTCTCAAGTGTTTTTTTCCCCTGTAATTCCCCAAGACAGTGAGCACTTCTTAGTCTGATATTATTACTTCATTGCTACAATTTAACTCTGGCTCCACTATACACTTCATCTTGCAGGGTCACTGGCACATCCAACACCAGAAACAGAGGAAAGCAGCTATAGCCCAACTGGTCTTTGCTGCATGTTCAAGATAAAGACCACCCTGTTACTGTCATGTTACAAAATCATGGCGTATACATGACCCACAAATCAATTAATAATCCTATAATAACTGTAATGGCGAAGAATAGTAAACCATCCCAGGACAGTATGCATGTATGTTATGCACTGCTTGTAAAACATCATAGAAAGCCAATATTGAACTAGCTGGCTGCCATACTTATGCTCCATAGACCTTTGGAACAGTATTTGAAGCTGATGTGAAGAGGCTAAATGCATGCTTAACTTACTAAGCAGTTGGCGATAGAGGACCTGTGACCTTTTCTTCATGGTATCATCTGAACCTGCTTGTCCTCCACTTTACTCATGATTCTCTCTGGGGGGGGGGGGGACACAAAATCAAAATAAAGACATCAGCCAAGCAGTTAATAGTTTGTATCAAAACATTACAACAAACAAAAAATATAGCAGAAAATATAACATAAGAGTGGCTGTGAAATGGAGAAACGTTTATCCAATTGTCATTAAACCTGGTATTAACATTATAAAGTATAGGTTATTAGGAGTATCAGATTCTGGGGATTTATGGATGTGTTTGTCTGTCCATTCATCCATCTATATGTCTATTTTTCCATATATACAGTATGAAGAATTGCTTATCAAATTGTGATTAAACATTATTTTGCAAATTATTTTTCTCTACTTTTTTCATCATGGTCATCAACTTTTTTTTGTCACAATGGATGAAAATGTTTTCTTTGTAAATGAGTGACCATTCCAAGCCTATACTTTATAGGACCCCATGGTGTCTTCTGAAAATAAAATGTAGGGCCAGTCATCATGTCAGCATATCATCATACAAGTTGAAAGCAAAATAATGTTTCACACTTCGAAGAGCATGTTTTTCAGAAAGCCAAACCTCAAAGGCTGATTATTAAGTTTAACAACCATCTGTTAGCTTTGTGAAGTAGTTCAGAAAAACACAGCTAGATGTTTATGTGGTAATTATCGAAGAAGCCAATCCTCCCCACAAAAAGGTCAACCCACCCACTGTCTGATTTCATGTTAAAGAACATATATAAACTTCCTTCCCCCTATTCACACCTACAATACAATACTTCCGTTTATGGAAACAGTAGTGTTGTTGTTCTTTTTGATAATTTAGTGGTCTCTCCAGGATTGAAGAAGGGTAGGGTTTTGGTGCTATTTTATTTGATGTTTTCCTATTATTGTAGCACAATATAAGATCAATTATTCTACTCACAACAACACAAACAACTGTAGGAGCATAGATTTTGAAGAGCAGCAGTTACTCAGACTTCAATTACGCAAGAAAAGGGAGCCCGACGAGAGGCAGAGCATGGGGAGAAAAATGGGCCAAAGTGACAGAACGAAGCAGGGTCAAGCATCCTTTTGTTTTCATCTACAGAGAACACGAATTTATACTGTTTATGATCAAGTCTCCTCAAAAACAGTTAACCATGGTTATTACAACTTTTCACAAGAAAATAAAATATTTCTGGTGTTCACTGCCTGGTTTTAAAGTTTCACAACGCCATTATTACACAATGATGTTCAATTGTTTGTTTACTGTATTCATTCACATTTAATCCTTATGTGAAATTCATCAGAAAACAAATCTTGTAAAAAACTTTCCACGACATTATACTGCACGCAGGACAATACAGCATCGCATCACTCCATCTCTTTCTTTTAGCCAACAAAATATGACCCCATTTGAAGGATACAGGAGATTCATCACTCATCACTGCATATCTCTGCTAAACATTCACTTGGTATAAATCTTCCTGATTTTCTCTCTGGAGCTTCAGTTCCCTTTCTATCTAAACAGCAGACTTTTCCTTGGCTGTCACCAATATATGATGATGTACCACAGTGTACAGTAACCCAATGAAATAATGATGCTAATAAGCAGGGCACAGTACATAGAATTTTTTTTTTTTTTTTACATTGTCATAACCTCTGTACTCTTACTTTTTATGTTTGCAATTATTCTTTGAGGTTTTTTTAAAATTATTTAAATACTATGCGTTTTTCAGTTTTTGATATACTTAGGGTGCTTTGACCTGGATTCAAGAATTCTCCACAATATTTGATAAATTGCAGTAAAAAAACAGTCAGAATGATGGACCGTAAACTGTAACTTGAACATTTCATTTGGAACTACTTATTCTTTAGAAAAATTACAGTACAGTAGAGGGTATTAATACATTGCATTAAATATAAAAAATTAACTTAATATTGAATTCTGTAGCTTTAAGGCAGTAAAATCATATCCTGAGAAATTAGTTAAAAAGCACATCCTGGCGAGACCTCACTGTATAGAGTATTTCACAGTTCTCATTACCTCTTGTAAACATCATTAAATCTAAGGATAAGTGACTGTATAAGAGCAAGATGAATAGCAGTCACAGTTTTAATAAACCACATCCATGTTATCGATCATAACATAACCCTGGAAGCCAGCGATCAATGTACTTCTTAGTACTGTTTCTTATCTTACCCTCAGGTTGAGAAACTTTAGAGCTAAAAATAAATTGACATAGAATTGAATAATGAAGGTTGTGAAAGAAGCATGCATTGAAGCCATCATTTTAAAATTCTTTGCTTATAAAACCATGCTACAATCAGATTATAAAAATAATTGATCGATTAATCTTGTCTACCCGAGTGCAGTACCAAAAAATGATGCACAAAAAACAAATCTTGAAAAAAGGCAGAGAATACTTACTGGAAAGTAAACTCAATATTTCACAATGAAGAAAAAAAGACTGCAACTTAATGCTTGCTCATCGGTGCTTTCCTTTCACAGCAGAACTACAAGTTGATTGTTCTTTTTATTCAATGTATTTCTTCCAAACAGTATCACAAAAAACAAACATTGCATTTAAAGTATTTTGTGTCCTCCATTTGCTTTTATTATGGCTTTCACACATTTATGATATTTCTTAACCAGTATGTTACATCTTGTTGGTGAAATCTGAGCCAATTCTGTCTTGCATATTTCCTTCAGCTCAGACAAATTGGATATGCAATGCTTGGCCACAGCTTTTTTCGGATCAGTCCAAAGCATTTCTATTGGATTGAGATCTGGTGATTGCAAAGGCCATTCCAGAACTTTTATCTTTATTTTCTTCAAGAATTCCATCGTTGTCGTGTTGGAAGATAAACCGTCTGCCAATCAGCCAATGAACAAGATGGTATCATTGTACTTTGTAGAATATTTTGATACATGGCTGTAGTAATTCGATCTTCAATCACATAAATGTCTCCAGCCCCTGAACTGCTAAAACACCACCATACCATGATCAAATCACCTCAATGTTAAACCATAGGTACAATGTTTTCTTCATTAAAGGCTTTCCCTTTTTTCTCTCCAATTATACTGTGGTTCATTTTTTGGAAAATATATATTCGTCTCATTGGACCAGATAATTTTGTTGAAGAATGCTTTGCAGTGAGGTCTACATGCATACAACTTTTCTGTGTTCAGGTGCCTTTGTTCAGTTCTTTTGTGCACCATTAAGTTTTAAGTCCTTGGCTGTTACTCTTGGATTTTTTTTTTCTACCTGCTGTACTTTTTTTGGTCGTCCACTTCTTTGAAGTGTTTCAGTTGAATTTGTTCTGTGGTGCTTCTTGATTATTTCTCTGATTGTGGATTTTGGTATTCCATATTTCTTTGATAAATGTTCTGTAGATATTTCCTTTGTTGTGGTGTTGAAAATAATTACCTCTTTTTCTGGCTATTGACTTTATAATGCAGCTTAATTACTGTGTAATTCATTTTCTATCAATGAATATATTTTTAAATTAGTTCTATTACATTTTTACAAACTTATAATTTAAAGGTGCAAATACTTTTGTCATGAACAAATATTTGAAAGTGCTTCAGAGTTTTTTTTTTTTTTATTAAGATTGTTTGTTAAACGACCATAAATTGTGTATTTTGGTATTTGTTATATCAATTAGTATCTAATGTTGACCAAATGCTTGTAATTAACATGTTTTCTTGAATTATCTTATATTAAGTGCAGGGTGCCAATACTTTTTCCTGTATATACAGTGGTTTGCAGAAGTATTCACCCCCCTGCAGTTTTTTACATTTTGTTGGCACCTGAGCGTACTCCACAACGCTTTCAAATTAGACTGTACATGTAGAATCTACACAAACTACTCCACATTGATAAAGTTAGAAAAAATGCATATAGAATATAAATAAGTAAGATTTACAGAGAAAAACAGATTAATCTCAGTTAAATCAGCTCATGTGCAAAATATTTGTTTGAAAGGTCAAGCACAAAGCAGCATCATGTTATGGGGATGCTTCTCTTCAACAGGGACTGGGAAGCTTGTCAGGATAGAGGGGAGAATGGATGGCGCAAAGTACAGGCGAATCCTTGAGGAAAACCTGTTTGAGTCAGCCTAGAATCTGAAACTGGGGAGGAAATTCACATTTCAGCAGGACAATGACCCGAAGCACAAAGCCAAAGCCACAATGGAGTGGTTGAACAAGAAGAGAATTAATGTTCTTGAGTGGCCCAGTCAAAGTCCTGACTTGAATCCAATCGAAAATTTATGGAGAGACTTGAAGACTTAAGGGACTGAATACTTATGCAAGCAGTAAATTTAATTTTGTACATTTTCTTTGCAAGTTTTAACATAGAACACTACAGTTTTGAATAAAACAAGTTTGTTTGAAAAACTGTGCATTTGTTATTTGTAATACAACAAAACTTTGCAGGGGGGTGAATACTTAAGAACATAAGAAAGTTTACAAACGAGAGTAGGCCATTCAGCCCATCTTGCTCGTTTGGTTGTTAGTAGCAACCAAACGAGCAAGATGGATTATTGATCCTTATTGATCCCAGAATCTCATCAAACAGCTTCTTGAAGGATCCCAGGGTGTCAGCTTCAACAACATTACTAGGGAGTTGGTTCCAGACCCTCACAATTCTCTGTGTAAAAAGTGCCTCCTATTTTCTGTTCTGAATGCCCCTTTATCTAATCTCCATTTGTGACCCCTGGTCCTTGTTTCTTTTTTCAGGTCAAAAAAGTCCCCTGGGTCGACATTGTCAATACCTTTTAGGATTTTGAATTTTTGAATCAGATCACCGCGTAGTCTTCTTTGTTCAAGACTGAATAGATTCAGTTATTTTAGCCTGTCTGCATACGACATGCCTTTTAAACATGACATGCAAACCACTGTTTATATATATATATATATATATATATATATATATATATATATATATATATATATATATATATTCAAAACTTCATGTTCGATTATTATGGAATGTTGAAATGTCATTAATCTAGGTTTGAAATAATATGTGCTTCTTTTCAGAGGCATTATACAGTACAGGTGCACATTTCGGAAACAACAAATAATTTACTGAACGAATGGTTGTTACTAAATCTGTTGGTATCTGAAAAGATAATCAACTTAAAATATGCAAAACATGTTAATGAGCAAGCAATCTCAGAAGTATAATGGTTCTCTGGTGTGTTCCCTTTTCAAGGAAAGCAATATAACTAGGTATGAAGAGTTGTCCCACAAATGCAGTGGTACCTCTAATATGTTTCACTTTCAGGATGACTGGATATGGCATTTGTCTTCAGTCTACCCTCTTAAAACAGGTTTCTGGCTAAGAACTGTCAAAGTTAACTACATTGAATAATTGGCAGCCACCACTCGGGAACATTGTTTATTTGGTGAAATAGAGAACAAATGCTCCAACCAGTCATTGAGCATTGCTGGTAAATGGAACACATTACGTTTAGCTTATGTTTAACATATTTTAAAGCTGTGTCACAAAGACGGCTGCAGTGGGGGATGTCAGACCAGAAACAGGAAGTAACACACAAAGACTTGGGGTTTTGATGAAGCTGAGCGCGTGATCGCACTCAGCATTTAATAATTAACAGACAGAACAGAAAATAAAAAGGTTGTAACACAAAACAGGACACGGCACTTCACGTCAAAATAAAAGCGACAAACAAAACAGACAGACACTAACAAACAGGGACGAACAAACACAGTGAGAAACATGTATTATTATTCTTCTTCTTCTTCTCTTTACCTTCTCTCTCTCTCCGGGCGGTGGTGGAGGCAGAGGCAGCTCCTGCTGCTCTGCTCCTAGTGGTGGAAGCAGTAGAGTTGGGAGCAACGTGTAGTCTCCTGACGATGGAGGTGGGAGCAGCGTGTAGTCTCCTACTGTTGCAGGGGACTGGTGCGGCTCTGCCTCACTTGCAGGGGACTGGTACGGGTCTCCCTCCCTTGCAGGGGTAGGTGATGGAGGCAGAGGCAGCTCCTGCTCCTCTTCTCCGGGTGGTGACGGTGGGGGAAGTGATACCAGCAGACATTCACACTCTGCTGGTGGATGGGAACCCAGCAGGCATTCACCCTCTGCTGGGTGACACGGGGACAGCAGGCATTCTTCCTCTGCTGGTGGACACGGGGACAGCAGGCATTCTTCCTCTGCTGGTGGACATGGGGACAGCAGGCATTGTTCCTCTGCTGGTGGAGATGGAACCAGCAGGCATTCTCCCTCTGCTGGCAGCTTGGGTCCTAGGGCTGTGGAAGCACCGACTCCCCCCTCTTTTGGCTGTGGACGCACCGACTCCTCCCTTTTGGGCTGTGGACGCACCGACTCCTCCCTCTTGAGCTGTGGACGTTCGGGCTCCCCCCACTCAAGCGTAGGACGTTCGGGCTCCTCCCACTCAGGCGCAGGACGTTCGGGCTCCTCCCACTCAGGCGTAGGACGTTTGGGCTCCTCCCCTTTGGGCGCTAGAGAGGACAACAGCCTTGCTAGTAGCGGTGCGGGGCACCTTTTCAACACTGCCTGCAACTGCTGCACTGATGTTACTCTGGGGCCCCCTTGCTTCTCCCGATCCAGCAGCCAGTCGATCACCTCCTCTGTCACTGGCCTGCAGGATGGGTACTGCTGTTGCTTCCTCTCTAGGCTCTTTCCTCCCTCCATTTCTTCAAAAAAAAAATTTTTTTCCCCTTTCCAAAAAAAAAACACACTGTACTCCTTCTCTGGTCTGCGACTAGGAGGCGCTGTTAATCCCACGATGACACCACGTGTCACAAAGACGGCTGCAGTGGGGGACGTCAGACCAGAAACAGGAAGGAACACACAGAGACTTGGGGTTTTGATGAAGCTGAGTGCGTGATCGCGCTCAGCATTTAATAATTAACAGACAGAACAGAAAATAAAAAGGTTGTAACACAAAACAGGACACGGCACTTCACGCCAAAATAAAAGAGACAAACAAAACGGACAGACACTAACAAACAGGGATGAACAAACACGGTGAGAAACACGTATTATTATTATTATTCTTATTCTTCTCTTTACCTTCTCTCTCTCTCCTGTTCTTTCGCCCTGAACACCCAACCCCGAGTGAGTGAAAACATGCTGCTTTTATGCAGCTGAACCGAGACTTGATTGCTAGTCAATCATTCAATTGGAATCTCGGTACAGCTGCACGTGAATTAATTAAAGTGAACTTTCCCGGGGGCTCCCGAGTGGCGCATCCAGTAAAGGCGCTCCTCGCAGGATGTGCCCTATAGCCTGGAGATCGCAGGTTCGAATCCAGGCTATGTCACAGCTGACCGTGACCGAGAGTTCCTAGGGGGCGGCGCACAATTGGCTGAGTGCTGCCCGGGTAGGGAGGGCTTAGGTCGGCAGGGGAATCAACGGCTCACCGCGCATCAGCGACCCCTGTGGCCGATAGGGCGCCTGTGGCTCTGCAGCGGAGCCGCCAGATCTGTGTTGTCCTCCGGCACTATAGGTCTGGTGGCATTGCTGTGGATCTGCAGTGCGGAAAATGACGGCTTGGAAGGAGCACGTTTCGGAGGACGCGTGTTCCAGCCTCCGTTTCCCGAGTCGGCAGGGGGGTTGCGAGCGGTGAGCCGGGGATACAGATAATAATTGGGCATTCTAAATTGGGGTGAAAACCGGGGTAAAAATAATTGGCGGCGACTAAATTTATATAAAAAAAAAAAAAAAAAAAAAAAAAAAGTGAACTTTCCCGTGTTCACATACTAATACTTTAAATGCACGTGATGTGATGTGCCATCCTCGTGCCTAAATACAAATATACAATTTAAATACTCGTGCTGCACACACCCATTTATATCCCATGTACCAACTACAATACACCAACATTAACACACGCAACATACAACATATAACACACAAATGCACACAGGGGCGGGGCACATTGCCACAAGCTGACACAATTATCTATTCAGAGATACCAAGATACTGAATGAGCAAGTAGTCCGAGGCAACAAACTCTCCATCCGCAGTTATATTGCTCCGTTCTACTTGTGAGATGGATTGCTTGTTAAAATATTTTGCATATTTCTAAAAAGGAGATGATTATCTATTCAGGTGTACCAAAATATTTAGTTAGTTAGTGAGGAAATATGGCCAATAAAATCCTCACCTCCCATCGTTCTATAAATCAACCATAATTTGAGTCATACTCTCTGTAGGCCTGATGTGTCATCCCACATAATGGCTTCCATGATTATCTTCTGTACTTACAATCATTATACCTTTTTTAAAATGTGCTTTCTTAAACATTGAATGCAACAGATTTAAACAAATACATTGTTGTTTTGTAACTAAACTGGAGGAATTGTATGGAAATCGGATACAAATATATTGACATTTATTCTTAGAGATGCTTAGGGATGTGGATTAGTGCTTTACATTGAAATTCACATTAGCTAATGAATACATGCCTCTGTTCCTACGAAACACTGTTCACATTATCTGGCTATTATATTGCCTCGAAGCACTTAAGCTAACAAGTTTATTTTCAAAAACAGGTCTGTAATTTGGATGTAAAGAGAACATCCCTGGGCTAGTTCAATATCTGATTAAAAAGAAAACAGGATAGTTCTTTTAATAGAATTTACAATTATATTATTTTGTTATTACAATGACTAATACAGTATACTGGGATTTGATATAAAGAAACATATTTGTACATTGTATTTGCACAGCAGAGCGTTGTTGTTTAAGGCATTTCCAAGAGCAAAATATGTGCAGAGATGGCATCAAAATTACCGGTTTACTCCTTAGTAATTTATGCAACATTCTCTGACTAAACTGTTTATGATAAAATCCCCCTGATAGCACACAGTATACAGTACATCTTCCTGTATATCAACTAATGAGGTTCCTGAAGTATTTCTGGAAATAACTTGAAAAAAAGGCCAATAAAATTAATTCATTGCACAAATCAAAAAAATGTGACTTGTGTCATGTATTGACTGTCCATATGTGATGCATGGTTTGATTGAAGGGATTCTAATTCAGTTTGGACATTCTTCAGGTGCGATTCTTCACATACATCATTGATGAGAGCAATGCTTTTGAATGTGTCTAATGGCAAAAGCTGCATTAGCACACGCTCACTTGTGTGGTGCTTACAGGCAACGCAGGAGCCTTCTTATATTATTTCTTTTTTTTTTATTCCGTCTGCCCAATTATTTTACCCCCAATTTTATTCCCAATTTGGAATGTCCAATAATTTTTTCCCCCACACAGCTTAGGAGAACTGGCCAAGCCAGCTTCTTCTTTAGCACCCAGGAACTCGAGAGTGACGATCAGCAAGCTACTGGCCTCTGGAGGACAAAGGCCAGCCCTGCAGGTGTCCATCTGAGCTCACTAGGTGTCTGGCCAGCAGAGTACGCTGTAACGCGATGAGGAGAAACAAGCCAACGGTTTTCTTCAGAATCCCCAGCAAAGACCGTCGACTTTGCACAGCCAGTATGTGAACCTGATTGGTTTGCCTTTAATTTAGTTGATCTATTAAGCACAGTTAATATGGTATTGAAAGATTTAAGATAAAGAACGGCAGCATAAAACAGGAAGTATATTTATACAGTGCTGATCCTTATATTTATGACTGTATAAAGTGTAGATTGATGAAACAGATGCAGTCTTCTATGAGGTAATTCATTTTAGGGGTGGTCCATGTGCATGTCTGTATGTTTCAGTGAGAGACAGACCATGAGAAAAACAAAATACAGGGGATTTATTAATCAGAATTGTCAATCTCATGTTCTGCTGTGTGTGTATTTGTGTGAATAATATTTAGTGATATAGTTGTTACCCCAAATAAAGGTCTAAATACAGACGCAGTCTTTTAAACTGCTGCATTGGTATTCAGGGATGTTTACCCTTCATTAGATTCAAATGTAATATTGTATTTCTTGTGTCAAGTCGTGTCTAAGGAAAGGAACGTAGTGACAGTTTACCAGAACACTTTCTGTTTGTTTTTGCATGTACACTATTATGGACAGATGCTTCCTGCTTAGCTGCCCATTACTACACATTGACATAGAAAACTACTACTGAATGCTTCTGTCTGCCCTTTACCTGGAGAGAAACATCCTTTTTTTCTTTATCTCTGCTACCTCTTGTTTTGGGATTTTTTGCTGACCTTTACACAGTGCATATCCCTATTGAAAAGGCAGCTCAAAAAGACTTTTAGAAAAAGGGACTGAGAACAAGTGCCAGATAATTTATAAATGCCTGTGTCTGTTGATTTTCAGATTTAAAATTCCTTTCAAGCAGCTGATAAGGCTGCAGCTTTGTTACTGCTGTGCTGATGTGATATAACACATACATGAGAACAGTCGTGAGCAATTTGTTTTGAATCTATTAGTACTAAATGAAACACAAGTGCTCTGGAAGATCATTAAGATACCATTATAGCTAAATTATATTCCAGACTTGTTTTGCACGTCTCAACCAGAGAGATTTATTTAACAACTTTATTAGTTAAAAAAAAGCAGATAAGTGATTTATACTTTATTTACTATAAGTACTTTGTTTGTATCCTTTGAAATAGTTATTGCCAATACAGTAATGTTTCAATTGCCTGGATAGAACCAGAACAACACAGTCTCATATATTGCCAATAAGTTTGATTAAAGGGTAAGTAGCTTCATATTCTTGCTTTTATATACATCACTGAAATACTGTGTTTTTCATTTTTTTGATAAGTCAATCATTTCTTGTTGAAACATTGTCTTATTTCTTTTACAATATTTATATACCTGTGGAATCACAAGATCCAGTCACGAAAAAAGTATTTCTTCACTATTTCCAAAGAGTTAGGAGCAATTGTCTTTTTTGCTGTCTCCTATGCTGAGACTCTTCTGAGACTTAACTGCCTACACTGTGGAGAAATGCAAATGTTTCTCATTTTAAAACACTGCAAACATTCCAAATATATATTATCATTTGGAATTAAGGTATTGGCAAGGAATTCAATTTAGGCCTGAAATTGCCAAATAAGTGTTTTACTTGCAAACCATCCATTGAGCTCTTCTGCGTTACAGAGCGATTTATTGTTCATAATTAAGTAAATCGTACATCAAATATTTTTCTTTCTTCATGAAAACAGGTACTGTAAAACCAAAACAAGTCAACTAGTTTACACTGTTTATCATTTAATTCACAGGGACAGTTATGTACAATAAATCTAGAGTAAATAAAAAATATGATAATGTTCTTTTATAAATGTGCACATTCTGAAAAAGCATATTGGCAAAAGTTACTGTTGAAGGTCAATTTCTACACTGACCAATCCATCCTATTACATTGTAATACATGAAACGAAACCTCAATACAAATATAACTCACAAGCAGATTCCATAAGGGCCCTCCACCCCTTCATGGAGTGCTACAACTGCACACGTTTGTAACTTGACTTTATTTACTGTATGGATGTCTGGAGGAGGTAGGGGATGGCAGTAGGGAGTATTCATTCTGTGATCAATCTCTTAAGTCAATCTAGCTTATGTTTCTATAATATGTATGAAATAACGTACCCATGTAATATAAACCCATTGTTTTAGTGAAGGTCAGTGAGTGTGAGTGCTAACACAGCAAAAGCTGCCCTGCAGCGGTTTATAATTACACATTGACATAGAAAACTACTACTGAATGCCCTTTACATGGAGAGAAGCATCCCTTTTTATAATTATTGTGGAAAAGAACAAATACTGGGTTCCCAAGGTTCCCTTATTCATATTAACAAAAGGCTAAGAAGCACCCTCCCCCCATTCATTTTTCAATATCTTAAAATTATTATATTACTTACAACTCCATTTGTTTTTTTCTTATACACAATTAAACTAAGTATTGTTTAAAAATGTATTAAAAAAAAAATCTATTTAAATAATATTTGAATGGGAGCAAGGAGCGAGTCACCTCTCTTGTTTTCAGTCAGATAGTTTTCCTGCAGCTTGTGTTAAGATTTAATAAAATCATTTTAGTCCAGTAATCATTGCTAAAATGTCACAGGACTGCATTATGTCAAGTAAGTTATAATGCCATTAATATTACTTTCAAAGAGACATATTTATGTTATAGTACATAAATACATGGCATACATATGAGGAAGGTATGTAGGTATGTAGGTTATTTGAAAAAAAAAAAAAAAAAACATCAATATAAAACTATTGTCATCAACCAATATCTGCAATAAACTTGTAATGATGAAGAGGTTTGTTAATATTGTAACAAACGTATACAACAGAGCAGATTCCTAATTAAAAGGAGGGCTTCAATTGCTCAGTAAATGTGCCCCTTCCACGGCAGGACTGGTAAATAGCATTCAATTGCATTTATGTACAGTATAGAATATAGAAAGTTTTGAGGCAAGTGCATGGAAAAAATAATGTAGATTTTAGAACAATATCGCTTTCACAGATGGGGGTCATACAAAGGATATTCGTAAAACTGCTCTATGCTTAATAGTACAGACTTGTCTGATAAATGCTAAGCCATCTGCATTCAACAAGAAGAGAAAGGACAGGCACTGTGCATGATCTAATACATGCATGTCACCAGTGGCTGTAAATGAAAAAAAAATCTATTATTATTAGGAAAAATAAGTTGCCATGACAGTTTTATGCTGTTCCTAGGTATTAAAATAAAATAAAAAAGTTACTCACATTTTCAAAACAGCCAATGAAAGTCTTCCAGAAACATGATCCAACAGGAGATGAAAGGGAAGTGTTTCACTCATATCAAAGTCACTTTTGTATTGCAATTCCAGACAGGAGATTCTGAAGTGTGAAAGGTAGAGACTCACTGAATTGTACTGCGTCTAATGAAAATCAAACAGAATCGAGTTACCAGAAAGCATACTGCTCATGCTAGTAACATATCTAAATGTATATTTCAGCAGACTCTGATACTCTAATCCTTTTGATTTATGCATTGGATTCCTATGCTCAAAGCTGAGTGGTTTTAAGAGGTTCATTTTGAAGATATGCTGATTCAATGATTTTTACATCCCGGGAATGGAAGCAAGGCACTAAACATGAAAGAGAATTGAACTTCTTGATGCTATGTAAAGGATGGTATGCTGCCTTTATCAGCTATCTGTTACACTCAGTATCATGTTGTTCTTGAGCATCGTGCATGAATAAATAAAGGATTGGGTAGCCCTGTGTGGAGACCATGGTAAACAGCATATTCTCATTGGTGGTTAGTGTTTTTTGTTAGTTTTTACTGTTCACTGCACAAAAAGAACATAAGTAGCTTCACTTGCATTCAAACCCAGGATCTCTTGGTTCTTAGTACTTTACTTTGAGCCAGAACTGTACAACCCATTTTGGCAATGCGTAGCTGGCCATTAATATTCCCATGTGTGACAGAGAAAGAATGGTTATAAATCTCCCTCCTGGTTTGTGAGGACGCTGTGCCCTGCACTGGATGGTCTGACAATTCATTCCAGGGAAATGTGGAAGTCGGCCTAGAAAGGGGGTGAAGCCAAGGTACACCAAGTCATCGCCCCAGACGGGAAGCGATGTGGCAACCGCGGACTGGAGGAAAAACGGTTGCACTCGCTAACCAAGGGGGCGTGACTGATGGTACAAAAGGGGACGTGGCTAAGCGATCTGTTTGTTACGGTTGAGAGAGAATCGCTGAAGGAAAATAAAGTAACCGAGAGTGTTTAGTGTTTGTTTGTTTTGTTGTTTCTAATTGTACTCGTTTGTTCCTATTAGACAGCTAACACATACCGGGAGCTGTTGCTTAAGGCCAGCACCAACCCGGACGACACTTCACCACTGTGCACTAATAAACTGTATTTCACCACTTGCACGTTAGCACTCACTCTGGACTTGTGATCGTGTTTGTGTCCTTGTGTGTGTCTATAGTGTGTTTATTATTTCAGGACTGTAACCTGTGGTTTAAAACTGTGCAAAAAACATTGCTGTGTATTGCCTGGGATTATTATTTATGGTCGCCATGACCTGGATTAAAAATGGTACCAATAAATAATTTGTTGTCTGTCACTTCTACACCTGCGCACTGCAAACCACTTTGCCACACCATGTCTTAAAGTTATAGTATATGATCGACAGTAGACTGATCAAGGTACCTACAAAAACAGGAACATTTTTTCAGCTAGTTTGGATATATAAAGTGGCATCAACTGTGTCAACAATTGAAATTCAAATCGAAGGCAGGAGCTCAAATATGTAAAGAAGAGGATGAAATTGGGATTTACCCTTATCATTTGCCCATCTGCGAGACAAAGCCATCATAAAACCAAACACTGTCAGTGTCATCCATCATCGAGAGGTTGATTTGAACAAACAGCTTTCTGTTTTCATGAGAACGCAAGAAATGGTTTGCTCAACATGACAGGAAATATAAGCGGCCCTCTCAAGCCAAGGAACACTTTCCTCCTATTGGCTGAATTTAAATAATTTAGCTGTATTACAGCACAGCTGTATCTGTCATTGCTTTACATAGACTGGCACTGCAATACCTGGATTAGCACAGGAACTTGCCATTCAGGCAGGATAGATATAATCAACCTGAAGTACAGTAAGCAGCCAATTTATGTGCCGTATTCTGTTAGCATAATTATATTTTGCTAATCAGCCCACAAAAATATAATTCACTCTTTGGGTTATCAGCTTTATGTAATGCCTTCAGCTGGTTCATGGTGTCGTAAGCCTGAGCAGCTGCCCATAAATACAGCAGTCTCAAGCATATTGTTTCTTTTTTAAAAAAGGCAGTACCTACTTATTTGATTGTATGAAATAATGCCTGTTAAATTTAAACCAAATGATCAAATTATTAGATTTTATTTTTTTCAATAGAAATGACCTTTGTGAGGTTTATGTCAGCGAATGTTTTTATTATCTTGTATATTAATCTTACTGCTCTTTTAAAAAACTGTTTCTCTGAATTTCTATATATTTATTTTTCCATGAGAAAAAAAATGACTGCAGGTTGTTTATAATAGCTTCAGGAAAAAAACAGTTATGTCACAGGAAGCTATATATTAAAGGAATATATTTTAGATGTACATACGTATGGACATGAACAATGCAAGGATATATTCCTTGCAATAAAGAATTATATTACCATGGTAATATGGAATATTGATTAATATTGGGTCTGTATTTTTCTGCCTAGTGTCAGTCCACAAATACTTTGAAAACAATCTGTGCTTAAGCAGGCTTTTAGGACTACTGGTCCCAATATATTAGCACATTTCTACCACTGAATGACAGTCTTTTCCTAAGGAGCCTTCTCTCATCATCAGCTATGTCATCTAGTATTTCCAAAATGAGTCCCTAATTATAATTCCTGTTTTTCTTATTCTCAGTTGATCTGACCTTGTCAAAGGCGAGCCTTCCTTCAGATTCAGAAGACAACATATTCCTCATGAGAATAGTAAGTATGGTCTATGAGCATTAGAAAATCTACAAGAAGTCAGTTCTTATTTTTGTTCTTCAATGCTGCATTTGAAAAAGTGGCTTTTCATCTTCAATCAATTTCAGGTTTACAGAAAGAAAGACTAAAACTAAAAAAATGTAAGATTTGTCCATTAGGAATGGTCAATCGCCTTATCCAACCATTCATGGAACAGGAGCAAGGGATGCAAGGAATAAGCCCTTGGACTTGGAAATAGGAACTACGTGCTTGTGGCTTTAGGGAGATAACGTGCTTTCCCCTTGGCTCGCGGAGAGTAAGCTAGCTCCCAGGGGGAACAATTGTTAGAAAAAGGAGATTTGAGAAAAGAGCAGGGTTGCCCCCCGACTCAAGGAGAGATACCACTGCTGGTCCTAAGGTTGGGATGTGACATCACTTGCCCCCAGAGGGAGACCGTTGCAGAGGTGGCAGGGAGGAAGGTAGAAAACGAAAAACACACAAGAGAATGAGTGTTTGACCCAGGGCTTAAATAGTGAGGTTAATTTATATCTTACTTGGTTAATTAAGGAGAAGCCCTCCACCTGCCCCCCAAACAACACACAATGGTTACAATTAAATTAGTCATACCTCTAATTTAGTTGGATATTGCTGTTTTTTCAACTACAGTATTTGTATTGGTGTTGACATGTGCATGCCACTAAGCAGTGCTGAAATTACATCTAACATAAAAAAAGAAAAAAGGCAGTTTTTGTAGCTTCCACAAATTGGTAGTGGCTTATAGAAAAGCTGTTTTGAACCCCACTGTTTATTACTAAACTGAACCATGTAAAACTCGTCATTTTTTAAAACAAAAATTGGGACTGAAAACCCATTTCTGAAAGAAAAAAAATGAAATGTTTTATAAAGATCTTGAATTGATTTGAATAGTTTAATCATTTATAATACCTACATATAGATTCATTCATTTGATTGAACAGATGTCAGTTGTTTGAAAACTAGTAATATACATTTATACTGAGGCTAATGCATACTGTATGTAAGTATTCTTAATTACTTTTCATATTGCAGCAATCAATACAGATTTTTTGTTAATCTTCCTCTTGTAAGGAAGTTCCATTTCTTAAATGCAGTGCTTTAGATATTGAAATTCAGAGTTCTTTTTATCTGTGCAGTTTTAGAAAGGACAGATGTTGTGTGCACAGCAACGGCTGGTCGAGTCGCTACTCCAGCTGAGGGAGGCACCACCACACCGGGTATGGAACTACAAACAAAATCGAGATGTGCTGTATTTCAACTGAACCATGGCACATAAATTGCGTCTAATTCAACTGTGATGCTTTTAATCCAGACTGCATAGCTATTATTAGACATTTAGAAGCATAACTGCATGGTTCATTGTATGTATTCATATTCGTTGTTGCTGCATAATAAATCTGTGCTCCAGTTGGCTGAAACAACCTTGCGCATAATAAACAGCACAAGAAAGTGCTACTGCATCACCTTGGTGGCATAAGCATAATCATAGTGCTACAGTACCTTGGGTAAGGCAAAAAAGCTTTATTTACAGTCTTAATGTCCACCAAATTGTATTCAGATGCTGTAAATATACTTATGAAACAGACCACATGAGGGTGGAACACCAGCGTTTGAGTTAAACAGCAACAGTATTTAGATCTGCCGCCGTTAAGATCATTAAATAGACGTGTGGCGGAGTGTCCCGCCCCTATTTATTATTATTTGTATTTTTGTTTGCGGCGCGGATAAAAGCGCCGCGTCTTTTATTATTTATATTTAAAAACCCCGTGAGGATGCATGACTGATCAGCTACTAATTATTTAACTAGCTGACAGTCATGCATCCTTACCAAACGCGTGCAGACTCTGGCCGAGGGGTAATAAGATAATTAACAGCTAGTTAAACCCCTCGGCCAGAGTATAAGAACCTGCAGCTGTCCGTTCTGCAGGGTGGTGTGTGTACAGAGGAGAGTATGGAGAGCGGAGAGAGCAGAGAGCGAGCAGACGATAACTATTGCTAAAACGTGCTGGATTAGCCAGCACGTCACTTACTTGTTTGTCTGTTTATTCGTTTGGCCCTTGTGCCTTTTTGTTTTGTGTTTTGTTTAAATCTTTTGTTTAATTATTAATAAATCCAGCTGAGTGCCGTTGCACTCAGCTTCACCCGCCCATCCACTGTTTTGGTTTCAGTTACTTCCTGGTCTGTGACGTCATCACACCTCACCACTGCGAGCCAGCCTGTCACAAGACCCCACAATGTTCAAAAGTCCATGTTATTGTATTCATTTACTGAATTCTACAGCATTGTAAGCTAATTTTACAGCTAACTTAGGTTACATCTTTTTACTTAATAACTCACACATAGAAAAAAACAACAATTACAGCAATTTGTGCAATTATGAAGTCTAATAATTGTGCACAGTATTCGTTTCAATGGCAACCTTTTCAAACACAGCTGAATGCCAAGGCTTCTTGGGCTATTTGTTCCACTGAATCAAGTCATCCTACAGTTTTTTTTTTTTTTACTGCTAAGAATAATTACAATCCTGTTGTGTTAGAGGGATGAGTCAGACAGCTTCAAGTATTGTCCTCTGGTGTATATCCTCCCATGCCAGCTGTTTAATGGCAGGATTATCTTTGAAAGACAGGCTATGGGGTGCACAGATTTACTGTATTGTTTCTTCGGCTCATCCCATTAACCACAGGCATATTTGTTAGATCCGTGCCTCTGGGCAATACTGATTTACAGAATATAAAAGTGTAGACTGGTTTAAAAAGTCACAACATAAAAAAACTGCACTGCATGTGTGATGGTGTGGGTGTTAACAGTGCAAATAATATTATAGTTTACTATCATTAGCTTTTTAAAGTGATTATAGCAACAAAAAAAAACAAAAAAAAAACATGTATTTGTTCACACCATGCACATCCAATCACTATACAGGTTTCAAATATGTAGTTTTGAAAGAAACCTATGCTTTACCAACCAAGCCTTTTCATTTTAAAACATAATATATTAGGCCTATATGGTATTACACAAGGTTAGATATGTTGTTTGCAGGCTTTCAGATAGTCTTGAGTGAAAGTGTAATTGCCAGAGCCTTCTTTCCTGAATAGCGTTCCAACTGTTTCCCTGTTTGACTGCCATGCTTTCTTCCAGTAAAAAGCTTTGAATTGCTGAGTTTAAGTGAACTACGGGGTGCAGTGTAGCAGGTTTCCTGTGTAATATTCAGGTCATGTTTTATTCTGCAACACGTGTCTTTCAAAAAACTGCCCATTTCTAACCTATATAGTGAATGAAAGTGCAAGACAGGTTTTATTTATTGAATGATTGTGTTAGCTACCACCACTAAAATAGTTTTGTGTTATAGTGGTTGAGGTGTATGAAATTGGACCTCACATTAGCAGTATTCATTAGATACAATGATTGTTTCCCTGCATGAAGCTCCAGCTATAGCACTTCTGGTCTCAACCAAAATACAGTCAGACCCTTTGTGAAATTAGTTAAATGCATTTTTAAAGAGTTCTTAATGCTGAATTGTATAACTTTTGTATTAAGAAATGTTTGACTCAATTTCCAATACCATATTTATGTATTATGTACATGTATCAACATTTTCAATTTCTTTCTGAATGTTTCTTGGGGTTTGTAAACAATAAACCATATTCAATTTTTAAGCATTTTACAGCACTTTGAAACAACCAAATAATTGAGGGGTAATCTGGTTGAAACCATAGATAGGCATTGATGCAATAAGAGCTGTAAAATTCTGTAAACAAAACAGCTGTGTATAGATAGGTCTTTTTCGATAAAATGGTTTGCTTGTTTGTTTGTTTACAGTGATTACGTATTAAGTATTTCTCATGAGAAGTACCACTTTGAGATGAACCACCTCTTTCAAGAGTGGCCTGCTAAACATTGTGTTAAGTGCATGTCCTTTTGTGTCGGGAAGTTTGATTGGAAAGTACCATAAAACAAGGAAATATTTTGGGTTATACAGCACTGCTGTACTGAAATGCATCTTCCCTTGCAGTAATTACAAAGTAAGCTGTCTCTCAATGGACTTTCATGAGTATTCTCCAAATGTCCAACACCATGTAAATTTGAAATGTCACTTGTGGGGGGAAAAAAAAATCCAGCAGGCCTTGAGGCTTTTCTTTTACACTTTATAACATGTACTTTACAGAAATCTATGTTGTTACATATGGACGGAATGTGCATTACCAATTACATGCTATCTACCTTTATAAAAATAGACAGACCAACTATATAATACCACAATAAGACACACATTGCAGGTCACTATGCTGGTCACCCCAGAATAGATTTTTAATGGCTAAACTAAACACACACTCAAAACTGTTGCAGTTTATACAAGAAGGCCTGCAAACAGTACCGAGAAAATCATACAGCATTCCAGCAAATTAACACGTTCTAGGAAGTGTACCTGCTCTTGAAATGACCCACTTTGTAGCTTCAACCTCACTTTTCTTATTCTTTCCTTTCTACCTCTGCCAGCAGTCTCTAGCTGGCCCTTGCCTGCTTACATTAAACTACCATATGTCAATTGATGGCAGTCCTAATAGCTCTAATGACAGAGCTTAATCTCTCCATAGGGCAGCTATCATGCCATGGTTGAGAATACCAGCAGAAAGTTATTTCATTAATTGATTGAATGCCCAGATCTGACCAAGAGAAAAACAGTTTCACTGCTTAAAAGTATTGCACAAGTTATACTGTAACTTCCATGGTTCACCTGCTGTTCAAAAAGTTTAAATACTGAATCATGTTTAGTATTGAAACCTGTGTTAACTGTTGATTTATTATGTGTATTGCCCTAAACATATTATAAAAGTAGAACATTATACTTGCTGTTTAACATCAGTATGCAGTCCTTCAACTGATTTTATGTGACCATTTTCTGAATACAGTTTTTAAATTGTTATAAATTGTTTATAGCAAGCATTTTTTTGTGATTGTGATTTGGCAAAAGTCTAACCATTAGATTCTGAATTCTGCTTATTTGTTTAGAGCTGATAACATAAAAAAATGCTTTCTAATTGGTGGCAATAAATCCTGGCATTTTAAGAAAAGGTAAAAACACTAATTATTTAAAAAAAGCCTTCAATGATTGGCCTTAGTTAACCACAGAGAAATAATGCCGTGCTGTGCAGGCAGACATACTGTATGATGTCATAAAGGTCTAAGACTTGACATTGAAACATGGATCAAGGTTCCATTCATATTCAACAGTGGTGAAAATGTGACAGATACACATCAGTTCCATAGTTATTCTTGAAAAGTAATTTCTAATACATATATATTTTATGTGTGAATAAAAATAATAAAACAATAAGGTACCTTATATGTTTAAAACATATTGCTATGAAAGGGAAAACATAGAACGCAGAAGTGTCAAAGAAATGTGTTTCTTGTTTTCCTCATGAAACATCATTCGTGAATATGGAGGAAACTGCCAACTGAGGCCCATATTTATGAAAAGATTGTGCGTGTTTTACAATCGTAAAACGGGTGCTGAAGGTTCTGAATTCTTGGATGGGATTTATAAAACACACGCAGTGACATAAACACGCAATTAATACGTGATTTGCAGGGGCAATGTCTCTGTGCACTTTAGCCCGTGATGCATATGTAATTATGTATATGCATTTGTAATTCTGGGGCATTTCTGAACAAAACCAGAGGAGGAGATTTTGCAAATGAGGTCTATTAAATATTCTTATTAATAGTCTAATTTATTAAATCTGCCGGTAATTGCGGGCCTCGTATTTGCTTGATTATTTTAAGAACTCTGAAAAGCAGACGTTAATTTGCTGCAGTCAGACAGTAGGCTATATAAAAGGCAAGGTGATGTGGGAGAGTTGTCTGCAGCAAGGAGGAGACATCGTTTTCAAGGACAAAAAAAAACATTTAATAACATTTTGCAAAGAGCTAACTTTTTAACCCTTCTGATCAAGTCAGTTTGTAAATTGTGATTTATAATACTGTATTGTTTTGCAAACTCCAATTTTCAATACATGTTTCATAGCTTACATGACAAAAAAGAAAGTCTGCAAATAGAGAATACAGAATCCATCTAAAAAAGGTTCTTAGAAGCACCTAAAAAGGTCTCCCCACAGTGGCAAAGCAAGGTTCTAATGAGAGCCTTTACTTCTAGAGTGTAGGCATTATTACAAGAACGGTGGAGGAGATTAAGAAAAGATGGAATGATATTCCGAGGCGCTCATCTTCCACCGTTATTTTAGTGATGCCTACAGAATTTATGTTTTGTAATATGACATTGTGGTATTTAACAATACTGGTTCAGGACAGTGGGACAGATGACGCAGTTAGTTTGTGTGTAATTCTCCACCCCTAATTGCGGTGAGGGGATTTTAAATTGTTTGATTGCGGAATCGCCTGCTTCACCTAATTAGTCGTTATTTTGACACCAAGTGCGGCCGTACTGAACACACACATTACATGGATTTTCACGGCCAGTTTTTCCCCTTGAGCCTGAGTGTCTACTATAAGTCCTCTATCAATGCTAGAAGGGAGATGCTGCTGTAAAACAGAAGGAGGAGAGAGACCAATGGTGACAGTGAACAGAGATTGTAGTTTCATATTTTTTGACAAGCTACACTATTGCTTTCCACGCATCCCTGATTATTTACAAATGAACACTGTCTTATCCTAAAATGTGGCTACTCTTTCATGCATAGTGGCAAGAAGACAAGCTACTGTAGTAACCCAGGCAGTAACCCAAAGTCAAACAGAACATTTAGAAATGATCTGTTACCTGTTCAAACTGGCAGCCAGCCATCTTTAAAATTCTTGGCTCTGTCTGGGGACTGACTTTCATAATGGTAATTCCTAACTGAAATTCCCTTTTCTAATTTTGCTCCTCTCATCTGTATTCATTGGTTGTAATCTTTTCAATCTAGTCCAAACCAGGCTCAAGTACAGTAACTAACAGAGCTCTCATTATTACAGCACACCTTTTAAAGGCTTTCATTCTTTTTTTTTTATTATTGATTTATGAGAATGTTTTTATATGATTGAGATTGAAGAATTTTAAGCCACAGTTATGACTTCTTCAATCTATGTCATATGCTTACTGAATAATGTACCTCCATTTTATGAGTGGAAAAAGGTGTGTCATGTTGGACCACTGTAGTAATTGTGTCACATGTCTGTGTGCTCTGTGGTCATGTCCCACTCATGATCTGAGTCTCGCTTTCCAGTTGTGTTTTGCTAGGAGTAGCACTGAATAGTCGACTAGTTGAATATAAAAATGAAAAAGAGACCGATAGCCAATCAATCGCACGTCACATGATTGTGAAGTAATTGTGAAGCGTGAGGTTTCGAATGGATGGAAGTACAGTTGCAGTTTAAATGTTAATGGCTTGCAATTACATTTTAGAACATTTAATAAATCGTTTCCACTGCCCAGTAATTTTTATATATATAGTGCATAAATAGCAGCATGTTACAAAACTGTATGTTCACAAATAGAGCAATGCAGCGCTCAATGCAGTGACTGTGTTGAAGGACGAGTCCCCAGTATTTAAATAACTGCATGATGAACTGTGTTGAGGGACGAGCCATTTGCATGGTGTGACAAGACAGGAGCCCTGCTAATCTAAATAGTGTGGTTGGTATGTTTTTATTTGTTTGGCATGGATTGGGTTAATTCCATCCCTGCTGAATAAATGTGTGGAATGTGGCTGGTTCTTAATTGAATAATTGATCATGAATTAAGACCCTGCTACATGGTATAAAAAGGGAAGAAATCCTTTGTTTGGGGGTGGGAGTTGAGAGGAGTTTTGTGAGTGTATGGAATGTGTTTATGGACTGTTTTAGTGAAGGCCAATGCCCAGCCTACGCAGTAGTGTTTTTGTTTAAGCTGTTTATTTTGGCCCCTGTGCCTTGTTTGGGTGTATATGTACTGTGTTTCTTTGAATAAACATGCGCTTTGACTGCAGCTCTCTGTGTCCAAGTCTTCCTCCTGCAGGTAACTAGCCTTGCCAGTGACGCTACCCTTTCACACTGTCCATGGCCATGTCCCTGAGGTCCTCCTTCTGCTTAAATTGTTGATGATTAGTTGCACATAACTCTCAAACAGCTTAGGTCTAGTAGATGACATCACATGTCCATTGACCACATTTGCGGCCAGCATTGTTAATAAAAGACTAGTACCAAGTTAATTAGGATGAAACTTCTGTATTTACTATCTAAAGTTGTCCAACAGCCTTAAAGCAAATATGACCTTATTTATTATCGGTACTACTATGTGCAGATTAAATTGAGCTACTTTTTTTTATTTACAAACAGTTTAAGATAAATAATAAACAAGCATGTCAGTGACATTCAACCCCTGCCATATGTAATAATGTTAACATAGAGAAAGATGGACAGCTGCCTCCATATACCCAAGATTACCATACACCTAATGACGCATGCTGAAGAATGTCCTATTCAGGTTTCATCACAATTGGGTAATTGGTTCTTTAAGTGCATATTTATATGTATACATTAACAAACACTCAGTTTACCTCAGTTTGAAGCATGTTTCCTCTTTACACTCATGTAATATCCTTTTGGTTGCCATTTTAACATTGAAAATATGTTACTATCCACTAGCACAGTGTCTCCAGCTTAGTAGAGCAATGAGTGTATCTGCAAGTTATGCCTTCAAAATGAATTCCTAGGTTTAGGATTTTTAGAAGTTCTGTATAGAGTGCGGCGCTGTACTCACGTTGAGGTTTGTCAACCAAATGTTACGCCAAAGGTAGAAAGTGCAGTATGTACCACAACACACTATTTCACTTTACTGAGCTGGAGGGCAGTAACATATAATAATTTCAGTGTTCAAATGGCAACCAAAAGGATAAGCATTACATGAGCGTAAAGAGGAAACTTGCTCGAAATGGAGGTTCTCTTAAACATGCATACATATTGTGAGAGGGTGACTGTCCCTGTTAGTACAGTCAATTTTGGTTTGACACATTTGACTCTCAGAAGAGGGGTAATTATGTAGATGTATGTGTTATATAATTTTTCTTAAGTACCCATTTCTCATTCTAAATCCGTTTAAGTGTACACATTATAATCAAATACATAAAACCAGCAATATTGTTTTGTTTCACTGTTATAAACCCTGTAAATAGGAAAATAAGGGAAAGTAACTTGCTTACCCCCATCTGTTCTTGTGTTTTTGTCCGAAGCCCTGTCTGTGTTTGAGGTCACATGACCACTTCCCATATATGACATTTCTTTGTAAGTAAGTACATTTTCTTGCTGTTTCCTGTTGTTAGTCAGCATTACTACATGATTAAAAGAATATTACACGTACAATTTCACTTGTATGCATCCATATTTATATAAATATATTGACTAATTATTTTATGATTACATTTTTGTTTTATTTTTGACCTCTGACCTGCCCAAATGGGTCATGTGATGCACAGGTGGGTATATAAGCAGGCAGAGAAGGAAAATTGGGTCAGTTATGATCTAACTGTGACAGAAAGTAAAGCTCTGTATAAGAGTTTATTTGTACATGCTTGTGACTGCGATTGTATAGTTATGTCAGAATTGCAAAATCCTGCAACTTGAGGAAACACCCAAGCAGATAAAAAGTTGTCTTTCTGGAAAAAATGATTTGGAAAAAATGACTGCACTACATGTAAAAACATACAGGCACATAACCCCATTTTACACTCGGCATACTTCTGCAGTTGCCAGTCAGTCCACAGTTAATTACCCAATCATTTTATCCCAGATGGTCCAGTAAGCTGTGATTTTCTTTATTGTTTAATTTTCCAATGTCATCTGTTTTTACTAAGGCAAGCCTACAGGGTCTTTTTTAAATCAGAATTGTGTTCAGAATAGTGTTGTGTCAGCAATCCCCCTAGGTAATATCCCCTACAGCGTTGGCACTCAACACTGGCCCTCGAGATCCGATCCAATCCAGTCCAGGTTTTTACTCCAAGCAGGTTGTAATGTACTTAATTGAAGCTGTTAAGAGACAATTAACTAATTTAGGACCAGGTTGCAATAAAGACCAGGACTCGAATGGATCTCGAGGGCCAGAGTTGAGTACCACTGCCCTACAGTATGGGTTTTAATCTCTTTGTGATGTTTATATGGATTTTATGTAACCCAATCCACTACAATGCATTATAATTTATTTATATGTTGGAATTGGTATAAGGTGCTCCCTCGCTATAACGCGGGTCTCTGGGGACACACAATATGAGCATTCCCACTCGTGGATCATTTTAATAAGCAGTTTTTAAACTGTAAATAGTCTGGCTAAATGGTGGTCGGGAGTTCAGTTTGAAGCGACAGACAAGCAAACCAAGTGCAAGAAGGAGAGTGGGTCAGGCGAGGGGAAGAGGGAATGGGCTCGCCCCAGGTTCGGCTGCCGGAGCGGGGCTGAAGCGTCTCGTCTCCCGGAGAAAACTGCAGCTACTCTCACAGCAAAAAAGTAAATACATTAGGAAAGATAACTACATAATAGGCCTAATATTTATTTAGTTATAAAACGAATGCTGAATAAGATGTCTGTGTTACAAAGTGCCAGCGCAGCTTTTCTTCAGTTCAGATACTGTATCAAAAGGGAGAGACAGAAACGGAAGTTAGACTGAGAAGTTGTTTACAGTTTGAACAACACCAGTACTGTACTTACTATAGAAATATTGCATGAATCACTAGTATAGGGAATTAGGGCACATGCTGTAGGAGCGTTATATGTGAGGTGCATTATAAATTGAGAGCCTTATAGCGCGGGAGCACTGTATTTGTTTTACTTGTCTTACGGTCATGGGGGCTAGCGCTCTCTATTTCAGCTTATCTACTAAGGAGATCCTTAGAGCCACAACATACAAATGATCCCTTAGCATGGATGTATGGAATTCTTTCTGTTTTTGACCTTGTACAAGTCACTTGAATTGGCTGTGGATTATGTTATTGCAGCTGTAGTACAAGTAATAGTGTCAGGTAGTGAGAATTGTCATCCTGTAGAACCTGATTCCAGACTACAAAAGGCTACTGTGAACGCTCCTGGAAGTACATGTTGTCACAACAAGACAGCTTGTCATCTTCCGCATTATTGCTGAATACAAGTGTAAACACAGCAGACACATGAATACCACAATGCAACTTTCAGAAATCAGCCTTAGCTTTCCATGGTGTGACAGTACAGTGCTTCAAAGGCAAACACATCTACTTCAATTCTGTGCTCCCTGAAGATAATGACAATGCCGGAATTGTTTAGTGCAACCATGTAAAAGTTAGTGATCATAAATTACCTCTCTCTTTAGAATGCACCTCCATCTCATTAGTGACCAAGCGCGGCTCTGACACTAACTAGATTATGCATTGTTGTTCAACCGTAACAAGCCACACTGTTTTGGTCTGCTCATTTTGATCATGTTACATAAAGCTATAGTAATGAGTCAATTTAAGTAGGGATGCAAGTCGCTTATGATCGGTTCAGTTTTTAATCAACTCGTTCAGCTGTTTTTAATGTCCTATCAGTTTTCGGTAAAATCTAAATGAAAGTTTAAAACCAAAAAGATGACTGAATTTGCGCAGCAAAATGGGAAACAGCATTACTACACACATGTTTTTAACTATGGCAAATAAGCGAAGTACAATGTTATTGAATCACTCATACAATACAATGGGCCCTATTTAGCAAATATGTGCATTTAAAAGTCGGGTCTCATGCGTGGACTAACGCACATCAAATAGTGAATCATGAGCCCAGCCAATCAAAGCACAGTGGGGGAGTAAGGTTACAACCAATAAGGATTCAACATTCCCTTTAAGGGCACCTGTGCGTCTGCGATAGCGAACTGAGGGTATTTTGAAACCAAAAAGAAGGAAGACAAAATGCACAACTTTTTTAATGTCCAACAGCCCAAGTGAGGAGGACGACCAAACCCCTCAAGCAAGGCTACTTTTTTTAGCAGCCTGGAGGAGGAGGAGAGTGAATCCGAAATTTTAAAAAGTGATGTATAAGCAAAATTAAAGTTACATACATTTTTGTTTCTGTTTCACTGAGCGAGTGAGTGATGGGGGGGAGGGGGATTCCAGATGTTCGCTCAATTACAGTACAAGCACATTTAAAGGTACGGTTATACCTCTGTTCAGCAGGGGTCATGGGGTTGAGCAGCGGTGTCACTAGCCACCGCTTCAGTGGGTATTTTGTCCCCTATCAACCAGCCTCTCAGACTGTCATCCCGCTGAAATGCAGTTGCCGCCTGTGTATTTGCGCACAGTTTAGACCTGGTTTTCACAAGTCAACTGAAACACTGTTGATGGTTTGCTAAATCGCAACCTTTGTATGTAAATGAGGACACTCCTCTAAAGTTCAGCCCATGTCCAGCTCTAACGCTGACTTGCGTGGTTGGGCACTAAAACACGGTTGCTATATCATAGGTGGGCAAAGTCTGTTTGCCCACACGTGTGCCTGATTCTGGTGCGCTAACTGTTCACAAAAGTGTTTTGCGATTGCCTTAAGGGTTTACGAACGTTGCTAAATAGGGCCCAATGTATATATACAGAATAAAATAATGTATTAAGAGACTTTCTTATTTCTAATTTTTGCTGGTAACTCCATTATTGCAGTGGGTGGTTGGCAAATCAACATCTACTACTTACGACCACTACGATTACTGTATCATGCAGCCCTTTTGCTTGTTTTGCAGCTTTGCCCAGTTTACTGCATATTCTAGCTGCACAGTGGTTTGAGACTTCAACAGACATTACATTTTTTTCACTAATTCTGTAATTGACTGTTTGTCAGTTTAGCATCATTATTTCATTTGTTATTTAGTCTAAATTAGGTTTATGCATAGTAATTTAACAGGCGCAACAGACTCAACTTTTCTTTTTTAAACTACCTGCGTCAGCTTTTCACTTCTTTGGATGCATTTTTTTTTTTTATCAAAGGTTTAAGTTAGAGTACGTCAGCTGAGTGTTTGCATATGCTTGCTAGTACTAGCACCAGCACCTTTCATCAACAAACCAGTTTAGAAACCTAAAAAGAAATCAGCCTAGTGCTGAGACTGTCAATGCCTTTTCATTGTCCAAAACTGTCATTTTTATCTTTTGTTGGTATGTTCGGTTTGGAATTTAATGAAAATGTCAGTTTTGGTTTGGTTTCGGTTTGGGAAAATCATAACCCTTGTATCCCTAAATTGAAGTTTTCTATTATTAAATTAGTCTGGCAGTATAATGGCATGATAGTGAAGTTTGGAAATCCACAGTGCAATCCATTCTCTAGAATGGCTGGCAAAATCATTACTTTTTTTGCAAAACATCAGTACTTTTTGCAAAACATCAGTACAGTACAATACAAAAGCAACGGTTAACAGAGTGGCAATTATACTACCAGCCCTGTATCAGTCAGGCTTACTACTATTCGATTTTTTTTTTTTTTGACAAATCGACGATTAATATCAACGTTTATTTTTGAAAGAATTCATGTTTTTTTTTTTCAATCTTTATTTTTCAATTCAAGCAGACCATGGGTGAAAACCGACCTTTATGCTTTAAAAAAAAAAAAAAATATATACTTTTTATGCCATTAAGAAACATTTCATTTAGAGAAACCCCCTTTATCATATTCAACATGCAACAAAACCATGGTTACCAACATGTTTGGTCACAGCAAAGCTATATCTTGTAAAGCTAAAGTTTCTACTACACAAATTTAAAAAATGTCTCAAATAAACCGTAAAAACGCAGCATATAAAGTTTATTACACAGACCTTTATAGCATACATTTACAAGTAAAAATAATAATGCACAGAACAAAACATTAGATAGTTGAACAGAACTAACGCATTATTCTGAGCTCCATCCCTCTCCTGCTTAAGCACAGTTGGACTCAAGAGTCACTGGAGGCAAGGCAGACTGGCCTGCTTCGTCCTGCCGCGGAGACTTCAGCCCTTGATCAGGGTATTGTTCACAACACTCATTAAGCGTTTTCCTCTTGTGCCCCATTTTCAAATCAAACTAGTAACTGTCACTGTATATACCTATAATATCAAAAGCTTACCGACACCTTAACACGCAACCCGTTAATTTCAAAGCAGACACTTTGAATGACAGGCACTGTAGCTGAAAGTGCACAGTCATTTAAAAGAATGAGAGCATTCTAGAGCTGCTTCAGGCAACAAGATCTGTCAGGACAGGATGCAATGACTGATGGTGAAACTACACTAACCTATTAAGGGACCACTGAGTTGACTGACAGCGACCCCCAGCCATTCAGAGCGGAACGGAGAAGGCACAGACAGAAAGTATAAAAACTACACAGACTAGAGATGATTTCTAAATTATTATTTTTGGTAAGAAAAAAATAGCGAGTGGTTGTACCAACGTTTATCCTATATAAATTTACTTCAGTCAAACTCGACGTTTAACAACCTTTACCGATTAATATCGAAAAGTAGCAAGCCTAATTATAGTCATAGTCGTGACTTAATCTGACTTGCATGAAGACAGAACTACACATATGTATAGGGTGTAACCATACCTTAAAACCACCACTGCTCTGCTACTGGTACTATGAAGCACCTTGTACAGGGTCAATAAATCCATTCCATTGTTTTACAAAGGAATGACAGTATGTGCAGTATACTGTATATGTGTATAATGAATGACTTTTCAAGTGTACAGTACATTTTTAAGGTGTTTACTTTTAAACTAACAACAGAATATCCTGCTACGTCTTATTATCCGCTGCTGGGGATGCAAGCATATATCTTGGGGAGGCACACGTCCATAAACATGTCACAGATTTATATCAAGGCAATAACTTAACCAATTGTGATGAAATGGGTTAAGGTTATTACAATTAGGCAGATACATACTTTCACTACACTCACTGTATGAAAAAAAAAAACTTACTGGACGGCATATTACATTTGGAAGTAGCTTGGTAGAAAAATGATAATTTACCATTGTCTGACTAACTTCAAAGCCTTAACCAATGTCCCTGTACTTGAGGAAATGGTACGAATTGACAGATAGCTGACAGAACTTGTTCACATATCTCCTCTATAACTGTGTAAAGAACAAACGATTTATTTCTTAACAAGAGCTGGATCCAGACTTTGTAATTACTTTCACTGAATTATTCTTCAAAAAAACTATTTAAATAAAACAATCCTTGATAACTGACAACTGAAAGAGCCAGTGGCCAGTACCCACCAAGGGTAAAAGAATACCCCATGGGTCTTCCAATATGAAATAAATAGGATATCTCCATAGAGAATTGTTACTGGAGGCTTTATGCTGGTATCAAACCCACCAAACAGGTTTGTCTTTTGTACAGTGACGAAGAAATATGAAATTGCATTTTACACATGGTCTGCATTTTGAACTTCAAAACCTTACAGGTTTTTTTTATGAGAAAAAATAAAACAAAAAAGGTTTGACATCAAGTTCTGTTACATGTGCTTCTTTGTTACCACCAGCTTAGGTCTGATGTAATTCGGTTGCTATTAAATATCTATGCTCTACACAAATCCCTTGCAGGCTGCATATTCCTTGTGACACGTTCTATTAAACTGCTAACTGGTATTTGTGTCAGCAATGAAATACATACTGTATGGCTCTGAAGGAAAGAGGGTTGTGTTTGAAAATGAGTTTGGGTGAATGAAATGACAGAGAAAATGCTGGTGCAATAGCTACTAATAATTAGTGACAGGGTGACAGCATCAATAACCTCTTACTGGCCACATTACTGAGTTACTAACTATTTTGTAACATTCTCTGAAATATTCCTTAAGTTAAATGAGAACATTTGCTGTGCTTTGCTTTTAAAGAGAACCATTTGTAGAAGCACTACTTAACAGGGCCCTCTCATGACAGTATTATTATTATTGTTGGAAAACATGGAACAAGTATTGAATAGCAGTTTGCTACGCATGAGGAATGACGGCTGTATTCATGTTATTTTTCTGAAAAGTGATTTAACATTGGATAGAAAAAACTGTTAGTTCCAAAAATGCAAGCACTGCTGTGATAGATGAAAGCTGCAATATGGTAGAGAAGTTATGACAACTGAAAAAGAGTCTTTTGTGTCAAAGCAAATGGCTGGCCAGCAGCACACGGCTGTACAAACAAGTCCTTTGATCTCCAGCCCTGACATGAAAGAAGCTTGCCCTTCGGGGAGTCCACTGGGGTATAAAACTAGTTAAACAGGTTTTTGCTTAGAAAATACAGCTGGTTTATGAGGGGGTCATAAAGCTAGTCTTCAAGGGGACCAGAAGAGACCAGGCTCTAAGACTTCAGAGAGATCCAAAGAGATAGTGCCACTGGGATCAAAGGGTCTTAGGCAAATCGGAGAGATAGGAACAAGGAAGATGACAAAAACCAGATGTATGGACCTTTGTGGCACCAGGGTCTGAAGAATGCACTGAGTTCAGAGATCTTCACACTAGATCACACACACACACACCCACATACACACACTCACACAAAATGAAATATATGGTAACAGGATAATGAGTTGTACCTTTTCTATTGGTTAAGTGTCAGAGAAAGAGGAGGAGAGAGACACCTATGCAGAAGGGTATTTAATGTCATGCAACAATTGTAAGAACGAGTATTCTGTTTGTCCTGTACCTGGGACCAGACTCCCTGCATATTTCAATAAACCTAACAACTGAGTGAAGAAAAGGACTCTGTGCATTTTCTTGAATCTACTTACTCACCATCCTCTTTTTTAAGTTACATCAATTATTATTATTTATTTCTTAGCAGATGCCCTTACCCAGGGTGACTTACAAGATATCACATTATTTTTACATACAATTACCCATTTATACAGTTGGGTTTTTACTGGAGCAATCTAGGTAAAGTACCTTGCTCAAGAGTACAGCAGCAGCGTCCCCCACCTGGGACTGAACCCACGACCCTCCGGTCAAGAGTCCAGAGCCCTAACCACTACTCCACACTGCTGCTAGTATGTCAGAATACAATAGGTGACCATACTATACATACAAGTTAATGTATACACATAATGTTGTATTATTTTATAAATAACATTTTACCCCTTTTGACTGATTTTTTATTCTACTAATTCAGTGCAAAACACAATAAATAATGGTTCTAGTGTCCCTGAACTGACAGTGTTTGGGTGCCAACTAATCAGGACTGGCTGGGCACAGCACCATTTTTATACACTTAGCTCCGCCCCTGCATCAAAATCAGGGTGTGAAGTTTACCCACATCCCATTGGTCCTCGGCCGCACACTTTGGACCAATGGTAACACACACAGACGGGACCAATCACAGAGGAGACACAGAACACAAACAAGCAGGGCTAGAATTACACCCACACAGAGGTAAACACAGCGGCTGCGGGAAATGCAGACAGGGAAACACAATTACAGTGCGTAAACACATTAGGAACAGCGGGAATACAGTGAGGGAAACACAAACACACAGATCGCTATAATATAACAATAATTAAAAAAAAAAAACTGATTCTGATTCCGGAATCAAGACGATATCAGTGGGTAGACTGATAACGGCAGGACTGCGCACAGTAAAAGATGCAATGCTTTGTTTTTTTGCAAAACAGCAGATGGCTGCTTGACTTTTAGATGATTGAGCATTTAACACATTGATTTATCATACAAAATACTTGTGCTGCAGAGATTACATTGCACGTGGTCTTGTCTAACTTTTCAAAATACTTCCACACATTTTAAGATGCAATTTTCACTGCTCATGTACTCCCTTAGCCAATAGCAGAGCTAGGTAAAGAAGAGCGCCTGCCTCCCTGTCAATTATCAGTGAAGTGAGAATTGTAGTGGCTGATCACTTAACTTCCTCCCCCATAAAATACCGTTCTTTCAAGTGGTTTTTTCCATTTGTTTTAGAAATGAACGAGTATTCGAAACTTTATCAAAGTATTCATGTAGTAATTTTATTTTAAATACTCGATTCTTCGAATATTCAGACACCCGCAGTCCATACCGCATGATAACTGGTCTGAGACTCATGAGAAACTCTGTACAGTGGTTGTAAAGCACTTTGAGTTACTGTTCAGCTCTATAAACCCATTCCACTGTTGTACAGGTATGACAGTTTGTACAGCAAGGGGGTTATTTTCAGAAAGTGGGATGAACCACTATTTTTACATGAAAATACATTTTGTATAACTGTTTGTTTAGGTGGCTGACTTTAATGTAATTGTCATTCTGTTTACATAATCCATAAACAAGACTTACTTAATATTTATTTTCAAAACTTGGTAAGGGTTACTATAACCTAATTATGAAGTAAATCTACTTTATTATAATAATAATACAAAGTCTGAGTGTAGTATGTCAAAGTCTATGATATACATGTACTTAAGCGATAGTGCCTGTAGATTAAGGCTCTACCTTGTGGTAGTTGACCACGATTAGAATTATGTGTCCCAAGCCAAAGGCCTTCGAGAGGGCACTATCGCTATTAGAAAACGATTTTTACCATTATTTTCTTTAAAAAAAAAAAAAAAACACTTTAAAACTTTGAACTTGTAATGATTCGTCAGGTCCCCTCCTGCTGAGAAGTTAGAAAATCTTAAAGTAACACACATAATTAGAGAAAAAAAAGGACAGCGATGGCATGGCCAACTACTTTAAATTACATAAATAAATCTGATAAAACTTGAATTAACTTTAATGATAGATCAGTGATTTGGGAATAATTGTTCATTTGTGCAGTTTGAATGAACTGTACTGACTGCTGTACTGCCAGAAGGGGCAATACAGGTGAAAGCAGCGACGTCTGTGTGAGAATGCTCGCTTTTTTTGTTTGTTTTTTACCTTCTCAAGCTCTGCTGGTGTTATTAGGGGAGAGTGCGTTGTTTTGTCTTTTCCAACCACAAGTCGTGGTTACTTATAGATATTAAATGTTATATAATTAGGACAGGTAAGTGGCGGAGGAATTTGAATCTAAGGTGATGTGTCTGTTGAAAGGTTGTGTGAGATTAATGTATGGCTGATAGAACACAGCTAACCAATCAGAGAACAGGATTTTTTCCAAGCAGGTTTATAATTAAGCAATAATACATGACAGAGTGTGTGTTATCATGAGATATCACCATGCCTTGGGTGCGTTGTGAGGCACAAGACGAAGTCAAGTGCTTTCAACCACCCAAGTGGCGATACCTCATGATAACACACAGACCCTGGAGTGTATTATTGCTATTATTAAATGGATTTATGAGTGTGTTGTTGACATTTTGTTTTTAAATCAATGCCAATGTTCTTTTCAGTTAGCAAATCACAGAAAACTTTCATTGCCCATTTTGGCTGGCGCTTGGTGTTTTCCTCAGTTGTATTCATTCCTAGGTTGTCTAAATCTGCTTCATTTGCCTCAGTATGGTGAGATGTTGACATTTTATTTTCTTTTTCAATGTTTTCAGCTGCGGAACTTTTGTAGTTAATCTCATTGTTGTCATGACTCAAGTGGTTTTCTTTACCCAGGCGTACTGTTACAGTTGGCGTATTGATTTTGTTCACTGTGATGAGGCCACTTCAGAGAAAGAAGTTCCACACTGTTGTGTTATCACCAGATATCTAATGGCTAGGGAGAAGGCCAATCAAAATCTAGTATTATAGCCAATTGTTTCTACAGTTCACAGCCTACCTCTGTAAAGCACTTTGCGATGGTGGTCCACTATGAAAGGTGCTATATAAAAATAAAGATATTATTATTATTATTATTATTATTATTATTATTATTATTATTATTACCCATTTAATAATGTGTATTAATGCCTGCTATAGCTGGAAGCTGATTAGCTGATGATACTGAATCATTTTCTAATTATCAAAAGTACAGGTTTTAATTCTCTATTCATTTTATTTTCTGTTTATAATTATATTGTTTAACCACAACAAATAGAGTTACCATTTGCAGAATAATTAAATATGGAAATGTATACACTACTGTTCCATATTTTTGTCACAAAGGTTTCCTCATTCTCTTTCTCATTTTTACAGTATTTAATTACCAAGATGTTTGCTTCTAATGTTGTTATGAAAGTGAAATAATTACTTCTCGGCTCCTTGGATGAATAGGCAGACTGTATGAACTGCTCATTTGCATTTTAATTCAGATTTTTAGAATTTTAATTTCCTTTGTGACAAGTCTGTCTTGAAACCAGGCTCCAGAATGCAGAGTTAATATAATACTAATAAGAAATGTGTGTGTGTGTATATATATATATATATATATATATATATATATATATATATATATACATATTCTTGAAATGTATTTGTTTACGACTGTAAGTCGCCCTGGATAAGGGCGTCTGCTAAGAAATAAATAATAATAAATAAATAAATAAATAAATAAATAAATAAATAATATACTCAGTCAGGATTCGGTCAATCACGATTTGAGCATTTACAAATTATCAAAGAACAAAATTAACCGTTATTTCAGTCTTTGAGCAAATTATTTTGATCAAATTGCAAAATGGAAAATATCAAACAAGCAAAGAATGAAACACAAAAGCTGAGACAGCTTCTTCAGTCTTTGAGTAAAGCGATATAATCAAATTGTCGGGTGCTGATCAGGGTCTGAAAAAAAAACCCTGTTTTCTAAAAAGGGGTAGTTCACCCCTTCCTATGATTTATGAGAATATTAAACATTTAATAAGCATACTTTTCTTTCTTTCTTTTGCTTAAAAAACAGCGATTAGACAAACGTGAATTGACATTTGATTTTGCAGTTTAAATACTATGTATACAGTAGTCTTATAATATGACTAAAACAATCCATTTTAATTGTGTTCATTTTTTCCTCTAAAATTGTATTTTCTAAATAACAACGCAAGAACATTACCATGTTATTTGACACTCGCTTGAAGTTTAATATTTGAGGTCACTATCCTCCTAAATTGCTTACCACGACCCCCTTGCAAATGAGGCCACAGTCTCAATGGGTTAACTAACTGCATAAATAATAAATACATAAATAATGAATCAATGACATGTACCTTATAAATATAATTTACTGATTTCAATAAAAAAAATTAAAAAAAAATTACTAAAAAAAGTTTGTATTTCACTTGATGACCATTTTTAACACCCCACAATTAATTGCTATTCGCAGCACCTTAGCAATTTGACTATATCATTTTACACAAATACCGAAGAATCTTCGTTCTTTGCTTGCTTGGTATTTTCCATTTTGCAATTTGAGCAACATAATTTGCTCAAAAAACGAAATAACCTTTAATTTCTTCTTTGATAATTTGTAAATACTCAAATGGTTATTTTTATCAGTGATTGACCGAATGCTTACTGAGTGTAACACACACATACATATACAGAACACCCTCGCTATAACGAACCTGTTAGGGCCCAAGCCTTTTGTTCGTTATATCGAGGGTTTTTTTTATAGCGAAAGGACAATCAAAATGAACGATACACTGTTGGAGTAAGTTAACGAGATGAGATTGTGAATAAAAGTAGAACTGCATGTACCAGTACCTGTTCGTCTCATGTTTGCAATATTGTGCTATTGCTTTATCCTATTCGTTGAAGAATTAAAACGCAATACAAAAAAAAGCACAAATCCTGAATTGAAGCTAAACTTTTATTCAAAATCAATCTGACATGAATCGTTTCAAAGTGCACCAAATCTTAATGCAACATGCAAGAATCCCAAACTGAGCTTTTATTCCAGATCAACCCGACATGAAAAGTTGAGATGAAAAGTTCATCAGATCCTCAAGTTTAATGTTTTTTTTTTCTTTAATCAATTTTGCTTTGCCGCATGGTTGCTGAACAAGTCAAAAAACAGAAACTGAGTGTGTGGTGCACAAGAAGAAATAGAGCCACAATCAATAAAACATTAAAAAAGGTCTGTTTTAGTTTTAAGTCCAAAAGGACAAAGGACTCATTGTGGGAGTTACTTGTTGTTACTGGACTTCCCCAGCAGGGGCCGCCAAAAACCTCTACATATATATTTATTTCTTAGCAGACGCCCTTATCCAGGACGACTTACAATTGTTACAAGATATCACATTATTTTTACATACAATTACATTATTTTTTTTGCACATTATTTTTACATACAATTACCCATTTATACAGTTGGGTTTTTACTGGAGCAATCTAGGTAAAGTACCTTGCTCAAGGGTACAGCAGCAGTGTCCCCACCTGGGATTGAACCCACAACCCTCCGGTCAAGAGTCCAGAGCCCTAACCACTACTCCACACTGCTGCCCACACTGTACCTGTCTGGATTACAACACTTTTTTTTTTTAGATTGTTCTGGATTTAGCCAGACACAATCAGTCAGTTAGGGACACCAGAAGAAGTTTAGTAAGTGCCCTTTAGTTTAGTAAGGGTTAGCCTTTTGTGAAAAGTATTTGTGTTCACTTAACCCTTTGCGATCCTATGTTGGACCAGGTCCGACATTACAATTTTCCCTTTCCAGTCATCAAAAAGACATCAAGCTGAGAAAACCTTTCAATGGCCGAGTGAGACCGATAGGAGCCGAGAGAAGCCGGAAAAAAGGGGCAGATCTGAGCAATACACATAGCCCCGGCACCACAGAGATAACACGGCCATAAACAAACAAGATAGCTGCTTCCGCATCCAGCGCTCAGAGAATACACACAGACATTTACCAAACTTTTTGAGATGTTATAGTAATAAAATAATGACTTAGATCGCATTATTGAGAAGTTTGGTGATAAAACGAGTGATCAGGAGATGATTTATCAGTATGCACGTCTATGAAGAGGTATCTGATAAATACAACAAACAAGGGGTGGGGCGGGGCTGGAGATGCAGTACTGAGTGTCATGTTCATATGCAGTGCCTTTTAAACCTGTTTTGCTTTGAAAATTGAAATTGGACCTGACGCGCCTGACAGGCGCTGAATAAATGGACCGCAAAGGGTTAATAAATATGCCCTGTACTGGCTAATCCAAGCTTAAAGTGAAAGTGCTTCCAATTACCGTAGGCGTTTCAAATTGAGGTCAGTAATGCATGGGAAGGTGTTTGGCCTTGTCTTTACTTCTTTTCAGACAGGAAGATGTTATTGCCAGTCTTAAATTCACTATCAACAGAGATGTTGAAACATCTATTTTTAAAAACTCTATTTATTCTAGCTTTCAAGAAGGCATGCAAGCTCACTAAAAAGATATAATAAACTTCTGTAGCATAGAGCTCTTTAAAAATGATTTCAAAACAGATGTTACATAACACAAAAAAGGTAGTGGTAGATAAAAAAAAAATCTTTCTGCAGAGCGTTCATAATGAATGTTTTTATGAAGCAGATTCAACAATTGTAAGGTACCGTACTCTAGTAGCTATGCCTTGGGGAAGATGTGTTCACGACAGAACTTCTGTCTTGTTTTAGTTTCAGAAAATAAATCTCTTTTTCTAGTTTCCATTTGATATTTTAATACTTGGTCAAGAAAATAAAACAAAACTACTAAAGTCAACTCTCTTTGGTCTAAGATTGGTGCTTTAATGGTTAAGTTTGAATCTCATTTGTATTTAATGTCACTATAAATAGTATGTCCATTGGTTACATAATGATTCAACATGCTTTCTAGCTAAAGATGCCAGGCATATGCTGTAGTCACACTGCAGTATGTGAACTGTTTTGCTAGCTAATCTTTAAAGTCTACAAGCTATGAAGGCAAAAATGAAGCCACATCAAGGGCAATGCCCCAAAAATGCTAGGAATATATATGAAAAATAAACTTTACATTAATTCTAGTTTACTAAGCTTTTCCCCGTTTCCTCTACTGTGCTTCGTGATTTTTACATTACCAACTTAGCTTTACCATGCCTTAACACTTAAAAGAACTGGCATTTTTGTCTACTTGTTTTTAGCATTATGTATGAAGTCTGTAGGTCTATACAGATAGTAGACATACATCTATTCATTAAAAAAAATCTATTTATGCATTCTTTCGAAGAGAAACTGACCCCCAAAAATATACATCGTAGACTATTATTATGATATTTTATTGAATTGATCCCGCTGAATTCCACCGTACTGTCTGGAGCTTAAAACCCAGCATTTTAAAACATTGATCTGCTGTTAAAGAAAAGGTTTTTTCATGCATGTCGTTGTCATGCAGTTCTTGGTTTGATAAGGGCAGGACATAGATTAAAGGTTATTTTTAAACCCTTGCTGATCATATAACATTTTCAAACTCTGACACATTTCCTGTGCCAAGTATGCATCATTTGTTTTGGCGAGAGACTGCTTTCTTGGGGATTTTACACATGTATTGTCATAAAAGAACCATGTAAAAGAAGCCCATGTAAAAGCAAACCATGAAATTACAGTGGCAGTGGAAAAAAGGAAGTTAAAATCCCTGTTGCCGATAAATGCCGGTTTAGCACTAAACAAAAGAAATGACTTCCCTTAAGGACATTCTGGATACTGCCACTTTAAAATGGATTGTGACACATATATACATAGACAAAGAACAAGGCTAAACCCTTTTTTAGTCTTACCTTTCCTTTAAATACCGTGAAGTCAGTCAGACAAACCTTAAATTAGGCTTGCTCTTATTATGTATGCAATGGAATAGAAGCACATTAAGCCTGACTGAAGCCTAATTCAAATTACCTGCAATTTATAAATAATAACAACAACCCTGGTGTTTAACTAGATATATTTTAAGCAACATATTGAAGCAAAATGTATATCAGCTTCACTTTCCTTTGTCACAAACAATCTCTTTTTGTCTTTATTTTGTAATTATCTTACTCTTTTTTTTATATATAAAAGTCTCATTTATGCAGGAGCTCTAATTAAATTTACTGGTTGCATGACTTGCGTGTCAAGAAAATATTCCTATTTATTATTTGCCTGGATTGCAATGCTGTGTTCTCATATGTGCTGTTTTTTTTATATATATATAATGGGAAACACTTCTCAAGGAGTAAAACCTGTGTGCTTTGCGAAGAATTTAGCTTTGTCAAATCGACACTATGCTGTTGTTTTACTGTCTTCCAGAACAGACACCACCTATAACTCAGTTTTGTTCTAATTACTTTCTAATTTATTAAGGATTCTGTGTAGCTAACACATTATAATATTATTAAACAGATGCTTATATTTTTAACTCCATTTCACTGTATCCACACAATTTATTTTTAAAAAAAAAAGGAAAGTAATGCAAATAGGGCATTTGTCAACAAGTATACTATCGAAGTGTGCCCTGGGTACATGTCGGTATATTGAAGTGTACCCTGGTTTAGACAATGCTATAATTTGGTAACTCGGCATGTTACACAATTTAATGTACCCTGCTTTTCAAATCTCGTGAATAATACTGTAGCAATTGCCATAAACCGTTCATTTCCACTCAGCATGACACGCGCATTACAGCCCCCAACATGGCTGCTGCTGATCAAACTACTGTGTCTCAGGGTGAATTTGGTCTTAATTTTGAAAATGGAACACAGAACTCGCAGCATGCATCACTTCTCTTTGTAGTGAAACTGGGTGTTGTAGTATCTAATCTTATCAACAAGCATTATTCAGTCACTGTAAAAAAAAACCACATATCCCACAATTCCATTGGAGCTGTACACTGGTAGATTTGGTCTGACAAATGTCATAACAAAGAGATGTTATAAACGACTCGCAACAGGAAACCAGGGTACACTTTGATTTACAGACATGTACCCAGGGTACATTTCAATAGCACCCTGGTTGACAAAGACCCTATCTGTGAAAGTAATATCCATATTCAGAATTAAGCTGGTTTAAATAGACACCGTTCATGCCCTCCTTTACATGTTTAAAAATATTAAGTACTGTAACTTTATATTTATATTTATTCAATAAATGTTTCTTTAAAATCCATGGATTTTTTTTTTTTTTTATGCAGGCAGTTGTATGACACAAATCATCCCAATAGAATGTCTTTAAGTAGACTTCAGTACTGTCTGAGTCCTGCAGTACTGATAGCAGCAGGAGCTATTAATAGTAAAACAGGAAAAAAAAATTGGAAACAGATCCCAAGGGAGGGCTGGCAGAGTGGATTGCTGACACCGTTTCAGGAGCTGCTGCCTTGGCTGTTTAATTAAGCAATCATGACCCATAAGGTTGATATCATTCTAATATTAATCAAGGCACAATATCCAGTTTAGCATAAGATCAAATACAATGCTTTGGATAGACTCACTGCAAATGAAATATACACTGATGCACAATGAAAACACAAAAGTCTAAGTTTTACGTCAGTGGCTCATTGGGCACATACATAATGTTATTTACATTTTAAATAGTGAGCAGATAGGTTTGTTGATTGTTTGAGTAGTACTGTTCCTTGGGATAACAAAATATTGAGTGCATGTCATGTGATTTCATAAAAAACACCAGGTGCTCAGTGTTTGGTATCTTTGAGTTAAAATTGCCAAAATGAGTTGATTAAGAATCTGTTTAAATAGCCATTCGAAAAGACATGATTTTAATTAACGCAAGAACAGCGAAAGATACGACCATGCCCCGCTTGAGTAATGAAGATCGTCTGGTTGCTATCGGCATGATTGAAGGCGGCCTGTCTGTGAGAGAAGTTGCCCAGAGAATGAGATGTTCTGCTTCAACAAATCAGCAGACTAGTCCAGAGAAACCAGGAAACCGGTTCTGTGAGGGACAGGCCACGTCCTGGAAGGACTGACCCATCTGCGTAATCGTTTTGAGACTGCAGTGGCTACAGCATGAGAAATTCCTGTAAGAAATAACCTGCGCGTCAGCAGAATGACTGTAACTTGCAATCTGCATGAAAATGGTTTCTCTGTAAATCTTACTTATTTATATTCTATATGCATTTTTTAACTTTATCAATGTGGAGTAGTTTGTGTAGATTCTACATGTAAAGTCTAATTTAAGTAAAGTTTTCAGTTCAAGTGTTCAGCTGATATCCCATCACACCTTTCTTCTTAAAGGCGTACAGCCTCTATAAAGAAAGGGGCTTGTAACCAGGAGGTCCCCGGTTCAAATCCCACCTCAGCCAATGACTCATTGTGTGACCCTGAGCAAGTCACTTAACGGGTGAGACGTAATTGTAAGTGACTCTGCAGCTAATGAATAGTTCACACACCCTAGTCTCTGTAAGTCGCCTTGGATAAAGGCGTCTGCTAAATAAACTAATAATAATAATAACAACAACATGACAAAAAATGGACTGAATGATAACACCCGAAAATAATCTTAATATTTTTTTTAAGAAAGTAGCCGGTGCAAATATAGCATTAGGCTATGGATTGCGCCGATCACTTATTTTGACCCCCTGCATTCATTGTCACTATTTTTTATTTGAAAATAACTGATTATTTTTAACGTTTTAGCCTCTCAAAGTGCTTAACACAGAAAACCCGCCCCTTCAATTCTCTGATTGGTTAAATGTTGTGTCAAGATGTAACACAGCTGTCTTTTTTTTTTTTTCACCCAGCAACGTGCAAGTGATCTAGTCTGCTAGAAGTGCAATCAATCCTTATTGTTAAAGACACAGTAGCATCTGCAAGACGGACGGATCAGGTTTTTTCAGGTCGGGCGGCGACAGCCACTTTGCCGGACGGCCCATCTGACAGAAAAGGCCTGGTGAGAACCCTGTACATACATACATACATACATACATACATACATACATACATACATATATATATATATATATATTGTAAAATAGCGGGTTATGAGAAACAGCAGGGAGGGGGTTAAAACCTCCCTGCGAGAGAATGTACTTTTGTTTGGTTGTTTGCTTTATTGTTTCATTTAATTTGTTTAATTGTTTTATTGTTAATTATCATCCGCACCTGGGCGTTATTGGAAATTAAGCCCAGGTGCGGGGGTTTAAAAAGAGAGCAAGCAGTCTGCTCGGGGCTGCTGAATGGAAGGAGGCAGAAAGGAGTGCTCTGCTTCCTGGCAGTCCCGTGAGAAAGGTACGGTGCAAACCCGTGTGGTTAAGTTTTGATGGAACAGGGAAACGGCTTAGCCGTCCTGTGATAGTTAGGTTCCTGCGTGTGTAGTTAATGCTCAGAAGAGCTAGGTGTTTATTTTGTGTACTTTGTTTTACTGTTGTGTTTATTAAAAAAATAGCGCGTGAGCGCTGGAAAAAATACATTTCTCGTGTCTGGGTCGCATTCTTAAAGGGGCAACGAACCCGAGTGGGTCTAATCGTTTACATATGGTGGCAGAGTGTGTGGGCGCCCCTACGACCCTAGAAATGGAGAGCATTGAACAGTTAATTGAGCGAATCAACCGCAATACTGCTGCGCAAATAGAGCAGCTGGAGAGATGGGAGAGAGAGATGGGGTTGGCTCCATTGAAGAACAGGGAGCCAACAGAATTGGAGCTGCTGCTCCAAGAATGGGAGCAGGCTAGCGGAGCTCCGCAGCCTCCCGAGCCAGAGGGGGAGGAGCCGCCGCTGCCGGAGCCCAGAGGGGAGGAGCCGCCGCTTCCGGAGCCCAGAGGGGAGGAGCCGCCGCTTCCGGAGCCCAGAGGGGAGGAGCCGCCGCTTCCGGAGCCCAGAGGGGAGGAGCCGCCGCTTCCGGAGCCCAGGGGGGAGGAGCCGCCGCTTCCGGAGCCCAGAGGGGAGGAGCCGCCGCTTCCGGAGCCCAGGGGGGAGGTGAAAAGTATACCTCCACCACAGCCCCGACCACCGCCCCTACGGTCCAGTCCGGCACAGCTGCGTCCAGTCCCTCACCCCTTGCTCCAGGACACCCGGCCGGTCTTCCCGGACCTTCCTGCGCTGGACCTAGAGCCCAGGAGTCTCCAGCACTGGCCACAGCTTTTCCCCTGGTTCCCTGCTTCGCTCTTCCCGAGCACCCAGACGTCGCTGGGCTGCTGCCAGACGTCGCTGTCGCTCCCCCTGTTCGCTGCTTCGCTTCCCCTGGGTGATCGGACATCACTGCGCCGGTTCCCAGGGGAAGATCTCTGCCCACTGCTGCATCCTCCAGTGCCACGGTCTACGCTCCGGTCGCCCCTGTCGATCCGTTGGGTCCCCTTGTCGCCGGTGCGCGGTCCTTACCTGGCTGAGCCGGGATGTGGACCGATCCACCCTCAAGCCGGCCCGTGGAAGAGGGCAAGAAAGGACATTTATGGACTTGAGGGTGGGTGGTTATGTTTTAGGGGAGGAGGTGGCCGTCTCGTGGCCTGTGTCTTGTAAAGACAAGGGGGGGGATGTGTAAAATAGCGGGTTATGAGAAACAGCAGGGAGGGGGTTAAAACCTCCCTGCGAGAGAATGTACTTTTGTTTGGTTGTTTGCTTTATTGTTTCATTTAATTTGTTTAATTGTTTTATTGTTAATTATCATCCGCACCTGGGCGTTATTGGAAATTAAGCCCAGGTGCGGGGGTTTAAAAAGAGAGCAAGCAGTCTGCTCGGGGCTGCTGAATGGAAGGAGGCAGAAAGGAGTGCTCTGCTTCCTGGCAGTCCCGTGAGAAAGGTACGGTGCAAACCCGTGTGGTTAAGTTTTGATGGAACAGGGAAACGGCTTAGCCGTCCTGTGATAGTTAGGTTCCTGCGTGTGTAGTTAATGCTCAGAAGAGCTAGGTGTTTATTTTGTGTACTTTGTTTTACTGTTGTGTTTATTAAAAAAATAGCGCGTGAGCGCTGGAAAAAATACATTTCTCGTGTCTGGGTCGCATTCTTAAAGGGGCAACGAACCCGAGTGGGTCTAATCGTTTACAATATATATATATATATATATATATATATATATATATATATATTATATATATATATAAAATTAACCAGGAGATTATGAATATGTAAAGCAATGGTGAAGAGTGACAGAATTACTGTGCTCAACCATCCATAAAAGCGTTGTGCTGATTTAGAGCGACAGAAAAAAGGCAAGTATATAATACTGAAATGCCTCGCTTAAACAGTGCCCAACTTGCTGGAAATGTAGTAAGTGATTTTTATATAGAACCAAATGGTGAGTTTTTTTCCCCCTGTTTTACAATGCCATTTCCATGTTTGTTTTATTTGAAGTGTTTAAAGTTAAATTTCAGTTTTCGTTTGCTTGTTCAGCTACAAAAAGGCACAAGTACACCTCATGTTATTACTTTATGAAAACATGTCTATGGCCACTGTTTACTGTGAAGAAATGGTAATGGCAAGGAATGAAAAATAAAAAAATTAAAAAATACATAAAATGTGGTGCCAACTTTATGTACTATTTATTTCGAGAATAAACAAAACGTTTAACTTGAACTGCTATTTGGCATGCTTTGTTTTGTAGTTAATTCACTGGGGTAAAGTAAAGCCTACACAATGTATTATTTACTCCTGGAAATTTTTTTTTACTTAACGTGTTACATAGCGTAACGTCTTGCTGTAAAATAAAGGCACACACACAAGGGCCACACACCCCTGCCCCTACTGCTATGCTGCCTCTACCTGTGTTCTGAGCAATATAATGGCTTTTATTACTTTTGGAAAACGAACAAATATCCAAACGAATATTTAAATTACGAACGAATATTCAAACATGAAAATCCCACATTCATCCCAGCACTTTGTCTGCACCCTTGCTATAGGTTTCTTTTTAAACGTATGGCAGGGCATGAAATAACCGACGGCAATTGCCGCTAGGGTGACCACCTTTTCAAAATGCAAAAACGGGACACCTGCCATTTCTTATGCTAGGGTATATTTATATAATATATATATATATATATATATATATATATACAGTGCCTTGCGAAAGTATTCGGCCCCCTTGAACTTTGCGACCTTTTGCCACATTTCAGGCTTCAAACATAAAGATATGAAACTGTAATTTTTTGTGAAGAATCAACAACAAGTGGGACACAATCATGAAGTGGAACGAAATTTATTGGATATTTCAAACTTTTTTAACAAATAAAAAACTGAAAAATTGGGCGTGCAAAATTATTCAGCCCCTTTACTTTCAGTGCAGCAAACTCTCTCCAGAAGTTCAGTGAGGATCTCTGAATGATCCAATGTTGACCTAAATGACTAATGATGATAAATAGAATCCACCTGTGTGTAATCAAGTCTCCGTATAAATGCACCTGCACTGTGATAGTCTCAGAGGTCAGTTTAAAGCGCAGAGAGCATCATGAAGAACAAGGAACACACCAGGCAGGTCCGAGATACTGTTGTGGAGAAGTTTAAAGCCGGATTTGGATACAAAAAGATTTCCCAAGCTTTAACCATCCCAAGGAGCACTGTGCAAGCGATAATATTGAAATGGAAGGAGTATCAGACCACTGCAAATCTACCAAGACCTGGCCGTCCCTCTAAACTTTCAGCTCATACAAGGAGAAGACTGATCAGAGATGCAGCCAAGAGGCCCATGATCACTCTGGATGAACTGCAGAGATCTACAGCTGAGGTGGGAGACTCTGTCCATAGGACAACAATCAGTCGTATACTGCACAAATCTGGCCTTTATGGAAGAGTGGCAAGAAGAAAGCCATTTCTTAAAGATATCCATAAAAAGTGTCGTTTACAGTTTGCCACAAGCCACCTGGGAGACACACCAAACATGTGGAAGAAGGTGCTCTGGTCAGATGAAACCAAAATCGAACTTTTTGGCAACAATGCAAAACGTTATGTTTGGCGTAAAAGCAACACAGCTCATCACCCTGAACACACCATCCCCACTGTCAAACATGGTGGTGGCAGCATCATGGTTTGGGCCTGCTTTTCTTCAGCAGGGACAGGGAAGATGGTTAAAATTGATGGGAAGATGGATGGAGCCAAATACAGGACCATTCTGGAAGAAAACCTGATGGAGTCTGCAAAAGACCTGAGACTGGGACGGAGATTTGTCTTCTAACAAGACAATGATCCAAAACATAAAGCAAAATCTACAATGGAATGGTTCACAAATAAACATATCCAGGTGTTAGAATGGCCAAGTCAAAGTCCAGACCTGAATCCAATCGAGAATCTGTGGAAAGAACTGAAAACTGCTGTTCACAAATGCTCTCCATCCAACCTCACTGAGCTCGAGCTGTTTTGCAAGGAGGAATGGGCAAAAATTTCAGTCTCTCGATGTGCAAAACTGATAGAGACATACCCCAAGCGACTTACAGCTGTAATCGCAGCAAAAGGTGGGGCTACAAAGTATTAACTTAAGAGGGCTGAATAATTTTGCACGCCCAATTTTTCAGTTTTTTATTTGTTAAAAAAGTTTGAAATATCCAATAAATTTCGTTCCACTTCATGATTGTGTCCCACTTGTTGTTGATTCTTCACAAAAAATTACAGTTTCATATCTTTATGTTTGAAGCCTGAAATGTGGCAAAAGGTCGCAAAGTTCAAGGGGGCCGAATACTTTCGCAAGGCACTGTATATATATATATATATATATATATATATATATATATATATATATATATATATATATATATATATACATATATACACACACACACACACACACACACTACCGGTCAAAAGTTTTACAACACCTCAATTTTTCCAGTTTTTATTGAAATTTACGCAGTTTAATGTCTCAATGTACTCTGAAATTAAAGCATAGAACAAATAAACAATTGGAGATAAAAAAGAAATCATGGAATCGTTTTGTTTAACAAAATTTAATCTAAATTTTTGACTCATCAAAGTAGCCACCTTTTGCAGATATAACAGCCGAACACACTCGTGGCATTCTTTCTACAATGGAAATCAAATATTGTTCGGAAAGTTCTTCCCAACACTGTTGCAGAAGTTCCCACAAATGTGTTGCACTTGTAGGTTGCTTTGCTTTTACCCTTCTGTCCAGTTCATCCCAAACCAGCTCGATGGGGTTTAAGTCTGGAAACTGTGCTGGCCATTCCATGATTTGAAGCCTACCGTCTTGTTCTTTTCTTCTAAGATAGTTCTGACATAGCCTGGAGGTATGTTTTGGGTCATTACCTTGCTGTAGGATGAACCCCTGACCATCTAGGCGTATACCAGAGGGTATTGCATGGCGCTGCAAAATGCTGTGGTAGCAGTTTTGGTTCAGGGTGCCAGTCACTCTGTGCAAGTCGCCGACTCTGGATCCAGCAAAAGAGCCCCAGACCATCACGCTTCCTCCTCCATGTTTGACTGTTGGTGTCACACACCGAGGAACTATCCTTTCGCCTACTCAACGGCGTACAAAAATCCTGCGTGATGAACCGAAGATTTCAAATTTTGATTCATCGGTCCATAAGACCTTCTTCCAGTCTTCAGTAGTCCACTGGCGGTGCTTCATGGCCCAAGCAAGCCTCTTTTACTTATTTTGCCATCTTAGCAATGGCTTTCTTACTGCCACTCGACCTGTCAAACCTGCAGCTCGAAGTCTTCTCTTCACAGTTGAAACTGAGACTTTCTTACTTTGACCAGTGAAGCTGTGCTTGAAGCTGTTGTCCTGTGAACCGCCTATCACGCAAGCTGTTGACTCTCAAACTTGTCTTCTGATTCTATTGTTGCTTTGGGTCTGCCAGACCTCTTCCTGTCAGAGTTTCCTCCAGTTTCCAAGTGCCTTTTGATGGTGTAGGAAACTGTACTCACTGACATCTTGGCTTTCTTTGCAATTTCTCTAAAGGAAAGACCTACACTTTTAAGGGTTATAATGGTCTGTCTGTCTTCCTTTGTTAATTGCCTTTTTCTCTCCATTATGAGAGCAATATACTACTTCCTGCAGTACAATACTGTCCAAATAATGCTTAAGAGGGTGTAGTAACACAGTCTGTTCCAACACTGCTTTTATACAGACAGAGGGTTTGTAAGTAATCAACAAAAGTTGGGACACCTGTAGGAATTGTTAGCATCAACTTTCAAGGCTTAATTTACTTCCATTGCTGCAGAACAGCTGTAAGTTGTTAACCCATTACTTGTTCCATGAAAAAGGCCTTTTTGTATAACTCTGAAATGTACATTATTTTTCAGTTTTTGGTAACCTAAACTTTTTTTTTTTAACCTCTGGCAGTTTACCGCTTACCTTTGTACCATTTCAGGTTATTCACTGGACTTGAACTGCTTAAATTTCAATAAAAACTGGAAAAATGGGGGTGTTCTAAAACTTTTGACTGGTAGTGTGTATATATATATAGCAGTCTGACTGAAACACTTTACAGCATGTTGATGCAGAGTCGTTATCGGCATGAGATGAGATGACGGTGTGGTTCAGTTGTGCTTACCATGTGAAAAGTTTCTGGGGGCGTGCCTGGATACATTTTTTTTAAAAATTGTTTTAATTAGTGCGCGAACGAGTGTAAGGCATTGCAAAATAATGCGGCTGGGGGGGTGCTGTGATGTGCTATAAACAGATATGCTATGGTTTGACTGTGTCGCTAAGCTGTAAGATTGCACTGTGTCTAGGAATTCAGGACAAATGCTGCCCCGGTGGCATTAAGCCGGGACTGGGACTTGAGCTTTACATTTCGGGACTGTCCCACCCAATTAGGGACGGGAGGGCACCCAAGCCACTTGCTGCAATGCCTCTCAAATTAAAAATAAATAAATAAATAAAAAACTAAAGGCAAAAGTTGCCTGTATGCCTGCCCGTCATCGTCACCGTTGTCTGTCAGCCACGCACATCTGATCTACAACCCATTCACAAACTTGCTCGGCATCAGCTGGCACGTTCTGTCAGTTGAATTCTGTCTAATCTCGTCCTGCGAAAAACTGACTCATTATCAATGTATTGTTGTTGCCATTCCTTTTACTGTGCACCTCCCAGCACTAAGCCACGAGAAAGATGTACTGTATCACTGGTTGATGAAGGGTAAACAGAGGGAGGGAGGGACACTGTTAGACTGAGCTCAATATGTCTGCGCTTCCAGGAATTTTCAATCACACATGTTCACTGGCAGTTTCCGTGAAGAAGAGCTGTCTAAAACGGCAGTGAAGTGTTCTAGGATTTATCTAATGTTCAGGTAAGAAATGGGTGCACAACAATTCATCCCCGACAATAATAATAACAATGTGAACATACAGTTGTCAAGTACTGCAGAAATTGTTTGTGCCTTAAGAGCCACTTGCACAGTTTGCATTCCACTGTGTTTGGGTCCTTTCAGCATTTCACAAAAAAATATCAAATACCAGAGGGTTTTCAGGTCGTTTCTTTAGCAGCTGCAATTTAATTTATTTTCGATGCTTTGCTGTCCGCTATTTCACATACACGTGAAATGTCTTTAAAACAGCATACCTTTTTTTCCTGAATCGAGCGTCCAGCAATGCACCATAACAAAACTGTAAATCCTTTGCAACTGTAAATTTCAAGAACTGTGAAACTATATAAAGTCTCTCAAATGTAAACCTCTAACAGTATGTACATCCCGCTGTTCATCATTGTGATGCAGAGCACTCTCCATTGCCTGATGAAGTTTCTATTTCAATTTTTTTTTTTCAAAGCCGTGTTGTTTTTACAGGTTGTACAAGTTACAGCGGTTAACAAACTACAGCTGCGCACACACTGCAGACCGAACAACTAATTTGACCACTTTCGTTATCAAACTCCAGCCATGGGTAAATCTTCAGCCAGTTTTTTCTGAAAATCTATCTTTAACTTTCCCTTCACTGACATTGCTTATTTGTGCCGTTGTATCATTAAGGCTGTATTTTTTCACAGTGATCATGGATTTCACGATTTCCATGAATTCGAACCAGTGCTGTGTAATAGTAAATATCAAATTCTCAGAAAAATCTCAATTTCTGAAAGGATACTATTTTTAGCATTTAAAAATTCATTGATTTAATGTTCGCTTCACCAGCTGACAGCATGTTATATGAAATCCAGTTAAACTTGCTTACCCTAAATTATGAAAAGCATGGCATAGGTTTTAAAAAATGCTTTAATACAGGTGTAGCCGGGCTGTAGAGAGTCCTGTACGTATTTATTTATTTATTTTTACATCGGGGTCTCCCCCTCCGCCCCTGGGCAGTGTATTTTGTATTTGTTTTGTTTGATTTTATTTATGTTCTTCTGTGACGGCGAGGCGCCGCAGGTTTTGTTATTGTTTTATTTAAAATGTTTTCTGGCAGAGGCGAGAGTGGGTACTCGTCCTCTGTCAGGAATAATTAGGAAAGCTTGTGCAAAATGGTCACCTTTATAAAAAGCCTGCAGCTCCCCAGCTTGTGGTGGGTGTACGAGAGGAGTGGAGAGAGTGGAGAGAGAGAAAGCAAAACGAAACGAAATGAAACTGAATATAAATAGACATAGGAACAGTGAAGGCAATCTGCCCAGCCTGACCTGTGTTGTTTCATTTATTTGCTGTTCGTGACTTGTTTTTGTCTAAAATATTTATTTTTGCTCTGTGAGCAAAGTGTGTTTTTTTTGTTTAAACCTTTTATTTATTTTTGTTATTTGTAAATAAAACGGCGTCCAGCCGCGTCATTTACTTTAACCTGCAATGCCTGGTGTCAGAGTTCTTCCTTCCTGCTTCTGTCTGAACTCACCGCCCAGCCACCCTGTCACAACAGGACACAGACAAGTGCTATATTTATCTCTTGTTAACAGGCTGACCATTTAGTAAAAATTCCCTGAATATTTATTTTTTTGCCAAATTACCCTTTGTATTTTTTCATTATAAAAGTGTATATTGCTTTTAAATTGGATTTTTTTATACCATTTTATTTTTACAATGGAAAAGTGACCTATATTTTATTTTTGTATTTATCTTTTGGTGTTTTTATTAATGAGTAAGAGGTGCCCCTGAATTTTCACGCCCAGCGAAGGCAATATTGCCTGGCCCTTCATGACCTTAACTTCATGCCTGATATGGTGCATCTTTAATACCCTTTTACATCTATTTGGATCACTGTTATAGAAACATGTTAATTCTAATTTGGATGCTTCCACAATGCTCTCTCTCTCTCTATATATATATATATATATTAGGGCTGTCAATTAATCGCAGTTAATGTTTTTAGAGATTAATTATTTTAACGCACATTAATCGCATTGCTGTGTCTTGAGCCTTTCGGCACACCGTACTTCAATCCCGGCCGCGGCAACATTGGATTGAGTGTCTGCGTGCAGTTATTGTTTAAATAGAAAGTTAGTCACTGAACTGCTTAATGGAGCAAAGCACAAAAAATGAATGGGATTTTTTTTTTTGACAGCTCACTGGACAGAAAGATGCTTACTTGTCTATTGTCAAAGTGAGTTCCAGTATCAAACACGAGTACATATAGTGTGCTGCGTGCTGAACACGCCTTCACCTCTCAAAATACACCAGCAGCTCTTCTGCTACAGACAATGACAACAACAAATTAAACCCACCAGTTTCGACAGAAATGCAGGATCGCTGCAAGCCCATATCAAGCGGAGTATGACCATGATAATAAATGAGTTAGGCTGTGTTGCTCCTTTGCTCCTTTTTTTTTTGCGTGTAGTACGTAAAGCCTAACAATTGTTAGTTTGAAGTTTTTGGATATGATGACAGTTGTTTTTTTTTTTGTTTTTTTTGTAGTTCTCTTCACAATTAACAGTTAATTTCCTAGAAGTTCTTACTATAGCTACATATTTATAATTTTATTAAAAAAAAAACTAATTTCAGTTCACAATCATATTTAAAAATAGATATCCTATGTATTATGTTTTCTGATCTCTGTATGCTGCTGATCAAGCTTGAACCTCATGTTTTATTGTGTTGGTTGTATTTGTAATTTCTAAATTATTGTCCCGAGTATATTTTGGTGGTGATCTCAATGGGTAAATTTCCTGGCTAAATAAATACATAAATAAATACATTTTAAACAACTTTATTTACAGTTAAGGATAATAAAAACAATAGCATCAGTAATAAAACAAATTTAAATTCAATGGATGTAGTAATTGTAACAATTTAATATGCGATTAAAACCGAGATTAACTAAGATAAATTTTTTTAATCGTGAGATTAATCGCGATTAATTTTTTTAATCGCCTGACCGCCCTAATATATATATATATATATATATATATATATATATATATATATATATATATATATATATATATATATATTCGTTTTTTATTTTCCAAATCTCTACCTCCCTTTAAATGTTAATTAGTTGTTGTTAAGCTGTCTCTACATCCTAATAAAGAAAACTACTAATTAAAGACTGGGTTTAAGATTGTTTTCTTTGCTATAAATCAAAGATACTTTAAATCAATCCATCTATATTTTTATACAGCACGTTTCATGATAGATCACCGCAAAACTCTTACAAGGATACAAACATAAATAAATATTACAAAAACTAACAATAAGCAGTAAAAATGAACAGAATAAAAACAAAACAATATAACAATAAAACAAGCAAGAAAGTGTAAGAACATTAAGGTATATAAACTAGATTATAAAAATGTGTTTTTCATCCTGTTTTAAAAGGTAGCAACAGTGGGTGCTTTCTTTACAGGACTAGGCAGGTCATTCCATAATTTAGGGGCTTTATAGCTGAATGCTCTACCACCTCTGCTTTTTAAATGAATTTTGGGAATAGTAAGTAACTCAGCATCCTGTGATCAGAGCGAGTGTCTAGGAACATATGGGGTGAAAAGATAATTTAAGTAAAATGGGGCAAGGCCATTTAAAGCCTTATTTTTTATGTCAGCAAGACACATATTCAAAATATTTGCAGCAGAAGTGTCACCCTGCTTGAGAGATAGATATAATTGGGTATCGTCAGCGGAACAATGAAAATGAACTCCATGTCTATGAATAATGTTGCCCAAAAGTAGCATATACAAAGAAAACACAACTGGGTCAAGAATCGAGCCCTGTGGGACCCCACATGTAACCTTTGACCATATTTTAAGGCGATCAATTAAAACACAATGATCAACAGTGTCGAAGGCAGCACTTAAATCTAGTAATAGAGTCCATGTCAAATGTTATACGCATCATTTACCACTCGAATAAGTGCTGTCCCAGTGTTATGAGAAGGCCTGAACCCAGACTGAAATTTCTCATATTTGTTATGAACTCCCAGAAATCTGTTGAGTTGTTCAGCCACTACTTTTAGACTTTAGACAGAAGTGGGAGATTGGAAATCGGCCTGTAGTTAAGAACATTGGGATCTAAGGTGGGTTTCTTGAGCAGAGGTTTTACTACAGCAGTCTTGAATGAGTTAGGAACAGTACCTGATAAGAGAACTGTTAACACTGTTCAAAAAATTGTTTATTTTAGAGACACTTCTTTAAAAAGTGAAATGGGAATAGGGTCTAACACACATGTTGTGGATTTCATCTTTTTAACTATAGTAACCAGATCTAGTTCACAAAGGAAAGAAAAATGCTCTGAAGTTTGTTTGGTGCTGTAAGGGTAAGAGTATCATTATTATTGTTACATGACACACCTAAATTTGGTACGCACTTAGGTATCTGATTTCTAATGTCAGTGACTTTCTTGTTAAAGTGATTCATAAAGTCATCACACCATTGACAGAACAGAACAGACTCTGAATGTAGATTTGTTAATTTTGCTATAGACTGAAAGAGAAATTTAGGATTGTTCTTGTTTGTTTCAATAAGATTTGAATAATAAAGTGATTTTGCTAGAGATAGTGCAGCTCTATATTTTGAAATATTATCTTTCCAAATGACATGATGGACCTGAAGTTTAGAAGCTCTCCATCTACGTTCTAATTTGTTACCTGTAAGTTTGTGCAGACACACTGTGTTATTAAACCATGGTGAAAATCTTTTTATAACCACTTTCTTAATTTTATAAGGTGCAATAGTATCGAAGGTGTTTGTTAGAGTGGTGTTATAATTATCCACCAACTCTCCAACCGATCCTGACTTGGTAAAATCTGCAGCAGACAATGCTTCCAGGTTCTTATCAATAGTTGATGAATTCAGACTTCGAGTTTTAATACAACGTGCCGGGAGTTTCATAGTCGGATAATAGTACTTCAAAAATAATAGCAGAGTGTTATGAAACCATGAGGTCAATGATGGACAAGTTCTGAATACTTATACCATGAGAAATAACTAAATCTAGTGTACGACCATGAGTCGGGCCAGTAACACGTTGAGAAAAACCAAGTTACTCAAGTAATATCATAAAATCTCTTCCAAGGGGATCTCTGTGTACATCAACATTTATATTAAAATCAACTAACCACAATTTTATCATGCTTGACAGCTAGTGTTGACAAAAACTCACCAAACTCACCAAAAGAGAGGTCTAGGAGGCAGATAAATAACTGCAACCTGAATAGGAATTTTGCCACAAACCACAAATGATCAAATTTGCTATGACAAGCTTGCTCCAAGTATAAACAACCTTTTTTGGCTCCCGAGTGGCGCATCCAGTAAAGGCGCTCCACGTGTAGTGCAGGATGTGCCCTATAGCCTGGAGATCGCAGGTTCGAATCCAGGCTATGTCATTGCCGCCCGTGACCAGGGGTTCCTAGGGGGTGGCGCACAATTGGCCGAGTGCCGCCCGGGTAGGGAGGGATTAGGTTGGCTGGGGAATCCACGGTTAAGCACGTACTAGCTGATAGGGCGACTGCGGGTCTGCAGTGGAGCCATTCAGATCTGTGTTGTCCTCCGGTACTATAGGTCTGGTGGCTTCGCTGTGGATCCGCAGTGCGAAAAATGACGATTTGGCAGGAACACATTTCGGTGGACGCGTGTTTCAGCCTCCATTTCCTGAGTCGCCGAGGGGTTGCAGTGGTGAACCGCGATAAAAACAATAATTGGGCATTCCAAATTGGGGAGAAAACTGTGGTAAAAACCATTGCCGACAACTAAATAAAAAATAAAAAAATGCGGAAGACCGATGGCTGGAGGGCGGGTTTGCTGGCTTGTTTGGGAACATGTATGCTGTACAATACTTAGTAAACTGAAATTAAATGTGTGAAGTGTCAGGTCTGTATTGCCCCTGCAACGGATAGAGAAAACCATCTCTTCCATGCACGTTGGGAGTGTGATTTTTTTCTAAAGAAAATGGAGGTAAGCCCCAGTGCCTTGTGTTTCCAAATCGTGGCAGTGCCAATGGAATACAGCCTAACTTGAACCACAAGTTTCACTCTGTGTCACTGACAAGACACCAAAATGAGAACATAAAAACTTAAACAGCAGCTGCTCTCAGAAGTCAGTCAACTCAAAAGGGAAAAACATTAACATATATATATAAGCCATCTCTCTTCCCGAAAGTTGTAGCTGTAAGCGTGAAGCACATTCTCTTAAATAAGGTCAGTGCACTTATGTTGGACTGTAGTGTTAGGGACCTTCGTCTCAACGTGAGCTGCGCTTGCTTTCATATGCTTTTATGTATTGCATTCAGGTTTCAGATCTCGCAAGACTGTGACCCAAATGGAAATAACCCAGCGACCCTAAGAAGCGGTCCCAAACCATAGGTTGAGAACCACTGGTTTATAAATCACTTATAACGGATCCCTAAAAGTGTTACTCAGAATTCTTTACCAATTACTCTCTAGGGTAAAACAGCCTGCCAAAATAATGACCTCTGCCAATTCTGTCCATTACCATGCTGTTTGGGGCTATGGATGTAAACAGTAGTTTGTGCAATCTATGTGTCTATTTTGCTAGTGGTAACCACCTTCTTTCCAGCATGATTCATGAGCTGAAACAGAACGCCTAAACAGTCTCCATGGTGATTTTTTAAGCTAATGTAGTGGGTTCATCTACCACTGCTTCAACTAATTCTATAAAAAAAAACACTTTATTCGGTATTTCAGTATCTATAAGGAAATACCTTTCCATTCCCATTTACAACAGCGGTATTACTGGCTGCACTTAGTCCTAATGTATTAATGTATAATGTACTAAAAACACCAAAAAATAGGTGTTTTAACCAACCAGCAAACAAGTAACACTCAACAATAAGCTACATCTAGATTAAAAAAAAGGATTTGCATGGCATAACGCTCATAAATAGACAAGAGGTGTGCAATTCCCGTTAAAATTACTTCAAATAAAAATATTCAGTTTAAATGCATTGGAATAAATACAAACTATTGTTACCTTTTCATTGTTTCAGTCAAAAACTCAAGAGGTTGAGACAATTTAACAGAGGAAATACATGTCCACAGTTCAAATAAGATCAATGGCTTTGTTTACAACAAAAATAGAGGTAGCAGGCTACAGCAGTAGCGCTATTACTCATGAGTAAAATCCACTTGACCCTGTCCTTTTTTTGTTTTATATTGGCTTACATTAAATTGTGCATCGGTGGGTGTATTTTTATGGTAATTAAGGAGGCACTATGCTCATATTTCAGATGTCACTCATCATAAGACCCGCACTATGAACTAAATGTGCAATGCATTAAAAGATCTTTGCAACAACTTCGTAAGATTTTAGAATAAGATTGCTGAAATGTTCCAATTTTACTTACCTAATCATGGCCACCCGTGTTTACAACAGATGCAACTGGAGTTCTACTTTCATTTTTTCTGAGGATGGTTAAAGATGTAATTATTTGTTAAATGTCTCCCTTAAGATTCCCTCATAGCACAAAACAGATGTGTTAATGTGCTGTGCTACAGTTGTACCAACAGGCTCCCATTACTACTAATTACACTGAAGTTTATTTTTTAACTGCGTACTACTGATTAGGGTTTGGTTTTTTGGTTACCCCTCCTCACTCAGCAGTGCAACCATCAGTATCAATATCTCCAATGTAAAACTTCATTTTAAAACTAAATGTGTGTGGTAAAATGTACGATTCTTAACTTCAAATCACTTCAATAAAAAAGGCTACAACTCCTATAGTTTTTATAAGGGAAGTACTTTTGTATTAAAATACTTTCTAACAGTGGGACTCAATGCTACAATCTTAATAACCGCAAGCAAAGGCTTTATTGATCGAATGTTTAAATGCTATGCAGGTGTCAGTGTTTAAAAGTTTAAACCATATCCACACACACACACACACACACTCTTTATATTACATTATAATGTATACTGACAGCCCTGGTTAGTATTTTCTAAGCAAAGAAACCTTAACTAAGCAAATAACATTTTAACATTGCAAAGACTTAACTACAAAAAAAAAAAAAAAAAAAAAAAAAACGTACAAAGTATATACTGAAATTAGGGTTGTCACGCAATTCAGATTTTTGATTGGTTAATTTATATATTTTTATATATATATATATATATATATATATATATATATATATATATATATATATATATATATATATATATATATATATATATATATACACACACACATTGCCTTAATGTGTGTGGGTTGAATACTTATGCAAGCAAGATATTTCAGTTTTTTATTTTTCTTAAAAATATTTCCCAACATAAAACGAATGTCACCTTACAATAACTGATTTTGAGTTTCAGTGTTTTAAAATAAAATATCAAACAGAACGAAATTTCAATGTACCATTTGTAATTCAGTAATATGAGAGAATTGGTCAGGGGGCTGAATACTTTTGCAAGGCACTGTATATATATATATATATACACACACACACATACACACACACACACACATACCTGTGAACTCCAGTTCACCTAATTTTTAGAGGAAGGAGAGGTGGAAGATAGTGAAACATGAGTTCACATTCAATTAATTTTGAAAAAGGAGTCACCGGTATTTTTTAGTTACATTATTCACACAAACATAAGAGCTGTCAAAACAGAGCAAATAATTAGATTTAATTGGGTCTTCTGATGTATCAAATGGAGAAAAAAACTCCATAAAAGCTGAGGTAAAACCCCAGTCACTGATCTTACAAGTTGTGTGGTCCATGGTCTGAGGATCTCTGAAAAAGCTGGTTGCAGTTTGGTCATATTCAGAAGTCTGACTTTAAAGACAGCTCTTGTTTTTATGTTGTATTCTACATTTACACTTCCATATAGTGGAAGGTAAGAACAATTTTGAATTGATATCTGATTTATATTTATGCATTGCTATAAGGTATAGGAATTATATTGTAGTTTTGGACAGTGATATAGTGGATGTTTTAGGATTTAGCAGTGGGCGCTTTAGCGGTTTGCATGTCTAGCCTGAAGGCTGGGTATGTGATAACCATACCTGTATTACTGTGTTGAAGTATCAATGTTGTTAAACCTGTAAAGACACTGGAACTGCCCAGACTGCCTATTGCTTGGGATTTGCTGTGGTCTGCAACCACCCAATCCATTTTTAAGCATTTAAAACACAAGGAGCACTACTGCTCTGATTCGTTAAAACTTCAAATTAAATTAGTCTGTGTGATTTTCTTGATTATTAAGAGTTGTCTGGATACGTTGCAAGCCCAGTGCATAAAAAATCCACTACAGGAGTCCAAAACATCTCTGTCCTCCTTAAACACCTCCCCTGAGTTTAAGAGTGTGCTCAGAGCAATAAAAGGAGTATGTGCAATCTGACAATTCGTTTTGTATTGTATTGTATTATGACAGTATATAAGTACAAGTATTGTATGATGACAGTATGATGACATCCAAATCTATAAATGTTCCACTCTGGATGCCAAAAGCTGTTGTAAAAATGATTTCTTTTTTTTTTTTTTTTTTAATTTAGTCGTCGCCAATTATTTTACCCCGATTTTCACCCCAATTTAGCATGCCCAATTATTATCTGTATCCCCGGCTCACCGCTCGCAACCCCCCCCGCCGACTCGGGAAACGGAGGCTGGAATACGCGTCCTCCGAAACGTGCTCCTTCCAAGCCGTCATTTTTCGCACTGCAGATCCACAGCAATGCCACCAGACCTATAGTGCCGGAGGACAACACAGATCTGGTGGCTCCGCTGCAGAGCCACAGGCACCCTATCGGCCACAGGGGTCGCTGATGCGCGGTAAGCCGTGGATTCCCCTGCCAACCTAAGCCCTCCCTACCCGGGCAGCGCTCAGCCAATTGTGTGCCGCCCCCTAGGAACTCCCGGTCACGGTCAGCTGTGACATAGCCTGGATTCGAACCTGCGATCTCCAGGCTATAGGGCACATCCTGCACTCCGCGCGGAGCGCCTTTACTGGATGCGCCACTCGGGAGCCCCTGTAAAAATGATTTCTTAATAAATGCATACTTTAAAATGTATACTTTAGAATCTATTAAATAAAGGACCCAATTTTGATGATGCAGCAAACCTCTAACGCTAAGGCCCTTGATTTTGATGAAAAAACTCGGCGCAAACTGCCTTTGCTCCATAATGCGATTTTGGTGACATATCATTTGCGTTAGTATCAGTGGTTGGCATGACTTTCAGGGTGTGGCCTCATTAGCATGTTTGCTTTGAGCGACTTTGGTGACGGTGCAGATGGGAGAGGAGCCGCTACATGTGCTGCTGAGAGGAGCGCAGAGGAAGCCAAGCATACTACCGCCAGCACCACTATCATTCACGCATCCATAAGGTCCAGCATCCACGTGTCCGGAGCTGCCAGCGCCACTGCCGGAGTGCCCCGCGCTGCTGCCAGCGCCACTGCCTGAGACCATGTAGCGTTATTAGGGCAGCCACGGCAGTCTGGCTTCTTGCAAGCGATGCCAGCAGTAAGCCTGGGGCTTGCACTGTTGCCGGGTCCGTCCTCCAGAGAGGATCCCCAAGAAGAGACAAAGGGGACACTGTGTTTAGGGGGTGGGCCGGAGGTTGAATGGGCACCCCCCTTACAGAAGCCAAGAAAATAGCATGGAGCTAGTGTTGGAGTCAGTTGGCAGCAGACAGCAGGGTGTGCGAGTGGTTAGGAGCAGCCCTGTCCGTCTGGTGTTTGATAGAGGCTAGCTGAGCCCCAACGTTCCCTCCACCCACCAGTGTGTTTCTTGGGGAGAGCGTGGGTTAAAAAGTAAATATTTTAAAAATGAGCGAATGGACCCTGGGGTGTTCAGTTTTGAGGGGGATGGTATGTGGGTTTGATAGAGGCTGGCTGAGGCCCTGCACTTGTAAATGATGTGTTTTTGTTTTGTTTGTAAAGAAAATGTGTTTAATTTGGAAGTTTTCGCAAATACAGTTTGTGTTAAATATGGCAGGGCTGAGAGGTTAGAATTCCCTCTCTGTCTAATTCAAATCTATGTGCAGGTGCTGATTGGCTTATTGGTCATGAATTAACCCTGGCCACATGCCTTTGAAAAGGAGCTGAAAAGCCAGTCCTTTGTTCTGTGCTTTGTCTACCAGTTGGAAGCCTGAGTGTGTAGCTCCAGAGTGAACCAAACACGCGACCACATGTGTTTAACCAGGGTCATGAGTGCAACCAAGGACCACCTCGTGTTTAACCGGATCCTTGGTATTTAGAAAAGGGATTTAATTTAGGGGATTTTAATCCCACAAAAGTTTATATAAATTTATATACAGTCGAGTATCTGTCACATATCCGCCCTAGCCGTTTATCAGCCATGATCAACCTCTTCAGCAACGTTAGTTTATTACTGAACAGAGCAAATTAGTTCAGAGATTGTAGATCCTTCCAACATTTCCGTACACTGTGTTGTAGGTACTCCGTGCTCAACCATTGCTGGTAGTGTTACGTGAGCTGTTCAGTGTGTTGATATGCAAATAAATCCTGTCCGCCTGTGGGGCGTATCAACTTCAACCTCCGTCTCGATCGCCTGCCTGTCACTCAGCAGTGAATGCACGCACTCACTTGGTAGACGGCTACTCTGTCACAAGCAATAATATCTTTCTAAACAATGGATTTAGGGGAGTTTCCTAATAAAAGCTGAATCTTAAAACAATAATTGTGTGAATATAGTAATTGTTACAGCTGTGTATAATGGTATTTAAAACAGGATTCATTTATCTGCCTTTTTACATATCTGCCCGTACTCTGGTCCCACTGCAGCCAGATATGTGACGGATTACTGTATGTGTCAACGGGACCCCACTTTTAGCAGTGGTATCATTTGGCCGCCTAATAGGCAAACTTTTATTTCAAGTTGTTTTTGGAAAAGTGTTTTGTTTTGAATTTTTGTATTTATCTTTATGTACACTTGTATGTATGTCCTCCCACACTAGAACTACCATTATTGGTACCCTAGTGATGGCCACGTACCACTGCACCTGTAAATAAAACCTGAGCAGCGTTTCAACGTCAAGCTGCGTCTCTCTCGTCAATCAGCAGATACCCACTCAGAAACAGAACACCCCTGTTACAGCACGTATTTCTTAGCTGTGCATACATGAACATGTGTAGTGTGCATACGTGCATGGTGTACACATGACTTGGATTACAGAGAATGCACCTCTGTGCATTCATGTGTTAATAAATTTTTTTTTTTTTTTTTAAATAATTGTTGCCCCAGTCCCACAACCCACCCACCACAGTGCCTATGAGATTTAGAATATTTGTTTTGAACAGTCTAAGCGACAGAAGCGTTAGTTCTCCACTGAGGTTCAGTTAAGTATAAACTGTCAGAAAATATTTGTTTTGCATGGAGATGACAACAAAGAGATGATTCACGGAAAGTCATTGGTATCTGTAGGATACATATGATTCATACTCCTACTGGGGCTACTTTACAAGGAATACCTACATGTATTTTGTTTAGCTGTAACACTAAAGGGCCTCTGACATTGTAATATAACATTTACTTAATTACACATCGTTTCTCTGCCATATCAATATTTGCGTTCATTGAGTTACAATTTCCCTGCTTTTATCTAAACAAAAATCTTTCCCTTACAAAAGCTTACCATAGTAAAAGCATAGCAAAGTATAATAAAGCATAGTGAAAGCATAGTAAAGCATATGTAAACATATTAATAAACATGGCAAACCAGGGTAAACTATGGAAATACATAGTATAACCATGGGAAAAGCATGAAAAAAAGGAGAGCAAAAATAGTAAATGTGGTAAACTTTTAGAAGGGTTGGTACACATTACACTAACGGAATAACGACAGTATTGTGTAAAATAAAAAACAGAATGAATAGCAATGTTAAGCTGTGTTGGTATTCTAGTTTGTGTGTTAGTGCCTTTTTAAAACCTCCCTTAAACATTAAGCTAATCTTTACATAATAGGTAACAGTGGCACTGGAGAGTGTAAGTAACATACAGTGCTCCCTCGCTATAAGGCTCTCAGTTGTAACGCGCCTCGGATATAACGCTCCTACAGCATGTCCCCCAATTCCCTATATTAGTGATTCATGTAATATTTCTACAGTAAATACAGTACTGGTGTTATTCAAACTGTAAACAACTTCTCAGTCTAACTTCCGTTTCTGTCTGTCCCTTTTGATACAGTATCTGAACTGAAGAAAAGCTGCGCTGGCACTTTGTAACACAGACATCTTATTCAGCATTCGTTTTATAACTATATAAATATTAGGCCTATTACGTGGTTATCTTTCCTAATGTTTTTACTTTTTTTGCTGCGAGAGGAGCTGCGGCTTTCAGCTTCGCTTCAGCTTCACTCCAGCAGCCGAACCTGGGGCGGGTCTATTCCCTCTTCCCCTCTCCCGACCTGCTCTCCTTCTCGCACTTGGTTTGCTTGTCTGTCACTTTGAACTGAACTCCCGACCGCTGTTTAGCCAAGCTATTTATAGTTCAAAAACTGCTAATTAAAATGATCCACGAGTCGGAATGTTACCTTTTTTTTTTTTTTTTGTAAAAAATAGTTGATTACATGGTGCTTTATGCATGGTTAATCCACGGAAACATTTTTGCTTCACTATATGTGCATTATAGAGAGGGAGTTATTTTATTTTGTATTTTAGTCAGATGTGTGTTGTTATGTGTCCCGCGGCGCCCCCCACCCCTCCCCCATTTATAACACTCTTCGGTTATAACGCTCATACTGTGTGTCCCCCGAGATCCACGTTACAGCAAGGGAGCACTATACTTGATTATTTATGAGTGTGCATAAAATGTCTTAATTACCATATTTATTATCAGCCCCATTTTTTTGCCATTCGTTTTGAAGCTCAAATGCAAGGAAATACATATTTTATCAGTTGTAGTACCACAAATTAGTTTCCCAGTTTGTGTTTTGACACCATTTACATCAAATGCCCCGATTGCAACAGGAAAATGCCAGTTATCCAACATAAAAGCTGATGGGCTCATGCTGTAAGTCAGTTTGGGATCATTACATATACACCAAATGTATTTCTAAATTCCTTTTGTAACACGGAGTTGTCCAACATCCTTCCACTTTGGTCTAGCTTCTTCAGACATGTGGGTGTCTTCTCAACTGATTTAAAATTCTGCCGTTGATTAAATCATTTAACTGGACCCTTCCTGGTTAATTATTTATCTATTATTATTTATTTCTTAGCAGACGCCCTTATCCAGGGCGACTTACAATTGTTACAAGATATCACATTATTTTTTTACATACAATTACCCATTTATATAGTTGGGTTTTTACTGGAGCAATCTAGGTAAAGTACCTTGCTCAAGGGTACAGCAGCAGTGTCCCCCACCTGGGATTGAACCCACGACCCTCCAGTCAAGAGTCGAGAGCCCTAACCACTACTCCACACTGCTGTCCTAGATTTCTGGTTTTAATAAGCTTTGTACACAAAGAACCCTGTATTACAGTATCTAAACAGGGGCAGTATTTAAGACAGATTTATATGGATAAGTTTTGGTCATGTTACAGCTCAACTCCAGGCACAGTTAAACTCTCTTTTCTATTCACATTACTATCCTGGAATTATTTTTCAGAACTTTTTGGCTGTACCCTACAGTGCATCCAACAAGTTTGTCCAAATAGAAACATCAACATAAACTACAACAGGCTAAGAGACGATTTTCAAAACGCCAACCACTGTGACACTGTGTGCATAATAGGTACCCCAAAAATCACACATACTTAGGAATATTGCTAATTAGCAATTATTAAAATCTCTAGACAGCAGGAAGGTTAAGATACTGAGCTGTACTGTGGCATTCACTTACTCTCGTCAACATCAAAAGTTACATTGAAAAAAACAAAAAGAATAAAGTCATAGGCAGACCAAAACAACTGCAAATAAAACATGTTTATAAAAAATGTTAAACATTTAAATGTTTGCTTGTGAGAAAACTGCATGGGACACAGTAAACACAGATCTCTGCTTTGCATTGGAAAGATTAACTGGAACAGTTGAAAAGAAGCTGGATAAATTTGGGGACATCATCAACGCATATGGAAGTGTGAGGTTTAGATTTGAAAAAAGGTAGGAAAAAGTACAAACTATTCCTGGAAAGTCTAGACGGCAGCAGGAGATTGAACGCTTAGTTAGAGAAAGGAGACAGCTGAGGAAGCAATGGAGAAGAGCAGAACAAAGTCAGAAGGAGGGACTCAATCTCTTACAAAGGGTTATAAAAGATAAGCTTGCAACACTGCGCAGAGCTGAGCGCCTACGGAAACGCTACAAAAAGAAGGAGCATGCGAGAGCTAACTTTTATAAAGACCCATTCAAATTTGTAAATAAGTTATTCACCAGTGAGAAGAATGGCACACTAAAAGCATCTAAGTTTGAGCTGGAGAGATATTTGGAGGAAACACATACAGATTAAAAAAGGCAGGAGCCTATGTCAATTCCGTCAGACATCCCACCTATCAATCCACCAGAATACCAAATGGAGGACTGTGCACCTAAGTGGAAAGAAGTAGAGCAAGCTGTGAAAAAAGCAAGGGCTTCATCATCTCCAGGGCCTAATGGAGTTCAGTACAGAGTGTACAAGAGTGCTTCAGGAGTTCTACGAATTCTGTGGAAATTGATGAGTGGCATGGGAAAAACAGGTTGTACCAAGAGCATGGCGCCGAGCAGGTGGAGGCTTTATACCTAAAGAAAAAGATTCTACAAGCATCAGTCAGTTTCGTCCTATTTCCCTATTAAACGTAGAAGGCAAGATTTTCTTCAGCATTATTGCTCAGAGATTGTCAACTTACCTATTAAAGAACTGCTTCATTGACACTTCAATACAAAAAGCGGGCATTCCAGGTTTCCCAGGATGCTTAGAACACATCAATGTGATCTGGCAACAAATTCAATCAGCTAAAAAGGAGAGGAAGGAGCTCCATGTGACATTCCTGGATTTGGCTAATGCATATGGTTCAGTGCCACATGAACTTCTTTGGGCAGCATTTGATTTTTTCAGTGTACCGATGACAATAACAAATTCAGTGAAAGCCTACTTTGGATATTTGCAATTTAGTTTTTCAACTTCAGAATTCAGCACTACATGGCAATGCCTAGAGGTTGGAATAATGGCAGGATGCACCATTTCTCCACTGGCTTTTACCATGGCAATGGAAGTAATCATTAGGGCATCAAAATGGGTAGTAGGAGGAGAGCGCTTGGCTTCTGGAATGCGACTACCACCAATTCGAGCATACATGGATGACATGACAACCATGACTACAACAGTAGCCTGCACTAATCGGTTATTGGGCAAATTAACCAATAACATTGAATGGGCATGAATGCAATCAACAAGCAGTGGAAGGGTTGAAGAGCATAGACAGCAGCGCTCTACCAGGCAAACTAAAACTCTGGTGCTTTCAGTTTGGTCTACTGCCGAGGTTGCTGTGGCCACTGACTGTGTACGAGGTTTCTTTGACAACAGTAGAGAAGCTGGAAGCTTTAACCAGTTCATACATCAGGAAATGGTTGGGAGTTCCACGCTGCCTCAGCAGAGTGGGACTTTATGGTAAAGGAATACTGCAGCTACCAGTCTCCGCTCTAACCGAGGAGTTTAAGTGCGCCAAGGTCAGACTGGAAATGACATTAGTAGAGTCACGCGACAAATGCGTAAGGGAGGCAGCACCTGTGTTGAAAACTGGAAGAAAGTGGGCGGCAAAGAAAGCTGTGGAGGATGCAAAGGCTGCCCTTCGAATTGGTGATATCATGGGGCAAGTTCAGCATGGAAGAGGGGGTCTTGGTCTCAGTTCAGCTCCTCCTACATGGTACAAGGCAGCCCCAGCTCAATGGAGGAAGCTGGTAGTCAACGAGGTGCAAAAGCAGGAGGAGAGTATGAGGTGTATAAAGGCCATTTTTCCAGGACAACTGGAAGCTGCTAGAGACTGGAAAATGCTGGCAGATGTTGGTCAACGGCTTATTTTTCCACCTGAGATTGCCACCACTAACCTTCGACCAGATATTGTCTTGTGGTCTGGATCAGCACGCCTTGTTCACCTGGTAGAGTTAACAGTGCCATGGGAGGATGCTGTAGATGAGGCGTATGAGAGGAAGAAACTGTGGTATGCTCAACTAGCCACTGAAGCGGAACAGCGTGGATGGAGAGTCCGGGTTTACCCAGTGGAGGTGGGTTGTCGAAGGATTTGTGGCGCACTCTACAACCCGGTTTCTCAGAGACGTCGGATTCAGTGGCCAAGAGTTGCGTCGCACAGTGAAGAACTTATCTGAAGCAGCAGAGAGGAGCAGCAACTGGCTGTGGTTGAGACGGAAAGATTCTGGCTGGGGATCTCAAGCACAATAGAAAGAAAGAAACGCTGATGTACAGGTAAGTAAGCTGGGCTGAGTTGAGTGGGGGACGGAGGGGGCTGATGCGTCTTGAGGTGTCGTGGGCTAGTCGACGAAACACTGAGGATGGAAGGTGCCCACTTGAAGACCCCAGAGATGTACCCTACTTAGCTCAATCCAGACGGTTGTCATGCTGATGCGCTGGGGAGGCCGCACTGTGGTTGATCCCCGGAGCCAGCATCGCAGCCGTTGTGTGTGCTGATGCGCCAGGGAGGCAAAATAAGCTGATCCCTGGAGCCAGCATTACACTTCAGCCATTAACACCAGACAGAAGGCTATCTACATCATCATATGGAAGGAAACGTAAATGGATGGAGACACATATGGATCACATTAGTTTACTGTAAAGCTACGTCTTAGTTGGTGCTTATCTTGGCGAGAGCCGAGTTCAAATCAGCATGAAGTTTTAACATCTACTCTCGTGTAATGGAAATCAAATCTTGATCTTTCTAGCCTAAGAAGTTATTTTAATTCATGTAGAAACCATATATAGGTGTTTTTATTTTTTCTGTTGTTTCCTTTCCGTGACCCTAATCATAGCAGCAGGCTCTACGTGTGATGGTTTGCACAGGAAGAACGACAAGCTAACAAACACAACGCGGTTAACTGACACAAAGTGACGTGCACCACTACAGAACCTTGAGAAAATCCAAAGCCAGCACGCATCATTAAACTAAACTGTGGACAGGCTTTAACTGCAACAATGTCAAACTAAAGCAACACCTCATCCATAAGAGTTAGAACAAAACTATGAGGGAAGAGAACTCTGACATAAAGGATAACAACCAGTGTCGCATCCAGTAAAAGTCACTTTTAGAATGACAGTTACTAGTTGATGTATTCCTTTCTTCAACAGGGAAAGAACCATTTGAAATGGTGGACTCTTTTACAAGTGGGTCTTGGTAAGAGCAATTCCATGCAGCCACATCCTGGCTTCCGCTCTGCTCACTCCACTGAAACCGCCCTCCTGTCTGTCACTAATTCACTAAACTCTGCCCGAGCTGCCTCTCTCTCTTCTGTCCTAATTCTCCTCGACCTCTCTGCTGCCTTTGACACTTTTGATCACTCTATTCTACTATCCTTTCTCGCTGACCTGGGAATCTCTGGCACTGCTCTGGCCTGGTTCTCCTCCTACCTCTCCAACTGCACTTACCAGGTAACCTGGCGTGGAGCAACCTCCACACCTCGCCCTCTCTCAACAGGAGTCCCCCAAGGGTCAGTCTTGGGTCCTCTCCTGTTCTCTCTCTACACCCGCTCCCTGGGCCCCCTCATCGCATCCTATGGGTTCTCATACCATTTCTATGCTGATGATGCTCAGATTTTCCTCTCCTTCCCCACCTCTATCTCCACCATCCCCTCCCGTATCTCTACCTGTCTGTCTGCTATCTCCTCCTGGCTGCACTCGCATCACCTCAAACACAACCTCTCTAAATCTGACCTCCTTTTCTTTCCCTCCTCCTCCACCCCCTCCTCTGATCTCTCTATCTACATTCCTCTGGAATCTACCACACTCTCTCCCTCCTCCTCAGCTAAGAATCTCGGAGTCACCCTGGACCCCTGCCTCTCGTATTCCCAGCACATCTCCACTCTGGCACGCACTTGCCGATTCTTCCTGAGCAACATACGAAGAATCCGACCCTTCCTCACCAACTACGCCACCCAGCTCCTTGTCCAGGCCCTGGTACTATCCCACCTAGACTACTGCAACTCCCTCCTGGCTGGCCTCCCTCCGTCCGCCACCCGTCCGCTCCAGCTCATCCAGAACTTCGCTGCTCGCCTGGTGTTTTCTCTGCTTCGCTTCTCCCATGCAACTCCACTGCTCCGCTCACTCCACTGGCTCCCGATCGCCGCTCGCGTCCAGTTAAAGACTCTTGTACTCGCCTACAGATGCCTTGACCAGACTGCACCCAGCTACCTCCAGACCCTCATCTCTCCCTACACCCCCACTCAACCTCTCCGCTCCACCTGCAATAGAAGACTGGCTGCACCTCCTCTACGCTCCCCTGCCTCCAGAGCCCGCTCCTTCTCCACCCTCACCCCACAGTGGTGGAATGACCTTCCTACAGATGTCAGGACTGCCCAGTCCCTGACCACCTTCCAACGCCTCCTCAAGACTCACCTCTTCAGACAGCACCTGTAGAACTCCTCTTTTCCCTCTGGACACTTTATCACTCTTCCTTAATGCACTTTACTTGCACTTATCTGCTCCCTATTTTACTGCATTTAATCCTGTACTTTACAGAGTATCTGCCACTTGTGTTATTCAATCTGTAGTATTTTGTATTTAATTATATCCTGATGTAACTATCACTGACACTGTTATCTGCTCTGATATTGATTCGTATTTTGTAATATACTTGTAATTACTAGAACTGAAGTCATTGTATTTTATCTTGCTCTTAATTGTATTAATACTTGTGCTGTGATTCTTAAAAAGTTATTTTTTGTTTACGACTAAGTCCCCCTGGATAAGGGCGTCTGCTAAGAAATAAATAATAATAATAATAATAATAATAATAATAATAATAATAATAATAATAATAATAATGTACTGCACCTTATATGAGAATTGTGTTAACTATAAGTCCCAATTAGCACCTATCAGTAGCAACTACACTTATGAATTTGATAAGAGTATAGTCTCGTGCACAAAGACCTAATTCAAAATCTATACGATGGAAAATGAATCAAGGAAACACACACAATTTGCAGGTACTCGAATCCACAGTTTATTGGGGCAATTATTCCCAGCCCCTGTCGGCCTGGGCTGCACCAAAAACAAACAACAGTCTTGCACTCTCACAGCAGCACATTCACACAGCAGCTTGTCTTACTCTTTAGCGCAGCACATTTTTTCCCTAGAGCAGCCCTCTTTGGAGTCAATCTCATCAAGAAAACCATTTAATTTTTGTTTGTCTTTTATCCATCCACACAATGTAGATTCTGAAACATTTATATCTTTTGAAACTACTACTTGAGTTTCATTTTAACAGAGAAAGATTTCAGTTTTTTGTTGTCTCTATTCTTCATGTTGTATATATGGAATGTTCACCCAACGTTTGCGAGTCAAATTGCATTATGGGGAAAATGGAAGCCATGACCTTACGGTGTTATAACCGATTCCACACTATAACAGGGTTGCGCTGTATTTTTCTAGTGACTTCATATAAGAAAAGCTACGGTAGCCTGTATCTGAAACAGATGAAACCAGAAGGCAAGCTAGATATTTTGTAGATCTGTACAATTTCTACTAGTTTTACTGGCTTTTTAAATGTTTTCTTTTTCATTGCTCTTTTTGTAGCAACGTAACTTAATATCTGTATACATTTCGCAGTTCTGTCTAGCAGCCCTACAGAAAAATAAATTGATTAGCTTGTTGCTTTAACAGTTCTAATAAAGCAGTGAAATTACCATTTTTGTTTCCCTAATACTTTTTTTTAATTATTTGAATCATGTGGCATGCAAGCATTCAAACTGCTTCTGCCGGTGCATTGCACAGGGGATAAAAAAGCCCCCTACCATTCTTCATCTACAAAGCTGCAAAGTAATCCCATTAGTTATAGCATTTGCACATCTTGAAGTACATACCACTTCATCTATACAATTAGGAATACGACTATAAAAACACAAATATAACACAGTCAGTCGCCTTGATTCATCAAGACAAAGTTACAAACTCCCTGGGTTTCAGAGCTCATGTATACTATTTATAATTAGGAGTTAGAAGTTTGAGCAATCAGGTCCCTGTTAAATAAATTGTTCCTTCCCTATAGCTGCATGAACAACTCCTACAGTAAACCTACAGGCTCAGTTTAACCGTATTAGTTCTGTATTGTGCCACACTGGGCAAGATCAGGGTCTTTGTTGTTTATTTAGCAGACGCCTTTATCCAAGGCGACTTACTGAGGGTGTCTCACCCGAAAGATGGAGCACAAGGAGGTTAAGTGACTTGCTCAGGGTCACACAATGAGTCAGTGGTTGAGGTGGGATTTGAACCGGGGACCTTCTGGTTACAAGCCCATTTCTTTAACCACTGGACCACACAGCCTGACACCAAAATGCAATCTACATAATTTTTTGTTAATGTTAGTGTTCCAAAACTGGTAACGTAGCCGTACTTTTGACTCCTGAAATGAACCTTATGACTAGTTTAAAACATTTCTAAAATGTAGTGTGGGCACTCATGGCCCATGCTTGACTCAAGTGCTTTCTTACCACTATACCGCTGTTACCATCTTTTCAGTCAACAATATTAAACCACACAGAACTCACAATGTAAAACCACACAGACTTCAAACAGTGCTTGACACTAATCTGTGCAACAGCAAAGATAAATAACTATTTAAATGGGTTTCATTTACATTTACGAGTTGCCTATTACTTCTGTCTTAAAGAAAAAAAAACCTCCAATGAAAAATAAGGGTGCAAATAGTATTTTGAAGGTACGTGGATTTCCACCAAAAGCAGCCATAACACACAAATGCACGTTTAATCTATTCCCATTTAAAATTACATGTGGTTATTAAATTGTACATTTTGCTCCCAGCAAGGGGAAAAAAAAAATTCTCTTTACAAATTAAAACAAACAATTTATTTAAATTTGGCCAACTTCACCTCTGTCGTTCCGCTGGCTCAGCACTTCGCATACGGTTATTGCATAAGCATTGATTACGTACTTCCACGTGACATTGGCTGTGGCCCTTGGAACTGTTGCCTAGCAACCATTGACAGACTGCGTGCAGTGTGAGAAAATTACTCCAGCAACAACAACACAGAAGCTGGCTGCGCAAGTGCCGAGGCGGCGGATCTAATTAACGTTTTTTTTTTTTAATGTAATACATTGATAAAGAAACTCAGAGGGGCCGCCACCAAACCTGAAATGGGCTGCTATTGGCCCGCAGGCCGCCACTTGCCGACCCCTGCCTTACATTACCCTTTTTACATATGGAAATTGATCCTGAGTCCCTTAGCATAAAGAGCATGGATGAGCAACTTTCGAGGGTCAGTTTTAGTTGTTTTACTGTATATTTCATGAGTAAACTACTTAAGATGGAGGTTTATTTGGTTCAACTAAATCAGTTAGGACAGGGGTATAACAAAATAAAATACAAAAATGTAATGTAACAGCTTGCAGGAAACATAATGCAAGTTTAGCACTGGAGCAAAAATAATGTAACATCTGCCTCTAAGGCTACATACACACACACTGCAGACAACTGTATTTACAAACGGCACTCGCTGCGGTTGTTTGTTGTACACACACACCCTTCATTACTGAAGTGAGTGACTCCCTGTTTAAACAAACCACTGAACTCGGACCACCATTACATGCGGACCATGAGGTTGTGTGTGACAACGTGGAGGCTGTGTTTTTGTTTATGCTTTTGGAAGAAAGTACTGTATGTAATCGATCAACAGCTCGTCAAGCACAGCTATGCTCTTTTCTGCAAAACCAGCGGAGACGCCATTTTGCTTTTTCTGCACTGCTAAATATAGTGGTGATGATCTGCAGTACCATGACGATAGATGGAAACATTTGGGCGATCTTCCGACCAGGAGACTGGTGGGAACAAGTTGAGTGGTTTCCAAATGACTGGATAAAAAATGTACGCAAGTCTAAGGAGTCTTACTAAGACATTTCCTGGAGCACCAAAAACACAGACGTTCGGTATCAGTGGAAAAACGAGTTGCAGTCGCTCTGTGACATTTGGGGATACGAATTGTCCCATATTGTTTTATTTAAGTTGCAAAACCAAAAATGCTTTTTTTTTCTTACAACTGAATATTATACTGTACTTTGCTTAAATAAAAAAAGTATATTATATGTATGCACTATTTACCATTGTTATGAATTTACTATTAATCAATATTACAAAATCAACTTGGCTCACCAGGCACCTATATATATATATATATATATATATATATATATATATATTTTTTTTTTTTAGCCATGTTTATCACACGGAAATGTCTGATAAACAATGACATCATTAGTTGTGCAGAAATCCATTGAGCACCAACTGCAGTTGTGTTAGTGCGGTTGTAAAACACACACACAGTTAGTACGCATTAATAAACCAAACTGAATTAATAACCGCACTCGATACTTGCTCTGAAAAGGATTAACTAGTGCGGTTGTCGCTGCCCTTTGAACCGAACTGTGTGTATACAAACCATATTAAAAGCAAAAGGTGAAGTCACAACCGCATTTAGCCTGTGTGTGTACGTAGCCTAAGGGTATTAAGTATATGACCAAAATGCTGTATGATTATGAAATACATGAACAAAACCAAGAAATTGTTGGAGATATGGGAGTGTTTTTTTGAAGGACATCTTCTAATATGTTAAGTCCAAAACCTATGTTCACTGTAAATATCATGCTGAGCAGGTTGTTTTATTTCCCAGAAAGTTTCAAAATTCAAAACACAGCTTGTTAAAATGACAAACGTGAGCTTTAAAAATAGACAGTGGGCCCAGATGTGCCATGTTTACATATTCATCCTGTCACTGCTGAAAACTGGAGGCATTCCTCGCAGCCCTGCTATTGTAATAACATCTGTGAAACAGTTATGCTACAGAGGTATGAAATTCTTTTTCTGTAAATACTTCCCTCTTAATGGTTCATTGAGTTAGATAGCTATCATATAAACATATCAGGAGCTTTAATCAGTTTAATGAGTAGTTATCCATTACAACTGTTTAACACGCTATCATGCAACTACAGAACTGGAGACACTGTAAATGCTTCTAGCACTGGATTTGTTTAGCATGTCTTTGTTTCTATAATCAATGCCATATACAAAACTGGTGCATGTCATCTTAAATGGCATCTTGAAAATTAAAAAGTAAGAACTGAGATTAAAATCATTTAAATATATAATTTTTTTTTTTAGTGAACCAATATTGAATGACGGCAGGACTCCTAACTTGTTTTCTTAGGCGCACATGTGCGCCCAAGTTAAACGTAGGCACACACTAAAAAAAAGAACAAAAAACACAAGCAAAATTTGCAAAAATAAGTATAACAGTACCAACATTTTTCACACTTTTGCATCAACACAATAAATATAGATAATTTTTTCCAACTAAAATTGTCTTTCTTTTAAGCTGCTGTTTACCAAAACATAAATTTAAATTACAGTTTTTTTTTGTTTTTTCAACAGAAACAATTTCTTTTGGCCATTCTTGGTAGTTTGGTTATGCTTCGAGTCTTCCTGTCATGTCTTCTGAATTCATAACATAAGCTGCTAAAACCCAACCTGTTTAATCAGAAACTTTATATTGGTTCTCAACTCCTCTACCGAAGTTCAGCATTTTGATTGGTTCACCTGTCCTACCTTCCCGCTCAAGCAAGGGTTCAAAGGTTTATGATTATTAGGCTTGCTACTATTCGATTTAATTTTTTTAACCAAATCACCGATTAATATCAACATTTATTTTATTTTTTTCTATCTTTATTTTTCAATTCAAGCACAGAATGGGTGAAATCGACCTTTATGCTTAAAAAAAACCAAAAAACGTTGAGAAACGTCTCATTTAGCAAAGCCCCTTTATCATATTCAACATGCAACAAAACCATGGTTACCAACATTCTAATTGAAATAACGTTTGGTCACAGCAGAGCTATACCTTGTATAGATAGATATAGATCCTACACAAATTAAAAAATGGTCTCAAATAAACCATAGAAAACACAGCATATAAAAGTGTATTACACAGACTTTTATAGCATAAATTTACTTGTACAAATAATACGCACAGAAGAAAACATTAGATAGTTGAACAGAACTAACTTGTACTTATTCTTCAGCACAGCTGGAGTCACTGGAAGTAAGGCAGATGGGCCCGTTTTGTCCTGCCGCGGAGACGTCGGTCAGAGGATTGTGCACAATACTAATTAAGTGTTTTCCTCTTGCGCCCCATTTTCAAATCAAACTAGTAACTGTCACCGAATACCTAGCAAAAGCCTACCTACACCTTAATCCGCTAATTTCAAAAGTAAGTGCTTTGAGCTGGCAATGAAAGTGCACAGTCGGTACAGGTCTTGATGATTGACAGTCATTTAAACGAATGAGAGCGTTCTGGCGCTGCTTCAGTCAACAAGATCTGTCAAACTGGGTGAAATGACAGTGACAGTGAAACTATACTAACAGATCACTGAGATGATTGACAGCGACCCCTAGCCATTCAGAGTGGAATGGAGACGGGACAGACAGTAAGTATAAAAACTAAACAAACTATAGATGATTTCTAAATTGTTATTTTTGGTATGAAAAAAAAAAATAGCAAGTGGTTATACCGATGTTTATCCTATGTAAATTTATTTTAGTCGAACTCCCAGTTTTGGGGAATTCGACGTTTAACAAGCTTTACCGATTAATATAAAAAAATAGCAAAGACTATGCATGAAAAGCCCTGTATAATCACAGCATCCACTTTACAGACCCTCGCCAGGGTTACAGCGAAGATGCAAGATGTAGACCATATATTTACAACAAACTCCCCATCCCCAGTTGTACTGCTTTCCTAGAAAAGGAGAACATTTCAGGGTACCATTCTACTTGTGAGATGTCTTGCTCATTAAAATATTTAACATATTTTTAACCATTACGTATCAAGGGATTCCAAAATATTTAGTAAGTAAAGGGTGTGCATGAGTAAAAATGGGCAATACAATCCCCACCTCTAGTCTTGCTGCAAATTATGTGTTGTTACCATAATTTGTATCGGTAGAAAATGTTTTTAAGTTCATACCGCATAGTTAAAGTTTTTTTGGTCGTACAGCACTCCGTCTGGGTTGCTGCCTGCGGCAGTCATATTTGTTTACATCGTCGAGTTGAATGTTTAAATTTCAGAAAGTCAGAAAACAGCGAGAGTGACGTTTTAATCACCATTTTAGTGTTTGGAGCATCTTTTGTAATTAATTTTCTGTCAAGTCACAGAATCTTTATTCAGCAGTTTCTTCACATTCAGCCATTTCTCTTGTTGTGAGGAGTGAAGATGAAGGGCGTTCCTTTGAAAAGGGGCAGTGATGTGAACCAATCACATGACAGAGAGAGATTGTGTGTGTTTAAAATACCAGCAAGTGGATTTATTATACAAAGTTTCCAAGAGTATTGTGTACACTAGAAACACCACGAAGTGGCAGCAGTGAAACAAATTGCCATAGGTGATATTACTAGAAGGAAACTACAGTTGTGTGCGGGACTGTCTTTGTGTTGTGCCTTTTAAATCACCTCGGTAAACATTCTCAGAACTGTTGAGAGAAACGGTACTGTTAATAGTAGTAACAAGCTGCAAACAGGCCGTTTGTTTCACTTGTGTGTATACGTTATACTGAAGAATTACACTTTGCAACAAACGGCTCTTGGGGCACAAAGCTGAATACCCAGAGCTGGATTACAGCACCAACTCTCCAGCAACGTGGTACAGGCTGAGACAGCCAACACTCTGGTTTTAGTGGAGAAAGAAGGATGCAACACTGAAACCAGTAATTGGTGAAAGACTTTTATTTTTCCCCCGAGTTAGTTGGGGACTGTTCACTGTTTTAAAATTACTGCAAGTACAAAGTTGCAGCTGGTTCCACATAGTCCCAGGAGGGGCAGTAGGGAGCCAGTGGTCTTGTACTACTGCTGAGATCCAGGAGTGGCAGCACGGGAGCTGTGCTGCTTGTTTTAATCCTTGGATTTACAAATACTTACCTGGGAGTGCCGGCTCAGCAGCGCCCACTGCCGAATGCCTTCAACCACCCAGGAAGTGCAGTAAGAATTGTCTTACAGCACACCCTGGAGTGGGTTATTTTGCTTATAAAATGGCTTTTTTTTTTTTTTAATAATTACACAAACAAGCTTTTTTTAAGGAAAAAATAAGAAATATATCAGAAAGCAGACTGATTTCACACATCTGAGGGAGGATTCATGGAACAGCCAAACACTGCACTGCACTGGCACTCGAGAGAGAAGCTTCCGAGTGTTTTTTTGTTGGAAATGCTCCTACTCAGGCTTTGCGGTCTTCAAGAGAAGCTGATCAATAATTTCTGAGGCTGTTCACACCAATGCTGGTAACCGGCATAATTTCCCTAGATTGTAAACCAGCATTAGATGATATTTGAACTAAACAAATTCCGTGTCAGTTTGCGCAGTGCCGCAGTCCTTCCCGCCCGCGCGAGCACAATAGAATTCTATGCTGAACCCGACCTTGTTTAAAAGCCCAACAGTTGTGTCAGCAGAGCAGAAATATGTTTTTGAAATTGGCGGGTAGTGGTGAGATGTATCTGTTGTGTCGAATTTAAAAATTGCATAATCGCTAGTCAGTTTTATAAAGTGATATTTAGTTTAATAAGTAGATGCCGCTGCAGATGGCTTTTGAATAAAGTGTTACTGCTACTGCTTGCCTCTGAGTGTTCTTTGTTCTGTTCTCTGACTAAATAAATAAAAAAACAGAGTATATTTGCCAATTCTTCTGTAATTCTTAGTGACAGAGATGAAAAAAACTGCTGTTTCAGTTGTATGTTGACATTTTTACCTACAGAAACACTGATTAGATCATTGTTACTATTAAGGCGTAGTAATATTAATAGATCAATCAGCTAAGTAAGTTGGTCTATGATGTCATAGCCGTGCGGTAAGAATTATTACTGCACAGTCATGTGATCTTGTTCAGCCAATCACAGTACTTAATTTATCCAAGCCATTTTATAAGATTGCATTTATACATGGTTTTGGTGAAGGCCTGAGCCAGGTTTTTAACCTAGAACCGCCTGCACTGCAGTGACTATAATTAAAGATTTAACTAATTATACACATTTTCTTACTTCTTTTTAATCACAAATTACCCAATTTCCTGTATACAAAGCATATTCTGGAATCATCCATGTCCTAAATCAAAGATAAAACACTGCCAAAGATATCAAATCCATATACAATTCATAGAGTTTCAACAGAAAAATGAATGTTGATGTTTTTATTAAGATACTTTTAGAAACTTAGAATGGATTAGACTCCCCCTTATACCAAAAAGCCCTCGCTAAATTCTCATTTGACAAAGCAGACTGTCCAGCGCCTTCGTCCACTCCCCTTTTCTTGGGTAACAAAAGATGATAGACATCAACACCACAGCACTGGATCATTCTTTGTTCAGGCTTATTTTCTAAAAGAGGTCCCATTTAGCAAGGTTGTCTAAGGCCATACTTCGTTGTCTCTAGGCTATACATCAAGCCATTAAAAGAGAGAATACAGCTCCTTAAGGAGAGCTAACATTTCCAAGCAAAATACATAAAATGACTGCTTAATTTTCTATTAAAACAAAAGTTATTGAAAAAGGACCTTCAGGATAGTAATAATGGAGGTATATTTAAATGTGTTGTATGTATAATACCAAATAAGCGTTTGCAATTTATAGAAAATACAAACATTTAAATCTGTTTATTTGTTAACCCAAAGACATCTGGATCAAAAGTTACGGTTTAATATAGCTTTGCATGTTAAATTCAGATTTCACACAATCACAATGGATCATGTAGATCAACTGTCAATACTGAGGCCATGCGCAAAACAGTATGCCATGTATTCATGTATAAAGATGAAATAATTCGTTTTAACATTAATAGGGGTTCATGAAATCTTATTAAAAATGTGGACACACCCATGAGCTTGAAAGCTTAATCTCTCTTTTGATTACAGAAGTGGTTTTTTATCAACAATGCAATTTCCACAGGAAAATAATAATTAGGGATCTGTTTACACACAAAAAAATCCAAGTTTGCCAGAGGTTGCATATTTCCCTGAGAGATCTGCCGTGCACAACCACGTAGCTATGGAAACTATCAGTTTTTTTACTTGTACCATCCCAAATCATGTTTGATGTTGTATATTGTGTTATCCTATGTTAGTGCCACGTTTCACGGAACCATTATCTTCACAGATGAGGTTCTTGCAAACAGATACTTCACCGATGCTCAATAATCTGCAGTTTTTGCTTGCTGCAGTAGAAAACTGTGCAAATTAAACATAAGCAGCCTCATTGGTTTCTTACCTTCAAGTGATGAGAAAACGTCTTCAATCGCACCTACATCGTCGCAGTCGACGATTTCTTTATTTAGTGTAATATCCTTTTTTCTTTTCTCCAATCTGGTGTTTACTTCGGACTGAAAAAACATTAAGAAAGCTGGTCAGTTACGCAAAAAATATTTTTTGCCAAATCCTGACCTATAACTGTGAACTGTACAAGTATGGTTGCACAGGTTTGTTCTTTAAAGCAATGTTTAGTCTATAGACTTTTTAGATAACAAAAGATAATGTGGCAATCTGTACCTAGTAAACTTTGCAAAGCTTAATTTTGACCGTATTGCTGGTCATCTACCGGTACTGTAAGGTTTGTAATTGCTCCAGTGCTTGGTAGACAACTATAGAACTTACACATGGCAGTTCAATAACTGACTGTGATACTTAAAGAAAAGAAAAAAAAAACAGGACGTCCATTGATTCATACCGGTCCCTTGCATTTATTTTTAGGCTATTGTTGTGCAAGGTCACACATGTACTGTTGTTCTGCAATCCACTGATAAAATACAATGTCTTTAAATAAATGATACATGGATGGATGTCAGACAAACCTTTTTTTTTTCTTATGCTATAGTACATTACAGTTATACAGCCTTATTCAAAGCGACATTTCAGCAGGTTGACAATGTCGCAGATGAACGAAAGCATTACAGAAGCTATTTCAATTCTATTGACAAATGCCTCTTCGCATTCTTTTTGTGTCTATTTCGAAGAACGGTTTTGTGTATAACGCGATGGAAAATGTGTCTTCCATAGGTAAAATGATTGAACTAACCACAGACTTTTACCAGAATCCCACTGGTATTACTGTGACTAACCGGTTGCAAGGATGATTCGATACAACAGATCCATAGGTTTCTGAATACATTTGGAACCCTGCTGCGCATCAATGATCAGCCGTTCACACCGCATTTGCCTACTGATTTATAAAACGTAAAGACATCATTCCTAATTTTAGAAAAAAAACATTTTAAAACAACGGCATGCAGCTACTGAGATGATTGCTCCTTTTCTATGACCTTTTCTATTAATACTACTTTTTTTATATAGCGTGTATCCTTTACAGCGAAATTTACCTTTATGTTTCATGTATAGGTAGTGCAATTGCCAGAGTTAGTAGCGCGACTCAAAAAAAGGCTAATCTATAACACGTTAGTTGCAGTTACAATAAAATGTGTATTACATTGCGGAATTCTAATTATCGGGGAAAAAATGCTTACCTCCGCTCTGTTTTGAGGTGCTAAGGTGCTTCCACTGGATTCAGTGCAGAGTGCTAGTGTTCTTTCAGAACTCTCAGTAGCCATTCAGGCCAATTGCACATGTTGCCTCGCATCGGTCACATGACCACAGTATCCAATCCACAATTGCTATTTCCAGCTCCAACTTCAGTACTCCGTAAGGGAGGTCTAACATAGCCCTCAGCTTGTTCTAGTCAGACACAAAAAGGATAGCGGGGGTCCCTGCTCGGGAGTTTGTTCTGGCTGAACTATAAGTACAATGCACACTTGGCACTGTCAACTGTCTAAATTACCTGTGTGGAGTAAATCAGAATTCTTAAGCAGTGTATAGAATACTGGAGACCCTGCAGTGTCACTGGGACACACACAAGATAGGACTGCTGAATAGCTGATAAGAATGCACGGCCACAGAATATAAATGAGAGCATATTGCTGCAACAGCAGGGACAGATTGGCAACATTTACAGGAGTTACAATGGATTACCATGAATTGTTTAGTGCTGTAAAGGGAACTTCAGATAAACAATTGGCCAAAAAACAGAACATGACTAAAATAAGTGTAGGGTTTGAGTGAACATAAATTAAAATGCAATATTTTCCTATTTGGTGAAAATTGAGGCATTCTTTTCAGAAGGATTTTACCAAAGTGTTGTATGTCATGAAGATAACTTCTCGGTTTAGTTAAATCTGGCGTAAATAGAATTAAGTAAAATGTTGGATATCACTGATAAGTTCACAGAGTGCATTTCAAACAAACAGATACGTTAATGGACTTCCTATGTAAAGTGCAACTGAAAATATATTTTTAAGAAACAAAACTGTCCAAAACCCATCCTTTTAATGTTTAGCCACAAGAACAACGTCTGTCTGCCCACTGCACAGAAATGGGCAGATTCATTTGATACCAAATTGAACGTTGTTCAATTCCAGTTACTTATTTTAATGGATCTGGATTTTTTTTTTACATTAAATAAAATTAAAGTAAAAAATGGTAACTGGACAGCTGACATGCATCTACAATAAGCTTTTACTCAAAAAAAAAACATTTTCAAATATATAGAACAGGGGGGAACTGTGATTCACCAAAAAATGTCAATCTGGCAGATGTAAAACAAATACAAAATATAGAAGGTTTAAATGAAGTTGTATTGTGTGGCATGGAGATCCTTCATAAAATTCCAATTGTGATGGTCAATAGACAAATATAACAGAAACAGTTTTGTTATTCACAGAAACCATTTGTGTTGCATGGTCTTTTAGTTTGTTGATTCCACACAGTTTTCACATTCATGCAAATGACTTTATAATCCATGTTCAAATCATTATTTAATGACACCCACCCACATCAATCAATATAGTATCCCCCTTACCATCTGTCACTGTTATACACAGGTATTATCCCTATATGAGTCATATAGCATTAATTACATTAAGCCAGTTTGTGCAGTCACTGAAAATGTTAGAATTTAACATAATAAAGAATTTAAATGGTTTCAGCATGTTAATATACATAGTTGTACTATTATTATTATTTTTATTTTTTTTTGCTTCTGAATATTACATTACCTTGCATGTTTCATCCATTCTTCACATATTTTTCTAAATGTTTTATCACCTTAATAATATACAGCTGTCACCCGATTATCCAAAGATTATCTGAACAAAAGGTTTGTTACACCAGGGCTGTAACATTGTGTCTGTGGGAGCAGGACCTATTTGCCAATACATTAGACTGGTCACACATGCATCCTATCCTCTAAACAATTCCAGTGTCTGACATTATCATGCACACTGAGTACAATACATACTGTAACACATGGATCAGCAAACTGGAGGTGCACTTCAGCTTGATAACATTTGGACTTATGTGGTATGTCTTGATGTTCACTCATAACTCAATCACATCTGATACTGTAGAGGTTCACTTTAATTCAGGTTACATTTTGGTATCTAATTTGATTCTAGGCTCATCCATGCCATATTTTAAAAGTCCTGGCTTTTCTTCTGTTGTTGTCATATTATGTTACACACTTTCTTTATGAGAAAGAACAAGATATCTGGACAGCCTAGCTGATACAGTAGTTACCATTTAATCAGTTTCAATACCCATATCAATATGATATATTTAAAAAATCCTTTCAATTGGACATTGAAGCAGTGACTGAAGTTGAAGATTCATGGAAGGAATACATACAAAAAAATCTCTGTTTTGGATGTGGGAGGTTGGTGCAATCAGAAAATGTATTAGCCATTGTAACTGTTTGTATGAGGGCTTTTTAAAGTGCTGCTAAACAAAAGGGAGATGGCCGGTTTTATCTTCTTCTGCAGAGGGGAGGACGGCTTTTCATTGATCAAACTAGACATCTAAAGACAAAAGAAAGGGCTTGATTCACACAGGCCATGCCATATAATAATGACTTCACCGAGTTTGCTACAAATAGTTTGTCATAATAGTCTTGGATATTGCCATCTTAGACCCTGCGAGTACACTATTTGAAATTGAATTTGTTTAACGAATAAATAAACAAGGGACTGTTCAATAAATGTAAACAGTGATTGATCAAAATAGCACTGTCATAAAAAATATTTTCTACAGACAGAAATACACTACAAACTCACATGCACAGTTAGATGTTTAATTTCCATAACCTTATTACTCAAAGGGGGGCAGCAATTAGATCCACCACTGCTGAGATCAATTGAATTGACACAAAGTGGTATTCAATTTTTTGTTAAATACAAAACCCATTCGTTGCTAATTATTGACAATTATCATGATTGAAAACCAACACCTGATGATAATTATAGAATAAATACATACTCATCAAGTGCTGAAAAATACATTTTGTGATTACAAAAAGTAACAAATGGTTAAAACTAAAGAGTACAGCAACAATCTCAAAATGGCAGTGATACAACTAAAGGAAAAAGGAGAAACTACCAGAAAAATAGCAGAAAGACTCATTTTACCGAAAAGCAGTGTGGGCTATTATTGACAAACACAGGAGAACAGGAATGACTGCAACTAGCTCAATGTGTGGAAGACCAAGAAAGATTTCTGCAAAATCTGAAAGAAGAATCGTGGAGCAGCCCAGCAAAATGCTTGGATTACTGCAAAGAAATCTGACACAGGAATTGAGAGAAGATGGTCAGGAAATTAACAAGCAAATAATTCAACAATACCTTAACAAGATGAATGTCCATAGTCAAAAACCAAGATGCAAACCTTTGCTAAAAACAATACACAAAAGAAAGCGGTTGGAGTTTTCCATTGAATACTTGAAGAAGCCTGATGATTTCTTCAACCAAATGTTATGGTCAGGCAAATCCAAAACATCAAATTTTTCACCAAGAAAGCAACAAAATGTTTGGAGGAAGAGAGAATTTAAAGAAAAGTTAATAATGCCCAGTGTTAAACATGGTGGAGGTTGTGTGATGGTATGGGCTTGTTTTTCATCCTCAGGCACTGGCGACCTTTGTAATATAGAAGGATCAATGAATGCTGCAAAATATCAAGATATTTTGCACTCTCATTTGTTATCCAGTGCTAGAAGTCTTATTGGATGGAAGTGTGTTTTCCAGCAGGATAATGACCCTAAGCATTCTGCAAAGTCTACAAAGGCATTTCTGAAAAAAAGGAAGATTGGCCACCTGTCCTCAAACTTGAATCCCATCAAGATGTTGTGTATTGACTTGAAGGCTGCTGTTGCAAAAAGTAAACCAAAGTCGATTCAGAACTCAATGCTGTATGTGTTGAAGAATGGGCAGAAATATCTCCAAGAAGATGCCAGGAACTGTTTTCAAAATACAAAAAAAGACTGCAAGCTGAAAAGGAAGCAAAGGGTTGGGCATACAAAAAAACTTTTCTGAGAGGATGCAGAATCTCATGACAATTAAAACACCTTTTCTGAGGTGGTGCAATATCTCATAGCTATTAAGCAGGTTGGTGAGAGTTCAGCTGCGTGAGTTGTCAGCACATCATAACCAACGTGTAGCTCAGAGAGTTGCAGCTCAAGCTTTTCGGCTAACCAGTTGATTTGATTGGCTGTTTTGCTGTGTTCTGACTATACTCATGAATATGTATTTTACTTCTATTAATGTGATCCGCTGCGAGGCTCCTTGCAAACCGCACAGGCCTGAACTCGACAAAACCCCCAACTCAACTACCAAACACGCATAGTCTGAATATCAAGCCTGAAGTATTCCACCATGCCCGACGTTATGGGTGGGCATTAGGGGGCCTGGCCCGTCCAGTTTAGGTCCAGTGCCCCCCCAGCTTCAGATTCTAAATTGATTCAGTACCGTCAGCTTCCAGTTCTAGCGGTAGATGCCCGCTGGAATGTCTCAGCACCAACTGTGAATCAAATTTAAAATCAATCGGCGCAAGTGGTGGCTTTTTCTTTTTGACTTGCTGTATTTTTAAGCGCAGTTCACTATTGGACAGTAAATACTAAACAAAGACACAATTGGTCCAAATTAATTTTATTATCCACTAAAATCAGCCAATCAATACTTTGCATCAACGAAAGCAACCAATCCTGTACCTGCAACTGCCGAGAGTCAATCACAGACTGTCAGCTCGACTGGAGCACAGACACAGCATCTTTCAACAACAACAAAGCGATCCGTGGACAGTTACTTAATATTGCTCCATTCATATGTAGATTCAGGAGATTCAGGAGAGGTTTGAAGGTAGAAACATGTTGAGTTAGGAGACATTTTAGAGTGGTATTTAATGAGAGATTGTATTGGTAGTTCAGACTCCATCGTACACAGACTGTCCAGTAATTGCGCCATTCATATCTCAGGCAATGTCCAGATTCTAAATAGGGGTTAGAACCCTAACAAGTTAATAAAACATTTTAATCAATTTACTAATTTAAAATGCATTGTTTTTCTCTTTATATGTATGTCATCCTTGTTTTTTATTTAAAAATAAATAATGTTCTGGACTATTTTCTTAGAACGTCTTTACTCAGCGGAAAGGTACCTGACGAATCAGTAGAAGTTCAAGGTAAATTTAGGTTTTAAGGTTTGGTTGTTTTTTTGTAAAGAAAGCAATGGTAAAATAATTTTCTAATATAGATAGTGCCCTCTTAATGATATCTCTACCGTGTGATAGTTGACCTTGATTTTCGACTCGGGAGGCATACTCCCGTCACGGTCAACTATCACACGTAGAGCCATCATCGACGGGCACTATCGCTTAAATAAAAAAATCTATGAGAAATCATTAATCAAATTAAAGTAAAGCAAAGCATAATAATAATAATAATAATAATAATAATAATAATAATAATTTAAAAATGTCTTGTTGCTTCTGGTGTTTGGAAACCCCTTCATAGTGCCGCCTTGTCAGATTGTTTTACAAGCGCGTATGCTTTTTATTTTCAGTATTGAATAGTCAGTTGAAAGCATATATGTACATTTGTTACTTTATAGTAATTTGTTGTGTGTGGGAATCTGTTTATTGCAATCTCTGTAGAGGGCCTGCTCACTGTATGACTTGCCGCTCGTCTCTGGGGGGATCATACACAAGGGAGAAGTCAAACATATAATAGACGTACCCCCCTCCCCCCCCCCACTCAACACGACACGACACGACACGACACGACCATCATGACAGTAAAAATAGACATAATGAAGCGTTCTTACCTTATAAGTTAGTGATCAGCAGATGTGTCAGCCGCACGAAGAGCACAGCGTGTGGTTTTCACTAACTCTACTGTGGAGAATAAATGATTTTTTTTTTCTATGGGTAAATATCGGGACTTTCTTCCGAAGCATCGGGACGCAGGACATTTGCTAGGAAATCGGGACTGTGGCGACCATATAGGGACTGTTGGTATGTATGGGTTATTGTGAGTCTTTAAATGCCGATCATTTCTTTTAGCTGCTTGCATGCACACACATAAATTAAATACTGTTCTCATCCACAAATATTAAGATCGTTGATACACCATAGGGTGAGACCATCACTGTAATATTTAAATGCCTGTTATTGTGATTATTATTGTTAATGTTATTCTACTGGCACTAGAGCAGTGGGTTATTATGTGTCGTGCATGTTGTTGAGCAAAGTGTATTTATGTATTTACCCCGCTTCCCTCAATGAATTTGTCGTTTACATGTGGGAATAGGGTTTTGTTATATAGCCTTATGTTCGGTAATCTTCCAAGAGAAGGGATAATGCTAATGTTCAGTCTTTATTGGTAATAGTTAGGGACTACAGAACAGTGGCGTAGCCAAAATCCAAATCTGCACACAAATCTGCGCCTATGTGAATGTCAAGTTTAAGTACATTTATAAAACTAAATAATAATAAACGCCAACTGTGCGCCCCGAAGGCGGGTGTTTAAGTTTAGATCAAATAGGCGTTTTTTTAAATGCCGCAGGCATTAGCCAATCAAATCAAAGTAGTAATTGTGATGCAATATTTGGTTCGGACCTTCCTCTTACACAACGAATCATGTGCAAGCCACGTTTGATTGATAGCTTGCGAGGCAGTTGGCGCAGATCTGTTGAAAGTCTGTTGAAAAGTCCCAGACATTTATTTTAATGTGCATTTTTAAAGTAAGTTAGCAGTAGTGCGGCGGTCAACATTGCAAAACAAATATGCACACACTTTTAAGAGTTTAGTTTAGTAGAAGGGCCCGAGTGAACAGGATTAAGACAACTGTCCGAATGCTGACAAATAGCTTAAAATTGCTGTCCTTTGAAGAGGTACATGCAATTTTCTGGAGTGTCATGAATATATGCAAGCTCCGACGCTTTATCCTGTGTAAGGTGGAGCGGAGACAAGAGGATACTAACTAGGCAATATTAAGTAATTGACTGACTTTCATTGAATTTAATAATTGCTTAAAATGTAATACTGTGTTCTCCTGTTTGACGTTTTAATACTACATCTACATCTACATCTTTAATTGCTTTAATCAGAAAACACAGCAGCTTAAAGGCTAACAGCTGCGTGTATTTTTCTGATAATAAGCTGAAGCTCAGAGCAGCTGATTCAAATTTGCCACCGTTCTGAGACACGGGGGGAGGGGCGGAGCCAGCAGCACAACACAGATAAACAAAAGCCAGCCAGTCTTCCCAGCGACAGCGTGGGAGAGTACAGTCGTGGAAAAGTACAGAGCAGCTAGAAGCAGTTTGAAAGCAGGTTGACAGCTGCAGAAGCTAAACTAAACTTCCAAAAAAAAAAAAAAATTAACATGGTCTTCAAGTCAGTAATCTGTGACACCTGCATGATGTGGGAAATCCGAGAAAACCCAGCAGAGCTCAACCAAGTGTGTGTAAAGTGCCCCACGATCCAGGACTTGCTTAAACTGGTAAGTATGCTAGAAATGGAGCTGCATCCCTAGCAGACTGAAAGCCACCAGGGAGACAGAAGAGGGTCAAAACAGCTGGGTTCAGATAGGCAGGGAAAAAAAGAAACTTCATCAAACACAACCACCAGAAATCCAAACATCCAACAAATTTGAGCCACTTCAAAATTTAGGTGATCAAAACCAACATCAAGAGGACGAAAGGAACAACATCCAGGACCCTATTTACAGTGCTGGCCAGGCAGCGAAAAGAAAGGAGGTCATGATTTTTGGAGACCCCATATTGAGAAACACAGCAAGTTCAGTTTGCAGTTTGGACCCCCTTACTAGAACAGTGTGCTGCCTTCCAGGAGCCTCTGTTACGCACATCACTGAGAATGTGGACAGGCTCCTAGAATGAACAGGAGACGACCCAGTAGTAGTCGTCCACATCGGTACAAACAACATTGGAAGAGACAGGCCAAGATCCCTGCAAAACAAATTCAGAGAGCTAGGAAGGAAATTAAAAAAGACCAAAACTGTGGTATTTTCTGGGATACTGCCAGTACCTTGCAAAGGACCATATGGACAGCTGGAAATACAAAATCAAAATGCATGGCTGAAATCTTGGTGCACACAGGAAGGCGTCATCTTTCTTGAACACTGGTGCACATTCTACAACAAGGACTACCTATATAGGCGGGATGGACTGCACTTAAACAAAAAGGGAACCAATCTACTTGGAGAAAAGATCCTTGAGGAGGTTCAGAAGCATTTAAACTAGAAAGAAAGGGGGGGTGAAAACAAAAAAAAACAGAAGGGAGACCACATCAGAACTAGGGCAACAACTCAGGTAAGACAGCCATTAAATGTATTTATCTAAATGCTAGAAGTCTCAGAAACAAAATGTTAGAACTTGAAGCTACTGCACTAACAAGTAACTACGATGTGATAGGTGTTACAGAAACTTGGTTGTCTGAGAGTGAAGGAGACGAATATAATATTAGTGGGTACACACTATATAGGAAAGACAGGCAGGACAGAAGAGGCGGAGGGGTAGTGCTATACATAAGAAATAGTCTTGAAGCCCAGGTGTTAAATCGGAATGAAGAAAACAACGGCGAATCAATATGGGTCAGAATAATGAACAAAAATTCAAAGGGAATAATAATAGGAGCATGCTATAGACCGCCAAATTCAGATGCCGAGCAAAATAATCTGTTATAAAATGACAATAGAAATGCGTGTAGCAAAGGAGAAGTCATACTAATGGGGGATTTCAACTTCCCCCATATAAAATGGGAAAACCCGGTGGGGAGGACGACGGATGAAATTGAAATGGTGGAAATGACAAATGACTGCTTCCTAACGCAATTTGTCAAGGCACCGACTAGAGGGGAGGCATGCCTTGATTTAGTCTTTTCAGATAATGAAGATAGAATAACTAAAACAGAGGTCAGAGAGCCATTGGCAAACTCAGACCACAACATGGTCTAATTTGAAGTGATTTTTAAAACCCCAAAACTAATGACTAAAGCTAAGGTTTACAATTTTAGAAAAGCAAACTATGAAGGCATGAAACAGAGACTAACAGAAGTAGATTGGAGTAAAATAGAGAAAACATCCACAGAAAAAGGATGGCTGTTTTTTAAAAATGTAGTACTAGAGGCTCAAAACAATTACATCCCAAAAGTAGACAAATCTAAATCTAAAACAAAATGGCCAAAATGGTCTAATAGATCAATTAAAAAAATATTCAGTGAAAAAGGTCACTTTACAGAGCGTTTAAAAAGGACCAAAAACAAAGTACACAGAAAGATTACTTGGAACTGCAAACGCAAGTCAAAAAGGAAGTTAGAAAGGCCAAGAGAGAGATAGAAATAAACATTGCTAAGGGGGCTAAAACCAATTCCAAAATGTTTTTCCAATATTATAACAGCAAGAGAACATTCAAAGAGGAGGTTAAATGTCTAAAAGATACAAATGGCAAAATCATAGACGAAGAAAAAAATAGCAAATATATTAAATTATTACATTTCACAGGTTTTTACAAAGGAGGACACAGACAACATGCCCCACATGTTGACCTGTTCCTATCCAGTTTTAAATAACTTTAGCATAACAGAGGCAGTGTTAAAGTGTTAAAGGGACTAGGAGCTCTTAAAATAAACAAATCCCCTGGGCCAGATGAGATCCTCCCAATAGTACTCAAAGAAATGAAAGAAATTATTTCCAAACCGCTAACCAAGATTATGCAACAGTCTTTTGACACGGGTTGTACCGAAAGACTGGAAAATTGCAAACGTAATACCGATCCACAAAAAGGGAGACAAAACCGAACCAGGTAACTACAGACCAATAAGCCTGACTTCTATTATGTGTAAACTTATGGAAACTATAATAAGATCCAAAATGGAAAATTACCTATATGGTAACAGTATCCTGGGAGACAGCCAGCATGGTTTTAGGAAAGGGAGATCGTGTCTAACTAACCTGCTTGATTTTTTTGAGGATGCAACATTGACAATGGATAATTACAAAGCATACAACATGGTTTATTTAGATTTCCAGTAAGCTTTTGCATAAAAGATTAATTCTCAAACTGAATGCAGTAGGTATTCAAGGAAATGCATGTACATGGATTAGGGAGTGGTTAACATGTAGAAAACCGAAAGTACTGATTAGAAGAGAAACCTCAAAATGGAGCGAGGTAACCAGTGGTGTACCACAGGGATCAGTATTAGGTCCTCTTCTATTCCTAATCTACATTAATGATTTAGATTCTGGTATAGTAAGCAAACTTGTTAAATTTGCAGACAAAAATAGGAGGAGTGGGGGGATCCTGAGTGGCGCATCCAGCAAAAACACTTGCGTAGAGTGCCAGATGCGCCCTATATTCATCGCGAGTTCGAGTCCAGGCTATTCCTTTGCCGACTGAGGACGGGAGCTCCCAGGGGACGGCGCTCAGTTGGCCGAGTGTTGCCCGGGGGGAGGGAGGGCTAGATCGGCCAGGGGGTCCTCGGCTCACCGTGCACCAGCGACCCCTGTAGTCTGGCCGGGCACCTGCGGGCTTGCCTGTAAGCTGCCGGAGAGCTGCGTTGTCCTCCGACGCTGTAGCTCTTGGGTGGCTACGTGGTGGGTCCGCAGTGTGAAAAAAAGCGGTCGGCTGACGGCACACGCTTCAGAAGACAGTGTGTGTTCGTCTTCATCCCTCCCGAGTCAGCACAGGGGTGGTAGCGGTGAGCTGAGCGTAATAAAATAATTGGCCATTCCAAATTGGGAGAAAATAATAAAAATAATTGGCAACGACTAAATTTATAAAAAGAAAAAAAAAATAGGAGGAGTGGCAAACACTGTTGCAGCAGCAAAGGTCATTCAAAATGATCTAGACAGCATTCAGAACTGGGCAGACACATGGTAAAATTACATTTGATAGAGAAAAGTGTAAGGTACTGCACGCAGGCAATAAAAATGTGCATTATAAATATCATATGGGAGATACTGAAATTGAAGAAGGAATCTATGAAAAAGACCTAGGAGTTTATGTTGACTTGGAAATGTCTTCATCTAGACAATGTGGGGAAGCTATAAAAAAGGCCAACAAGATGCTCGGATATATTGTGAAAAGTGTTGAATTTAAATCAAGGGATGTAATGTTAAAACTTTACAATGCATTAGTAAGACCTCACCTAGAATACTGAGTTCAGTTCTGGTCACCTTGTTAGAAAAAGGATATTGCTGCTCTAGAAAGAGTGCAAAGGAGAACGACCAGAATTATCCTGGTTTTAAAAGGCATGTTGTATGCAGACAGGCTAAAAGAATTTAATCTATTCAGTCTTGAACAAAGAAGACTACGCGGTGATCCGATTCAAGCATTGAAATTTCTAAAAGGTATTGAAAGTGTCGACCCAGGGGACTTTTTCGACCTGAAAAAAGAAACAAGTACCAGGGGTCACAAATGGAGATTAGATAAAGGAGCATTCAGAACAGAAAATAGGAGGCACTTTTTTACACAGCTTGACAGACGCCCTTACGCAGGTCGACTTACAGAGGTAACAAGTTATTACAATATAGCTAAGAGATTACAATATAGCTAAGAAAAAAAACAATACAGCTTTTTTGTTTGGGGATTTTTTTAGTTTCTGTTTGCACTTTTTTTGTCAAATGAAACGTTTTTTGCAGTTATTGGGCACAGTGTTTGTTTCTGTAGGTTGTATGCATATGTGCTTTGTATTTGTAGTATATACATGCAGCTACTGTTATATACTGCAAAAAATGTTCGCCTTGCTTCACTCGGCACCATACATTTTCAGTATTGGCTACTTTTCTCTGCTCAAACCCCGTGGAGATATTTGATGTATTCCGAGTTTTAATTGATTTAAATCATGTTTGTAATGTACACTATTTCCTGTGATGTCAGACCTTTGGTACTTGCCCGTCCACCCGAAGTTGGGGCCCACCCAAATGTCCATTCCTAGCTATGCCCCTGCTACAGAATAATAATAGCAATGATAATAATTAGTAAACGATAGAATAGTTTAATGATCGTGTTTGTAAACAAAGATGGTATTCATGCAGGTTAAACAAATACATATAAATGAGAAGAAACATGTGTAATGTATTTAACATTATTTAATGCTGTGTCTTTCCTTAGGAGGGAGCAGTCGTACTAGGTTGTGAGCTTGTCTTGTTAAGGTCAGTCATTGTGTACAACCTGATAGTCGTTTGCAATCTGAGTGAAGTATCCATTACGAAAATAAATATTTATACCTGTGAAACTAGCAAGTTGCTGTTTCCTGCGTTCTAAATACCTCTGTGTTCTTGAGATAATAATGTGGTTGTGGGTGGGGGTAAGCTCGGACCGTCACCCCATTACACACCTTAACATTAAGTCAAAATAGTCAATATGCTTTTTTAAAAATATATAGCATAAAATTGCTACTGTGCTGCACTGAAATGAAACATCTGCTACAAAAGGATTTTCGGTAGCTCTTCCATTCTGAGTGCAGGCTATCGTTACACAAAAAATAAAAAAAATAGATGTTTGTCATGTTTAGGCCTGCTTTTCAGTCACATATGTGAACGCGCAAAGACGCCTTAAAAACGCAAATGTGAACGGAGTTGCAGACTTAAATATGGGGTGGCCCTGTAGTGTGAACAGGGTCTAACAGGGTGTCTGTGGTGATGTTGATGATTCAAAGCAACTATCCTCTGAATAGCAGCACCTGCTATTCCCGTAGTGCTTTGCTACTTCCACGAACAAGTCAAGATTACGTGTGAATTCAAATGCTGCACTCAAGAGCGATGGTGTTCGGGAAACACTGAAGTTTGTAAATGTTTTACTGGGGAAACAGGCCCCAGTTTAGTGAATGTATGAAATTGAACTCTGCTGTATACAGTCACTAGTGAATCTATAAAATCCCTATGTACATCTTCACTGTCAGATGTTAGTGAAAGTATGAGAAATGTATAAAATTGTACAAAATAACACAATTAAAATGAAAATAGATTTATATTAATAAAGGAGCTGCTGTACTGTATTTATACAACGTTATAACGCATAATTTAGTCCAAAACAATGATGCTGTTTTTAAAATTAGTCTTATAAGCTAGCACAGTCAGAAAATACACAAAACATATAGGCCTGTCATATTCAATTATTTATTAAACAAAATGAACAATATGGGAAACAACTTAATCTTCAAATAAATTATAATGTAATAAACAATAGATGTACGTAAAATGTCCATAGAATAGAAACACAAAGAAAAAGCAAACATTATATAGTTCCAAAAATGAGTATGCAGTTTAAATGCATGTAAAATATTCATAGAATTTATAAACATAAATAAAAAAAAAGCTATCTACGCATGCGCTACCAGTGATTCTATACAATCCTTAGTGAATGTATAAAACATTTTACTCTCTTTTAACACATTCACTAACAGCTTCCAGTGGTTCTGTACAATCCCTAGTGAATGTATAAAATGTCTAAGTTTTCTCAATATTTCACACATCCACTGGACAATTTTAGTGGTTCTATACATTCACTAGCGACTCTATACAATCACTGATTTCACACTTTCACTGTAACATATGCAGACAAAAGAGCAAGACATTGATCTATGATATTCATCTTTCATTTCCTGTTTTTCACCACTCATAGAATTTCTTCTAAAAGTACACACTGGGAAATTCAGAAAATTCTGGAAAGCAGATGTCTTGAAACCCAATTTGATTTGTCTGACCCTTTCCATTTCATCATAAACCATTGCTGTATTTAAATAATAAGACTGGCAATGTATTCTGTAACAGTTAAAGTTATTTCACCACTGCTTCAAATTCACTCTTAAGACAGTGTTGTCAGAACAATATCTTGTGTTTCATTTGATCCTATTGATTTTCATTAGGAAAGAATAAGTTAATGAGGCATAAACCATATATTATTATAACTGTAAACTCAAAACAGCTAATAACACATTAGTATTCAAATTAGAATGCCACATTAGAATATTATCTTAGTTACAATTGAATTCAGCTTGTATACACAAGACCCAGGTGCACAAAAGATTTGACCAGTGTAAGGTGGGTGAAGCCAGGCCTGAATGTTGACCTGTATCGGGAGTCCAGATTCTAGAATGTGGTAGGTCTAGTCCCCTTGGCAAGTGTAGAATTACGGTAGGTGAATACAATACAGATTATAGTGTATTTTTAGTTGTCATTATACTAATACAATTAGTTTTGAATGTTGTATGTATATGAACTAATTGTTCATCTCTCCTGCTAGCAATGTAAATTACAGTCAATATTTTTGGGTAAATATTGTGAAATACAAACTCATGTAGACAATGCATCCAGCATTTTAGGGGCATATTTTCAAAATATTTACACCAGTCCTAAATTAACTATTTAACTAGTTATTTACTAGTTAACTGTTTTTTTTACTATTTTTTAAAAGAAAAGGACCTGTTAATTTTACAAATTAGAACCAAAGAACTAAATCATATAAACCAAGGTCTCTTGAACACACACTCATGTTGTTTGTTTATCATTTTGAACATGAACATGGCATCTTTCCTTTCAAAAAATTTACAAAAGGTTTTAACTGATTAACACAGGTAAAACACTCGAAACGCAAAAATGAATCCAGTGTTTATCGTATTAGCACATAAACACCAGAGACCACTACTTATTTGGTGATCGCTTATCCTGTTCATGGCGCAGTTTATTGTATTCTGTTGCAACAGAGGTACAGCACACACTGTGATTTCAATCTGCAATGTTTTTTTTTTTTAAATTTCATTCAATCTGAGAATACCTCCATGTTTCTGGACAGCAATTTTAAAAAGGTATAAAAAAAATAAAAGCTGTAACCGTAATTCTATCTGATGTTCATCCATCTGCACAAAGCCTGAAAATATCTAAGAAAGACTGATAGTATAAATGTTTGTCATATAATTTTGTACCTTTCTTTTGGTATTACTAAAAAATAAACACCAAAATGAGAATACCTGATTATTTGTAGCTGTTGTGTGCATCGGGTGTAAAGTTATTTATCTGTTTAGGTAAACAACCTTAGGAGAAAGGATTATCAGTTTCAATATACTGTAATACAGTATAACATTTTAAAATAAACATTTAATGAATAAAAAGCACTTGATTAATTTTCTCGTTTATAATAGCATTTGCACGTAAGGATATCTGCCGGACAAACTTTTCTTAAAACTGCGCCACCTGATATTTGAACACTTATTGCTCTTTTCTTCTTTAAATCAACCACGCAGGCTACTTGAAAATACAATTTAGAAAACGTTTTATAAAATTAGCTACAGATTATTGAGAGAAAGAAAAAGTGGACACCAAAAGAATAAAATGGGCTTTTAATGAATCACTGATCTACTACCATACTCTAATAACTTGTGAATCACAGTTCCATTAGCCTTCATTTCCATGAGCTGGAGACCATTGAGGTAGGACAGCACATTTTCAGTGCTATATTCCATCATTTGCTTTAGTACTACCTGGTAGGTCTGCCAAATGCTCATGCTCCCTCCTGCAAGCTGATTATTTCTGTTCCCATTGTAGCCATTTATTTTTAATCGGAGCATCAGCATTGTTTCAGGAGGGAACAGGATCTGGATACATATCCTCTTTCTCTGAACGCTCCTGTTATTTGCTTTATTCTCCAGCTGACTTATGACACGTGAGAATAGAAATATCAAAACAATCAGGATTTTGCTGTGACCCAGACACCACAGGATACTGGTAAAGAAATGTGTTTCTTCTTGTAACACATTATGTCCAGCGTAGACAGGATTTTGAATAACGTCGCATTCAAAAACTATAGCACACTTTCCACAAACACTGAGTTGGGCATTGGCTGAGTTATGACCAACAGAGAAGAGTGGCCACTTCAGTTGCACTTTCTATCACATGGTAATACAGAAGGACTCTCTAATATTTTGTTGTTACCTGTTTTCAGGAAACCAATCAGAGCATGTAGGCCAACCAAAATATTAAAAACAGATTCTGTTTTTAGGTGCTGGTTCATGGAACCTTGTCTACACCACTTTTTTCAAAAATTTCTTGGCATCCTAGAATAGATAATCATTCTCTTCAAATACATGCTGATGACTTTAATGAGCAAGCTGAGTGCCTCAAAATGTATCAGTTTAGTAGGGATGACAGACTGAGGGTGAAGTATTATTTTTCTATCAAAACATACTCCATGTTCAATCAATATATTGGTATTCCAAATGTTATCCAGAATAACTGGGTGGGATTTTTGATCTTCATTTTACTCCCAAAACTGTTTCTCTAATGGTATAACAATAACTGTTCTACCATTGATTGAGCTCATGTCCCTAAACTCCTCACAGCCAGACCAGATGTTGTCCAGTACAGTTGATTTGATGTAACTAGCAACATTTGAACAAAGTCACTTATTTTCAGGAGTCTTGCTGGGTTACCCAGATGTTTTTATATAAATCTAGCAACTGATTTACACAGCAGCAGTCAACTTCCTTACATTCTCCCTCTTGACCCGCAAGTACTCAACAGATCATTCTGGAATTCTCAGCTTTCGCTGTTCTAACCTAAAAAACATCTATATCTATGAGAAGGCATTTAAAGTAATTTGTACTTAAAATGCATTATCCCAACCAATTGATTTTGGAGATTTTAAGTTTTCAGAAGTGCAGTACTGCACTTTAAACTAGGCCACTACTACTTTTTAATAATTAGGTTAGTAGTTAAGGTTCACAAGAGACTGAAACACAGCTAGAAAATGTGTAATTAATGTGTATTTAAACAATTGAATGTTATGTGTTACAGGGATAAGATGAAAGAAACTAGGAGCAAAGAAACCGATCTAGACAAGCAGATACTGTACAGTTATACTCAGGTAAAATATTAGGGTAACATGGGCAAAAATAATAAAATATATGTACGATGAAAATAACAGATAATAAGATTCAATAAACATTCATGCAGTTAAGACATGTATGGTCCTCATCAAGACTGCATTAAGGTACTATACTGCAAAATATGATAGCTGTGGAGTTTGAGGGCTAATATAAGTCAAGCATCATCATTTACACCAGTACAGTATTTGCACCATTGTTTTCTAGTGTGAAAAACTGGTAATGCTACAAATTAAGCAAAACCTTTTACAAAGCTCTTGAATAGTGAAAAAAAAAATGAAGTTAATATCGCCAAATTGTTTTTCCTTTAAGATTAAAATGCTGCAAAAGCAGAACTGTAAGATACTTTAATACAAAATAATGATGGTAAACCAATCATATATTGTAATGGAATACTGTGTTTCTTGCAATTACTGTAGTTGGCCTTTTGACATGTCTTCTTCTGAGAGACCAAATGGCTAATTGGCTGCCAGTTGGTTACTGACCATTTGAAAGCCCAGTGACAGTACAGGAAATAGATGATCAATATTACAAACGTTGTGCCAAAGATCCTCCCTGCCAGTCAAAAAGTACTGAATACACAATGCAAAGGCATTGTAAAGTGTATGGTGAAGCAAGGCAAATATGTGACATGTGAAAATGTCTGCAGTTTGCAATTCACATGTAATAAATTATCTAATTATATGAAAACAGTAAATAACATAAATGACATTTTTATGGACAAAGGAAAATGCAGATGCTTAAACATAGTGGTCACACTGCATTAAAATGGATAGTATTTATACTTTAAAAAGGTTCAGCCAAGTCAAGGACAAAAAGCTTGTTCTGCCTGTGTAGATTTAATTTTAGCTGGTCACAGCTGATTTCTCGCAGATTAACCAGACCTATATCCGAAACCCTCTCTTTCACTAATTAACACCTGATTCATCCTCTCAGACGGCCCAGGCTGGTCGGTGGAAGCTAAGTGGAATTCTGTAGTGAAGAAGGAGCCCTCATTTAGAGTGATTTATTGACCTGGAGAAATCCAAAATCTCAGTTTACAAGGACTGTCATCCTCAAGGTTAATAGGTACTGAACATATTACATTTAGGGACTGTGTTCAGTGCATACATTTTACCACAAGCTGCTATTAAAGTGGGGCTATACAGGTTTACGTGATGATGCATAAATACGAATTATTGGTGTTAATCACAAGGTATTCTGTGGGGATGCAGGTTTAAATACTTGTCTATTCTACAATTACCTTCCAGCATCTTCTTAGGAGGGTTTAATACTTCTCTTTAATAAAAAGATTTGATTTCTCTTTTACTTAATGGAGATGCAATTTAAATGTGATATCGAAAGGATGCCATAAAAAAAGGAGTTCCGTCCCTGGTTAGAAATACTCCTCTTAAATATGCCTCAGGCATTAAAGCACTCCAGTGTCCATAACATATTTTGTCAGGTTTACAGCAAAGTGATTAATGTGCTAATCTGTATTTAAAGCATCAACGATACTTTTATGTCTAAACTTAAAATGTCAAGCATCACAAAGGTATGAGTTCTCATCTGGAGATCTGATATTATGCTAACAATAATAATAATTAAATTTGAGAACTCAAAGGGAATCAGAAATGTGATGCAGATATGTTCTTCAGATATTAACAGATGAGGTCTGTGACAGAGTATACACTCTGCACATGGGGGTGTACGTGTGTGTGTGTGTGTGTGTGTGTGTGTGTGTGGGTGGGTATGAGTTTGGTGGCTGACGGCCATCTTGGTGAAGGGTGCCTGGGACCAAGATGGTCACCATTTGCACAGCCACTTAGTTAATTGTTTGTTTGTTTTATTAATTGTGTGATTGGAAAAGTGTGGAATGTGGCTGAATCAATCAACCCCTGGTTACATGGTATACAAGGAAGAGAGAAATGTTTGTTTAGGAGAGGGTGTGTGGAGTGGAGATCATGAGAGAGAGAGAGAGAGAGAAAAGAAAGTAAAAAGGAGAAAGTAAAAAGGAGAAAGAAAACACCAGGGTAGCCGTAAATAGTTTTGTGGTCTTTTTGTTTAAACCTTTATTTTGTTCCGGAGTTTATTTTTTGTGATTAAGTGTTTAAAACTGAAGTATATGAGTCTGGGTTTGCTATTCCTGCCGTTGACAAGCCTTGAGCGCACGCCACTACACCACAGGGTCCCAGAGTGGCTCACTGGGTAAAGTGGTGATGTGCAAGATGAGTCATGCAGTCAGAGGAGTGCAGGTTTGCATCCTGGTTGTGCCAATTTGGCTGGATATATCATGGGGAGATTGGAGAACTCCCACTGACCTTCAATTCTACTGAGCTGTTGCAAGGTTGAGTTTAGTTTGCAGAGATACAGTACATTTAAAGAAAGGGAGTTTTAAACCTCTGTTGTAAATAACATTTAAAAAAACCTGCAGGTGGGTTGTAAAGGGCACATAAAGGGGAAGATTATTATTATTTTTTAATAATGATTTTAATTATTTATTTCACATATGCAGGGATAGCGGTACCTAGATTGACGCAAGAGTCTAGCTCATCCCTCAATTCAGCTATTAGGTCTAAGATGAGCTGCGGAGTGAGACGATAACGCTTTAGCACCGCATCCTCTGGCATCCCAAACAAAGTGACTCACATGGGATTGAATATGCAGGGTCTTCTTCGTCTTGCCCTTCTCCAAACATGTTCCTGTCTCTCCTCAACAAGAGCTAAGTGTCACCACATCAGGAAGTGTACCACAACAGCCATCCTGAAGCCAATGACGGGTCTCTGCAGGTGTGTGCTTTTATACGGCTCTTTAATTACTTGCTTTTACAATGGTTTGCACCTTGTAAGAAGGGGTGTAAAGTTTTTTGGAGGGTCAGCAATTGCCTAAGTGCAAGGCAAAATCCTTACAAATGTTTATGCCTTGTAATGTTTATGCCCACTTAGTATCCAGAGCATGCCCAATTCCATGCTCTTTTCTTAATTTGAACACAATTCAGTATCATTTTAATGGATTAATGATGGCAGAGTGCAAATTTGATACTAGCGAGTGCAGAACGCCAGGTGAACACCATTCTTTACATACGTCACATTTTTAGCGACCGTTAAAATCAGACTTTATGCATTATGGGGGTTTTGCACCCGCATATCAAGCGTATCCTTACATCTACCCCTTAATCTGGAAAATGCTAGGGTACCTAGAACTATCTTGTGGGTTAAATCTGTACAGGGATAATGATGTCTTGATTTTAAACATTCTCCTTTTCTACACACCCAGACTGAATGTATAATTTCAAAATCACCTGTGATTGTCACCATTGTTTAACACTGATGTCTGATAACGGTTCAGTGAAGTGCCTGCAGCATTTACTGCTATGCGAATAAAGAATCATACACTACAAATTAGTAAAACATTAAATATTAAAATCATTATTCATGTATTTAGTATATGAGTTTGTATACCTCAATTTGCATATAATTGCATTGGACTGACTACAAACTTTGAAAAAAAAATGGTCTGCTTGCTGTTTTGAAAAGAGCCATCTGGAAGAGCTATATCAGGATTAGATTTGATTCTCAAGTTCTTGGTAGGGCCCCAGATAACAAGAAAGTAATTTTGGGGGAATTTAGGTAAGCTTATTTTCAAAGAACGTGTTTTTGTTAGTAGGTTAAACCACACTAATTTGCTGTCAGCCGCTGCATTTAAAGAGACTGTGTTCTATATAGTTGAATATATAAGCTCTACAACTAAAATTTCATTTGGGGAATGTAATGAACCAACAGAACAAACTGGTTAACAAGGTATGCATGCTTTATGATAGTGTGCAAAGCACAGAAGGCAAAACACACAAGCCTACAGTCTATTTAACAGATGGCTAGAGGATTTACAATAATGGGATGATGCATGTGAAAATGGAAAACAACAGAAGATCTTCTAAGGCAATATGCTCCTTGCCCTTATAACAACCCTGCCCAACAGCTAATTAACTTTAAACTTATCAAACAGCTTACTGGCTATACAACAGCTTACAAACATTTCCAAATGAAACTAATTCCCGATCCCTCTTGTACCATGTGCCAGATGGGGATTATAGGCACAGAGAATGAGAAGTGGTCTGGTCAGTGGTACTGTAATGGGTGGTGCTTGACAGGAGCATTGAAATGACCTGTATATATATGGCTGAAAGAGGAAGGTATGTGTGTGTGTGTTAATAGTACAGGTCAGTAAGGGGTTCTATTGGACCCATAGCACAAACTGCCTGCAGCCGAGCCAATTGACTTATTCGGTTCAAGTCAGATTCAGAGCAGAAACAGCAAATCACAGCGTTGAATTTTTATGGTTATTATTTTTTAACTGGAACTCATTTTAGAATCTATCAAATCCAAAGACAGAATGACTAGTACAAATGACACCACTTTACAGAAGCAGATCTAAGCCTGATCTAAGTAATTCTCTGAAATGTATGTTTAAATAACTACAGTATTCCATGAATGAATCCTCTAATTATTTTTTCTTCTTAAAACCCAAGACTTTAAAAAGGAAAGACTAAAACACTTGTCATGAAATACCTTTAACTACAGGGCACATCCAGTGTACTTGCAGACAACAGTCTCCCTACTAGTCCTCAACTGCATGGAAGATCTGCTCATACACTATTGCTTACAATACTTTTCTTCGTGCCTCACAACCCACCGGTTGTTAGCACAGTGCAGCACAAGACAAGCCATATGTTATTGCTTAATTATTATATACAGTACCAGTCAAAAGTTTGAATACACCTGCTTGAAACCAGGTTTTTCATGATTAACTGTATAAACTTGTCTATAAACACTTAATATTTCATTATATGATACGTGTACTTATATAAGCTGATAATCATAAGTGAATTGCATTCAAAAATTTTATTTTTAAATGAAAATGTAAATCTTGTCAATTTCAATGAAATGGTCACCCAAAGCAAGGGGATTTCAGTCTGAAGCCCAAGTCAGTTAAAAGTCTGAAATGTGTATAACACGGTGTTAGAACACTGGCCTAAGTATAAAAGTGTCTTTGTTAGATGTTCTCCGAGTTAACTAGCATGTTATCTAATTAACCTTTTGTCACCAATATTGTTAACAGGTGAGGGTCCATGATTACTATAAACATAGGTAGCATAGGCACAAGTTTATCATTCCTGAATGTAAGGGAGCAGAAAATGGCTGTAACTGCTGTGGCCAAGACCAAACGATTTGAAGAAACTGGCACTCATGAGGACCGAACAAGGTCAGGCAAGCGAAGGGTGACGTCAGAATCAGAGAACAAGTTCATTTGAATCACAAGTCTGCAAAACTAGCGATTAACTGCCCCTGAAATACAAGCTCAGCTAAATGCTACTAGAAGTACAGATGTTTCAACATCAACTGTTCAGAGGAGATTTCGTGAAGCTGGCCTAACTGGAAAAATTGCTGCAAAGAAACCATTGTTAAGAGTGCAGAATAAGAGGAAGAGACTTGCCTGGGCCAAAAAACAAAGAAACTGGACGTTTGAGGAGTGGAAGTCGGTCTTATGGACCGATGAGTCAAAATTTGAAATATCTGGGTCCAACCGCTGAGTATTTGTAAGACGCAGAGAGGGTGAGCGCATGAGTTCTGCATGTGTGGTTCCAACTGTCAAGCATGGAGGAGGCAGTGTCGTGGTCTGGGGTTGCTTTGCTGGTGACAGAGTTGGTGATCTTTACCAAGTCCATGGCAAGCTCAATCAGCATGGCTATCATAGCATACTTCAGAGGCATGCCATTCCATCAGGATTACGGCTCGTTGGGCAGTCCTTCATTCTTCAGCAAGATAATGACCCGAAACACACATCAAAGTTGTGCAAGAACTATCTGGCGAAGAAGGAAAGTAAAGGACAACTCAATCTAAACAACTGTGTCACAATTGGCAGTGATGTTGGCATGTGTGGAAGGGTGGTGGGCAATTCACTGACACACACAAGAGACAGAAGGTTCAATTGAAAACACCACACTGGTGCCCAGTTTTATTATTTTATATATTTTCTTTTAGCCCACAGAGGGTGCTGTTGTCCGTGGCCTGAATACCGGCAACGGTAAACAAGATCACAGAATTACCAATACTGGTAAACAGTTAAATGCTGGCGCACTCACAGATGCTCTGAAATAATATATAACAAAAGGCGAAAGAAAAGGGAAAATAAAACAGTAATAAAACTACAAAATAAAGGTGCTGCTTACGCAGTGACCCCACTGCCGCTAAGCCGGTCAGCTTGGGTGTCTGTCCTACGCTGTTATGCACTATACACTGTGGTGGCCAAGGTTCCCCTTCTACTCATACATGTTCCCTCTGGTACATAACAATTTATTTTATATATTATTTTCTTTCTCTAAGCTGGTTGTCTTCCTCAGCCGTGCATGCCTATTTTGGTCGCTCACTCCAACCACTGGTGTTCTGGCCTGGTCATGTTTACACTGGCCTTCTCAGCCAGAAAAGACAATGGTGGAAGGCAAAGACGTTGTGAAGCTGCGGCAGCCAAAAACCACAGGGATGCTTTTGAAGCTTAATGTAGAGGGAAAAAAAACTTGCATACTCATTATGCCCCACAAAAAAAAAAATAATATAAAAAAGACAATGTTTCTATCTATCATCCAGGTCAATTTTTTCTTAATTGTTTAATTTGTTCACTCAGAACCTCAAAAAAATGTTTTTCATTTTTTTTCCTAACCTGAATGTGTGAATAAAACCTGTTAACCTATATATATTATGAAGTGTTTTTTTTGACATTGTTATTTTGCGAATTCCTTTTGCCACCAATGCCGTTGCTGATCTGTCCCCTGAAGAAGGCTTCTCTAGCAGTTACACTTCGCCCACCAACCAAATCCACCTGGGGACCCAGTCTTGCTAGATTTTGGCAAAGCGTTCTGGGAAGATGTATAGAATCTGTAAATATTCTCATAGTAGAATATTTTCAAATGTCAACAGCATTGTGAAGACAACATTAAATGGGAATGACAAGAGGGCTTATAAGTGTCAGGTGATGATTTAGCCTGAAACATGCAAACACTAACACAAAGTTGGCCCAACATCATAAACCAACATTGGCCCAACGATACTGGATCAATGTTTGGCCGATGAGCAAAATTACATTGGGCCGTGTGACAGGGATGGACGAGTGGTGATGTCAGGCCAGCCCCAGGAACAAAAACAAAGAGGCAGTACTGCAGTTCAAAAAGACGCGCCGTGCGCCGTTTATTTTAAATAATAAAAAAATAAAATAAAAGGTTTAACACAAAACACTGTGCTCACAGAGCAAAATAAATAAGATAAACACAAACACAAAACTAAACAATACCGGTCAGGCTGGGCAGTAGCCTTCACTGATCCTGTATTTAATTTTACTTTACTTTTCTTCTCTCGCTCTCTCATACTCCCGTACTCTCCTCTGTACACCCACCATGAGTGCAGAGAGCTGCAGGCTTTTATTTACTGTGGCCGAGGGGTTAACTATCAATTATCTCATTACCCCTCGGCCACACTCTGCACAAGTTTTTTAATTATTCCTGTCTGTCATGGGAGCTAGTGAGACTTCCAGGGTTCCGATACATTTCTAACTACAGATTAACCCGTTTTATATCACCTTGCTTAATATCATACCCTGTTTATTATCATGATTTTTCAAAAATCACTCGCCATGCACCATAGGTTCTTTAAGAAATTACCTCTCTTAATATCATCTCACAAACCTGCTTATTGTCATGTTTTGTGCAGCGTAGCTGGGCTTTACTAAGTAACCGCAGGAGGACATAATTAATTTCCAATGGTCACCCCGATCCATGGAGCCTGCTCTGCAGGGTGACAATGCCGACAAGAAAGAGAATTGAGGCTGTGTAAATCAATATTTCTCAAGTAAGCAGAACAAAAAGACTTGAAAAACATGACTTTTATTGTATATGCATTAAAAGAGAAAGGAAAAATACTTTTTTTATTATTATTTTACATCAGACAAGGAATACATGTTAAAATTAAAAGGTAAGCAGTGCAGTTTCACTTTACGTTGCCTCTGTCTGTACTCTGCTGAGTGCTGTGTCTGTTGATCGCTCATTTTCGGTCAATGTAAGCCACCTCCACCTTTCACAATAAGCTGTTGATCAAATGATACGCCTGGACTGCTGGGGCTTTTTATATGAAGCTGGTCACGTGTAGTCTCAGACATTATTGTGCGCATTAAATTATCGCTCATACTAAATTTAGTGTTAGCGTTATGGCATGTAAATCAGCAGAAATGCTGTTCGTTGTATCGTTGGCAGCGGAAATGCTGGCAACGATATGGCTGTCAGCAGATGTGCGGATAGCTCCTAGGCTGACTTCTTCAGCTGGGGCAGTCCTGGCTGACTTGCAGGCATCCCCGGGCGGTGTCATGGAGGCATCCCCGGGTAGTGTCTTGGAGGCATCCCCGGGTGGTGTTGTGCAGGCATTCCCGGGCTGTGACTTGAAGGTATCCCCAGGCGATGGCGAACTGGCATCCCCAGGCAATGGCGAACTGGCATCCCCAGGCGATGGCGGACCATCGGGAGGTTAAGCGGGGAGGAGAGCCCCCGGCCAAGAGGGCGACAGCAGTAGGTCCATTTCTCACACTGGTGATGGCGTTAGGACCAGTCGTGGTCCTGGGATTGGCCACTCTGGCTGAGGCGGTGCTGGCACTATTCGCGGTCACTGCGGCCGGACTGTTTCCCGTCGTGCTCCCCTCAGCAGCTTATGCAATGGCTGCTGAGGAAAGCATCACATCTTGGTCCTTCCTCTTGTGGTGGAGGTGAGAGCTGTAGGTAGTCTCCCTCTTACGGTGGAGGTGGGACCCGGTGCGGCTCTCCCTTGGCTGCTGGGCACCATCCTTCTTCCTCCAGGCCCTCGAGGAGGTCCCAAAGTCCGCCATCATGCTTGTCCCAGCACACCCAGTTCTCCATTTACAAAAAAAACACTTTTCAAAAAAAAAACAAAAAAAACGCAGTCCTTCCCTGGTCTGACTCTGGAGGCTGAGGTTTATCCCAACAGGACACCATATGTCTCAGGATGGCTTAAGGATGACGTCAGATTCGGTGGGGCGCTTGTTAGAGAACATTTACTGAAGGTAATAATATATTACAATTGCTAATCTACAATATTGGGAGTTTCTTGAGTCTCATCGGGACACAGGAGAATCATGCCAGAAATCGGGAGACTTGGCAGGTATGGTTCTCTTGAAACTCACCACCTCCATTCAACCTGCTGCACGACCCCTTACAAAATCAATACGCATCATTCCAGGTATCTGAATTCTTTAAGCAGCAGAGTCAGAAAGACAACCATAACAACATCAATAACATTTCTCATTACATTGAATTTGTAATAAGATCAACCATTGGAACAACAGAGATAAATGAACTCTGTCAGATTATTATAGATTCTTATTAGTCACATCAAAAAAGCAGTCTACTGAAGAGGCACAGTGACAGTGCCCCATCCATACAATTATTTTGAAATAATTCATATCAAGCAATATTTTTAACTTTTTAAAACATTGTTTTCACAGCCCTTATAAAGAGTTACTGTAGTATATTTTGTTCAAAGCATAGCTAAGTGTAGTGAAGCATAGTAAAAACATAGTATAGCACAGACAAGAGAGGTATGCATAATATAACTACCGGTATGGGAAAATATCTGTGGTAAAGGGAACTTAAAGAATACAATGCTGTCGATATTAAAATCACTGAAACATTATTTCAGGGTCTGTGACGGGGTGCCCACCCCTTGTGTATATTTATTTATTTATTTATGTATGATTATTATTGTCATTTGTATTATCACTGTTATATTGTGTTTATGTGCGGGCGGACGAAGACCATCCGTCATTGTTATTTATTATTTGAGACCGGCGAAAAAGACGGTCTTGTAATGTGGATGGGGTTAAATCCCCAACCCTAAAAATCTCGTGGGAATGTGGCTGGAGCCTTAATAAGTTAATTATTTGATTAATAGGTAATTAAGGCTCCAGCCACAGAACATAAAAAGACCCACTCCGGGCTCATTAGAGGGAGAGTTTATGGGAAAGAAGTAAATATAGAGAAAAAGAGAGCGAATGCTACCCGACTACAATGTTGAAAGGTACTCGTTTTACCAACAATTATTATTGTTCGTGTTTGTTTTGTTTTGGCCAATGTGCCCATTTCTTTTGTGTATTTTGTAAAAGTGTATTGATTTATTTAATAAATATACGGCTGCGGATGTTTTTGCCCCATACCTCTGCTGCCGTGTACCGCTTCCTGGACGCTAAAGTTACCACCCACGCCACTCAAAGCCATCTTTACCACAGGGTCTTATTAAATTAGTTGTGCATTTGAAAATGTAAATATAAACACAAAATAGCAATGATTCCAATATACAGTACAGGGTTAATAAATAATAATAAAAATATTGGTCAAATACTTTAATGGCTTTAAAAATAACCACTCTCATTTTTCTGGGCAACATTTGAACTGCAAATTACCCACAACCTACAGTACATAGTGCTTATACTTTGGAAAAAATGTAAAATATTTTTTGTCTTGAGGAGTGAGCTCCCATTGGGATTTTCAGAGTAGAGAACAAGTGTGGAGAGGAGGTAATAATAACAGAGAAATAACAATTGCTAAACGTGCTGGCTGAAAATCAGCACGATACTTGTTATTGTTTATTGTTTGTTTGTTTGGTCAACATGCCTTTTTGTTTTGTGTTTGTTTGAATGTTTTGTTTTATTATTTAATAAAATAACTGAATGCCGTAGCGCTTCAGTTTTGCCCCGCCATTCCTTTTGCTGAGTCTGTGTTTACTGGTCTGATTTCACCACTACAAGCCATCCTGTTCAAAATGAAGTCAATAGTCAAGGCAGGCTAGTGGCAGGAATAGTAAACATTGAACACAAGACCTATGTAGTGCTATATAATTGAAAAAATGACCACAAGTACATCCTGTTGCTCATGCAAGCTGTGCTGAACGAAGCAAAGGAGCTGTCGTCCAGCTCTTCATTTATATATGTGGTCAAGCAATCTTGACAAATAATTAACCAATTTAGCTTGACAACATTCTTACATGTTATTAAGTTTCCATACAATCTGGTCAGACTAACTACACCAGACACATTCTCACATGACTGGCTTGTCTGTCTGTCCTAATAAGGTCTGCACAAATATACAATATCTGTGAAACTATACACACTATTTACAAATCCCACGCCAAATATACACTTTAACATGTGCAGGGCTTCTGTCTTGTCACAGACACACAATTAATTTCAACATCGTACCATACTAAAGATATACAGCATACTCAATATGTATGTGCACAATCAAGAGCTTGGAATTACTCAACTCTAATTGCTTCTGAGGTCTTGCATCTCATTTTTCAAGGGCCCTTTAGCAACCTGTGAGTAATACAGTTTGTTTTGCTCCAGTACTGTCTGTGGTCTCAATTTGAATTTGCCTACATTGTGTTAATGTTTTCAAGTGTAGATGATTGATCATCATTGTTAAATCTTAATTAGAATCACAAGGTTTGTAGATGAATCACCCTTTAATGAAGGTGTTACAATGCTGCTCTGAACGTTTTTTAGTAGGCTACTGTGAAAAGATAATAGCCACTGAAAAGCTTCTGTATACATGTCTGTTAAAATGCAGCACATTAGAATCCATTACCTCTGAAGTCAGGCCAGCTAGAGTGTTTTAGAATGTGACTAAAATAGTAGATTGTTTTTCATCAAACTTTAGTTCTAATTCATTATTCAGTGCACAGGAACATTTACTGTGTTTACTATCTTTTTCAAATGACATGTATCCACCTCCAGCCTTGGATATTCTTCTAATTAATATAATTAAATCTCTTTTCCTAAATGACTAAACTCTGCCATACTGTATATACTTTTATTTAAACACATTTGAGCTGCATTACTTGAATAATAATAGTAAGTTTTAACCTATTCATAAACATAAACTATACAAAAAATGATGTTGCCTAGTATACTGTTTGCTAATCAAAAGTAGTATTGTGTATTATTTCGTTGTTACGTTGTTTATGAAAAGATCATCACTAGAAATGTGGTACAACACAACTGCAACAAGTATTAAACAATAATCTATTGTATTGTTAATATATTTTATTATGGTATGGACCATTCGAATACTGTAGCGTACAGGTACTGATACGGTTCCATGGTACAGTGTTTTTTGGTTCATACCATTCTGATTCCATAGGTTGTCAAACTAAGCCATTTTATAGCAGTCAGTATACCTCCACACAACTTAGCACAAAGGTCAGGACTGACATTCGTGCTGTAAACCATGTAAACAGGCAGGGCACAAATATAAAGCATTGGAAATTATATCAGAAAGACAAAATGTAATGTCATAGCTGCAAGCAGCTAAATGGATAATTTACAAAGTTTGGTAGATGCTTGGAGGCACAGAATTCTTGATGATGCATTGTGTTCTGTGACACAATTATCATCTGAAACTCCATCCCTGCTGGATTCAAGAAGGTAGTATGTTTGTACAGTAGATTATATGGACTCTGCTAGTAGATTTGCAGGTACCATGCCTTACGGTAACTAGTGCCTTTGTTACGGTACATTTTAACTATCTGGCAGTATAAATGTTATAGTTCAGCATTTGCCCACAGGCTTCAAAATACTTTTTTCCTCAGTCAAATTTCTTTCAAAATCAATATAGGTTATTTAAGCTTCCCATTGCTTAAATTTGGATGTGACTATTGAAGTGAATAAACGTAATTAAGGGCATCTCTTTTTATACAAGATCAGATGTGGGTGTAAAAAGTGGTTGAATCAGTCTACCTCTGATGAGAATGTGATAAGCCTATGACTCCCTCAGAAAACCAGATCTATCTGTCTATCTATTGTAATAAAACTTCTTTGCCCCTTTAAAAATAGGACATAGGATTTGAAGGTTTTAAAGCGCTTTTGCGCTATTTTAATAATAACAAAAACAAAACAAACACCTAGCTCTTTTCTTGAGCACTAAGTAAACACAACACAGGAACCTAAACTATCAAACAGGACAGCTCAACTGTTTACCTGTAACACAAAACAAAACAAACCACACAGGTTTAATACAGCTCCAAAAAGGTTTACACTACCTTTTCTTTTCATACACCCCAAACAGACTGGCTGCTTTCTTTAAATACCCTGCACCAGGTACAGGGGATCATTACTAATAAAACAATTAACAAAAATAATTAAACAATTAAACAAAATGTGCATACACACATGTTTTATGCAGGGAGTAATCAGACCCTCTCCCTGCTATCTTACACTATCTATCTATCTATCTATCTATCTATCTATCTATCTATCTATCTATCTATCAGATGTTAATAGAAGAATGATAGACCAAAAGTACCTAGTTGTAATAACAGAACGTTTTAAAACGAATACAAACTTGTAACATTAAATTCACTTCCAAGGGTCATTTATTGTAATACTATATTGTGACATTGGTCTCATTCCCATTGAACCAGGGACAGACTAAACAGCTTGTGATGGTGTAGCTTAATTCATGGTCTGTCATGAAAGTCTGAGTGAAGCCGACACCTAAAGTTTCCTGAATGCCAGAGGTGTCTACAAATGTACTGGGCAACCGTTCAAGCAGGAGTACAAACAACAGGGAAGACAACTCCGTCTAGCCTAGTTCCTGATGATAAGGGGAGATGCCTGAGATACTAGCAGCAGATGGGTTGCCTTAAGCAGTTCATTTCAATTTGTGAGTCTGCGGTAAAGAAGTGTTGATGGGAATAGCAATGTGTTTATTTATTTTGTAGGGTGAGTGTTGCAATGCTAAGAAATGCCGCTCTGTTAAATAGTTCATTAAGATTCTATGGTGCTGACTATTTTAATCCAAGGAACTGAAAACAATGGCCTTAATGGAGAGATGGCTTTGTTGTGATGGTTGGTCTCCAAATAGAAATGGTGGTGAATTGATTTTCATATTGGACTGGCCGTTACTGTATCAAATCAGCATCATTCTTTGTTGACAATGTTGATAACAATACAGCTCTTTTATTTTTTCCTGCATTTAGGTCTCAATAAAGATGATTCAAGAATGAATTACGAGTGCAAACGCTCCCGGAACAACAGAAGTTGGGATAAATTATGCCCTGCCCCTGTTTCTAAGTAGGTCCATGGTATGTGTATCAGTTTTGAACACTATTGACTGCTTTTGCATGTTTCCCATGGCAACATGGCTTAGTTTGTATTTAACTTTAATCACATTTTAAAGCTGCCTATTTAATGTGCTGCTAAATTTGGAGCTGATGGATTAAAATGACAACTCTTGACAAATGTTACCACATTCTGAGATCAAGTTTTTTTTCTCTGTATTTGTCCTCACATGCAATAAGCTAATCGTTTTCTCAATTAACATTGTATTTTAAAAACAAAAATCTGCCTTCTCTGGTAGTTAACTGCAGTGTTCCTAAGCAAATTCACAGGAAGCATACCATTGTGTGTTTATGCTAATCCATCATGAATAAAAACAGCATACATGCTAAGGTTGGTATAACAATAATTATGTGGTTATAGGCTGGACTAGCAGGATACCTAAACAACTGTCTTACTGTAAATGTAAAAAATACTGTACAATCATCCAGATTCCATATAATTTAAATACAACACCTCATCACCTGCAGAAAATGTAATGTTACATACATTATGATGTGAAAAGGACCTCAATGTATATAAAACATGCTCAGCAGGGCAAGTTTTAGCAGTCCATTGCAATGTACACTGTCAGCAGTCTAATCTGTGTAAGTTATCTGGCTCATTTTGACAACACAACATCTAATTGCACTTATATCAGCAATTGCCCGAGTGCAAGGCAAAATCATTACATCTCATTATATTTTGCACCTGCTTTGTATTCCAGATCCCCGCCCAATTCTATGCTCCTTCTTCATTTGAATACATTTCAATATCATTTTAATGGATTCATGATGGCAAAGTGCTAATTTGATAGCGGGTGCAGAATGCCAGGTGAAAACCATTCTTTACATATGCCACATTACTAGCGTCTGCTAAAGTTCCACTTTACGGATGCTAAACAAGGTTTGCGTGTGCAAAATGCTGATTTTGGCCGCAATATGGGTGTTTTGCATCCACAAATCACTTTGCATGTATCCCTGCATCAGAATTAGAAGGTGACCACGTTTTGGAAAAAGCACCAAAGCATACAGACAGGAAATTCCATCCACTGTTCCAATGGGAAAGATAGGTTAAGTGTTTAAGCGTTGGATTTTCCTGGCTTGTTTTTTAATTTAAATGTCCTTGTGTGTCTGTAATTCTTTATTACAGTGCTGATGTTTTCTGCTGAAGAAGCATTTATGCAGATAACTCTTTTCCCCTTCTGCAGCAGAAAGTATGGAACCACAGTGCTAGTCATAAATAGTGCATCTTACAGTTTAATCAACTAAATATGTTTTGTTACAGAAATCCCTAGTAAGAATCTCCAGCCAGCTCTGATATTGGTTTGATCCCATGAAGTGAGAAAACAATGTTGTCGTTATTTGAAATATCTGAATTTGTACCATTTTTTGACAGTGGTTAATTTCTCTTAAATTAGGATTTTAAGTCACTTTTGCTTATGTCTGTAGATATGTTGTGGTATAATGCAGCAGTGTGGAGTAGTGGTTAGGGCTCTGGACTCTGGACCGGAGGGTCGTGGGTTCAGTCCCAGTTGGGGGACACTGCTGCTGTACCCTTGAGCAAGGTACTTTACCTAGATTGCTCCAGTAAAAACCCAACTGTATAAATGGTAATTTGTATATAAAAAAATAATGTAATAGTATGTAAAAATAATGTGATATCTTGTAACAATTGTAAGTCGCCCTGGATAAGGGCGTCTGCTAAGAAATAAATAATAATAATAACGCATTAATAATGACTGAATGATTCATGGTGATGCAAGATTCATGGACACCTTTGTACAGCTCCAAATACTATGCTAATATGTGCTGTAATAATTTAGATTGCCAATTGTAATGCATTATTAATTCAAGATAATTTCTCAAACAATATTATTTTCCCACTTACCTGCGCTAAGAATCTGTTTTACTTTGTGGGGTTTACTGCATGATATACTAACACCTCTCCACCGCAGCCCCCTTATCGCCCCCCCTCCCAAGCATGACTTAAATCGTGCAAATGCCCTCGAAAACATACGCTGCATTGCAGCCTCTTTATATTGAGAATGAGAAGCAGACTTGTCCTGTAAAAACAAAAACTAGCTACCCTTTATTTCTGTTTACATATGTATTTCATTTTAAACACACAGTTTGAAAGCTTTGGAATCAGAATCTACACGAAGGTAGCTCCTTTATATTTAAAAGGATAAAGCTATAAAAGGACTTTAAATCATGGTGGTTCAATTGAATTAACTACCTTAAGTTATGCACAAGGCTGTCATTGTATGTTTTGCGGTGACGAATTCAGGAAAAGCATTAAGTACATAAGAAAGTTTACAAACGAGAGGAGGCTATTTGGCCCATATTGCTCATTTGGTTGTCAGTAGCTTATTGATCCCAGAATCTTAACAGGATTTTAAAAGGAAGATTTTTTTCAATATTATTTCAGAGAAATCATGTGTAAATACATTATTTATAGGTTTTAATTTACCAATACACTTTCAGGCAAATCATTTAATAAAAGAAAATGAAATACTTTTTCTTGGTATCTGAATCTCACTGGGCATAAATATATATTTCGTCAAAAGAAGATATTGTTTTTTTAATGGATTTCCCGTTTCTGTCACTGATCCCTGAACAGTATATATATTATAACCATTTATTGGAATCTGGGCATTTGATAGATTCTGTAACATATGTAAGCTGTGTTTATTTATTTTTTCTTTGTTTTGTTTTTATTGGTTTTGTTTTGTTCTTTGAATATAATGTTAAAAAAAGTTGTTCATAGAAGCCCATAAGTGTTACTTATGTTTGCATAAGTAACACTTCTCCACCCTCGCCCAGCAGTGGTGGAATGACCTTCCTACAGATGTCAGGACTGCCCAATCCCTGACCACCTTCCAGCGCCTCCTCAAGACTCACCTCTTCAGACAGCACCTGTAGAACTCCTCTTTTCCCTCTGGACATTTATCACTCTTCCTTAAATGCGCTTTACTTGCTCTTATCTGCTCCCTATTTTAATGCATTTAATCCTGTATAGAGTACTGTAATCTGTCACAGGTCTTATTTAATCTGTAGTATTTTGTATTTAATTATATCCTGATGTAACGATCACTGACACTGTTATCTGCTCCATTATTGAATTGTATATTGTCATATACTTGTACTTACTAGTATTTTTATCTTGCTCTTAATTGTATTATTACTTATACTGTGAATCTTGAAATGTATTTTTGTTTACAACTGTAAATCGCCCTGGATAAGGGCGTCTGCTAAGAAATAAATAATAATAATTTTTACAAATATTACAAATGTGCAAATAAAAATGCATAAAAATTAACAAAATGTATTTTGTGAAATGGAAAGGAAGAATAAACCAAAGGGTACATTTAATAAGAAAAAGCAAGAATTACAGCGCCAGTTAAATACCCTGTGATGTTTTTCAGTTCTGTGGCATTTTTAAGCAGCTTCCATGTTAAATATAATAAACTCCATTGTGAAAGGAAAGCTGCAGTAAAAGCACTGCTGCGCTTGTTTACTTACAAAAAAACTAAAATAACCAAAACAGAACAGGGGAACAAATGAAACACGCCACAGGGGCCAAAAAACAAAAAAAGTTAAACAAAACACAAGTCAGAACCGATAAGTACCATTTCTCCAAACTCCTCCTGTTCAGGCTGGGCATTGCCTTCACTGAACTCTCCTCTTCAAACAAAGGATTTCGTTCCCTTTTATACCATGTGGCTGGGACTTGATTGAAAGACCCAGCCACATTCCACACATGGATTTAGCAGGGATGAAATTAACCCCATGAAATGTGTTTTTACATCCATTTACAAGATTTCACAGACTTTATTCATGACAAAATCGTAGCCTTAATCATGACTAGACTGTGACAGCCTTAACAACTATTATGTCTGATGGCACCACTCCCTCAAGCAATTTGTGAGATATTCAGGAAGAACTAAACAAGGGCTTTGAAGTTCTATCTGTAGCTAGGGGTCACATCATAAACTCTGAAAGCAAAAGCAGAGATGCCTATCTACTTTTTTCTTTGTGTCAAGCTTAGGTTTCGCTACCATTTCACACTGCTCTGTATTTTCACAGAGAAATTCCACAGAGCTTACAATGTCCGAAGGAAGAGCTTTATGTACTGGAATGCTTTCATCAGAATTCCTACTTGACCTGCATTCATCTGTATTTGTATCTGTATTTGTGGCCCTTCGACGGCTGGCGCTTAGAAAGGCTGGCGTTCTAAGACACTGATTGCCAATTTATACTGTCCTGCAGGTCTAGAGCTGGTCCAGCTTACAAGCTATTTAAATTCACTTCAATCAATCACAGCTCTGAACACTTTAGAAATATATTTGTCACACATTTTTAGTATTGATTTGCAAAGGCTATCTGTTTTAATATTATAATTGACCACATTTTACACTGTTTAATGGCCAGCTTGAGTTGACGCCAGTGCATTAATCTGTCGGTGTAACCCTAAACTCATTAAAGACATTTAGTATCATGTATTATGCACTTTTCACTGTATTTCATGTATCATGCGTTGTTTCTTTTTTGTTTTTTTTACTGTATTTCATGTATTATGCATTATTTTTTACTGTATCATATATTATGCATTTCTCTATTTAAAGTATTATGGATTTTCTTGTTACTAATCTTGTAAAGCGCTTTGTGATGGGGGTCCACTATGAAAGTGATATATAAAATAAAGATTGATTGATTGATTGATTGATTGATTTATCTGTGAGGAAGAAAAAAATTAAGATGTTTAGCTAATATATTGCAAAAGTGATTCATTGATATATATCTGATTGCCTGCTAAAAGAATTTTAAAAATCCCCGCAATATATCATGAATGTATTAAAATCAGCATCTCAATTTGTCTGAAATAATAATGCTTATTTAAAGTCCAAGGTCATTCTCTAACTCCACCCTCATCTCTAGCTATTTTGTCTATATTTCCACATTGCAAAAGACAGTAATTTGCCTGGACTAACCAAACTGTTCTCAAGAACACCCACCTCAACTTACTGACTGCTGAAGCAGTTTCTTTAGGAGAGTCAGAAAGGAGTTTCTTCAGGGCCATCTTCAACTTGATTTAGTAAGCCCAATCAACACCCTGTGGAGGCAGAAAAGGGATGTTACTGTAAGTGTAGACAATTGTACAGGTTGTCATGGTTATCCACCAGATACATTTTGGGTCAAGTGAGGCTATCAAAAGATTTGATTTATGTTTTTAGTTACTAATCAAGATGGTTTATCTTCTTTAAAACCATACAATCATAATCAAATGAAGTTCTTTGTTTACTTCTTCTTCGTAGCTGTGAGAGTCACAGTGATGTTACTTTCAAAACATGCAATAAAATCAAATTTAAGAGGATAATATTTACATGTCATGTACAGGTAGACTTTATTAAAGTAGATGAGTAGAAAGATGTGATACTTGGATAATTCATTAAAATAGAAAGATGAGGGAAAATGAGCAAAATGTTGCAAAATGTTCAAATTATATTGTATTTTTTGACCAGCAGTTCAATATACATTTTGATTTAAAGCAGAGTAAAAACGTTTCAATCTTACCACATCTCTAATTGTAAGTGCAGTTAAAGGGATAATAGATGATACATTAGCAGACACTAATAAATATGTAAGGGGTATTGTTCAATTGATGAAAGAATAATAATCATAGATTAATTTAAAGGGATATTTGATGTGTTACAACAACACAAAAGACAACAGTTAAAATAATAATAATATGTACTGAAGTTTTAATATAATAAACAAATGTATGAGTCAGATGAAAGTATAAATATATACATCAAATTACATTAATAGCATTAATTTAAATTAAAAAACAAAACACCATACCATGCCAGCAGAAACCTACAAATACCAGTATGTTTGCCCCCTTAAGAACAGTATTTGAATCATACCAAATCACTGGGCCCCTAGCTCTTTGCAGTAATATACATATATATGTGCAGTATAGTGATCTCAAATTTGATTTACAATAAAGTTAGAGTAGCTAATCTGCAGAATCACTAGTGTAGATAAAAAAAATACAATTTTGTACCGGTACCCATTTTGTGATCAATTTGGCCTCTGAAATACTTTTAATTTGGCCCCCTTGGACTTTTCCACATTTTATTGTGTTACAACATGGAATCAAAATGGATTTAATTAGGAGTTTTTGCCACTGATCAACACAAAAAAGTCCATAATGTCAAAGTGAAAAATAAAATCTACAAATTGTTCTAAATTAATTACAAATACAAAACAGAAAATAATTGATTGCATAAATATTCACCCCCTTTAGATGCTTTTCACACTGCCCCACTATGTTTTTCTTGTTTAATATAGATTGCAATTTATTGAAACATAGACCATAGATACAGGACGGCTGAGTGGTGACGTACCCAAATCAGACCCGGAAGTAGTTATAAGCTATACCAGATATCACCATGTTAATTTTTAAGTAATGAGAATGCAGCATTATAGAACATAAGCCTTTTTTCGCTGAATATTCTGTTTAATTGATCTATTAAACCATTTTGGACATTTTGTTTTAGATTTAGATTTGTCTACTTTTGGGATGCAATTGTTTTACGTGTCTAATACTACATTTTTTAAAAAACAGCCATCCTTTTTCTGTGGATGTTTTCTCTATTTTACTCCAATCTACTTCTGTTAGTCTCTGTTTCTAAAATTGTAAACCGTAGCTTTAGTCATTAGTTTTTGGGGTTTAAAAATCACTTCAAATGAGACCATGTTGTGGTCTGAGTTTGCCAGTGGTTCTCTGACCTCTGTCTTAGCTATTCTGTCTTTGTTATTTGAAAAGACTAAATCAAGGCATGCCTCCCCTCTTGCGTTAGGAAGTAGTCATTTGTCATTTCCACCATTTCAATCGTCCGTCGTGCTCCCCACCGGTTTTTCCCATTTTATATGGGGGAAGTTGAAATCCCCCCTTAGTATGGCTTCTCCTTTGCTACACGCATTTATAATGTCATTGTATAACAGATTATTTTGCTCAGCGTCTGAATTTGGCAGTCTATAGCATGCTGGTATTATTATGCCCTTTGAATTTTGGTCCATTATTCTGACCCATATTGATTCTGTGTTGTTTTCTTTGTCTAGATTTAACACCTGGGCTTCAAGTCTATTTTTGATGTATAGCACTACCCCTCCGCCTCTTCTGTTCTGCCTGTCTTTCCTATACAGTGTATACTAATATTATATTCGTCTCCTTCACTCTCAGACAACCAAGTTTCTGTAACACCTATCACATCGTAGTTACTTGTTAGTGCAGTAGCTTCAAGTTCTAACATTTTGTTTCTGATACTTCTAGCATTTAGATAAATACATTTAATGGTTGTCTTACCTGAGTTGTTGCCCTTGTTTTGATGTGGTCGCCCTTCTATTTTTTTGTTGATTTCTGCCGTCTTCCTTTCTAGTTTAAATACTTCTGAACCTCCTCAAGATCCTTTCTCAGATTGGTTCCTTTTTTATTTAAATGCAATCCGTCCTGCCTATATAGATAGTCCTTGTTGTAGAATGCGATCCAATGTTCAAGAAAGGTGAAGCCTTCCTGTGTGCACCATGATTTCTGCCATGCCTTTTGATTATGTATTTCCAGCTGTCCGGTTTAGACCTATACAGAAGTAAAGTGACACAGGCTGGTCTTAAACAGAGAAGTGTGTCTGTTAAAAAAGACAAAATGTTTAAAATAAGGAACAACCTGTTTAAGAAATGTACATACGTAACCCAACACATAAATAAATAAATAAATAAATAAATAAATAAATAAATAGAAAATAAAATAAGGTGAGACCCTTTATACATTGTTAACATTTTAAAAACCTTATTGCATTATTTATTTTACACAGTTGGATGTACAAGCACGTGTAAAACAGCACGGCCGGCTTCTGAAATGTCTGTACCAAGTGTCTTGAGTTTAAAACATTAAAATGTCCAATAAAAACCTTGACTATCAGCTGCCGCTACGTTAGACTTGTTACAATGTATTTACTTAAACTGAAGAAAAAAACAGCTTTAAAATAAAACGCTACAAACCTTTTCAGTGTCAGCGCTTCTCTGAATCTGACTGAACAAACAGAGAGAATTGCATGTGTGGCTGGCGGTTCCCCCAGTGTGCTGAGGGCATTATGGAAGTGCCACTACCTCTCCCTGTCACGTGTCTGTAGTTTTTACAGAAGTTTTATCTCGGTTAAGGGCCATGTGTGTAGTTTTAAAGCAAGAGTTTTAAAGATTGTAGTTTCAAGTCAATTTTGATATTAAGAAAACAAATTGTTACAGTAAAACGGTAAATAAAACTAAAGTATAGAGTTGTTGTAATTTTTAATTTATACAAATAAAATAAAGCATATGTTGACCCAGCCGTGCAGAAACAGCAGTTTGGATCTCTCTTGGCAATGCTGGAGCGGCCTGTAAGCTTATGCAGAAGTAAACAAACACATAAGTTTTCAAAACTACAGGCTGAAGGCTTATCAACTGAACAAAACGGTCTTTAGGCAGATATTTAAACACTTTGAAATCAGGTGTTTATGTTGAAATGCACGGATCATGAATGTCTATTTAAGTTTATTTAGTTAAAGCTTAAAAACTTTAAGCTTTAACTAAATTTTATCTGTCACACAGAGCTGCTGGCTAAGACAGACTAAGTTTAGTCCTGACGGTTGACTGTAATATGGATGGCGGTGCACACAGGCATTTAGTAGTACTGAAATATGTATTCAAAAGCACTGAAAAGAGCTGTGTTGATTGACTTAAACAACTAGGCTAACAATCTTTATTTTGCAGGGAGTGTTTTCAGGTTGTACAAGACTGTGGAATTGTCAGAGGGAACTAAGAAAATACTGTGACAGTGTGGCACATCTCTCTTTACATATATATAATTTATTTTGTAGCAAAACATACGCATACGACATGTAAAATATGTGCTCACACACCCTGAACTATGTTCGTGTTGCATATAAATAACAAAAAGCAGTGGATCCATCCTGTAACGTGTAAGCGCAATACAAGCAAACAGTTTTACAGTACGTGGCTAAGTACCTGTTTGTAAATATTTTAAATGTTTTGTAAGCAATGTTTTCTGATGAATAAATTGGATTATTTTTAAAAATTAACATGTTTATTGTTTTTTAAAGATTTCAGTTAGCATAACTGAATTACTCAATACTACACAGTAGTTGGTTGCAGAACATTGTCATAAAAGCGTTTCTAAAAGGACAATAATGTGAACACCACGAGGTTGGTTGGCCACTTGGCATCTTAAAACACCATATTTTCTTAGCTGACCATGACAGACTGGACATTCTCAAGAACACCCACCCCATCTAATGAGGGGCCCAACTAGCATCTCTAAAGTTTAGCTATTTTCATCTTGGCTAAAATAATTGTAACAAACTCTTGAACACTGTAGCTTGGAAGAATATAACTAACACACACACACACACACACACACACACACACACACACAGCGCAAACTTTTGTTCTTAATTTCAGGGCTTTCAAACTTTGGCTTTCATTTTCAGGAACAAAACTGTGAAGTGTAAGGGCAACAAAAGTGAATAGTTTTACAGTGTGTGCCCCAAGTAGGCCTACCTGTTGTCAATATTTTGAAAATGTTTTGTAAACAATGTTTTTTGATGAATAAAATGTGTTTATTGTTTTTTTAATTTCAGTTAGCATAACTGAATTACTAGAGACACATTTTTCAGTACTGCCCAGTAGTTCATTGTAGAACAATGACACAAAAGTGTTTCTGAAAGGATAGTCATGTGAATGTACTCAAAAAAAAAAATCCTGTAGACAGATTTCGCCACAAAATTCTCACACTATAAAGCACTTTAATGGTAACACTCAAATGGTTTTCAAATGCTTTGTCATCGGAATCTTTTTCAGTTCAGAAAAGCCTTGATCTATATGTATTTTCTTAGTTCCCTCTAACAATTCCCAGTCACGACATCCACTGTCTTGTACAACCCGAAAACACTGCCCGCAAAACAGAGGTTGTTAGCCTAATTGTTTAAGTCAATCAACACAGCTCTTTTCAGTGCTTTTGAATACATATTTCAGTACTACTAAATGCCTGTGTGCGCTGCCATCCATATTACAGTCAACCGTCAGGACTAAACTTAGTCTGTCTTAGCCAGCAGCTCTATGTGACAGATAAATAAGATTCTACGTGCCCTGTGCTAAGAACTCCCCAACAATTGTTTATCGCAATTGCATTGGCAATTCTCTTGTGAAACTGGCTGGACAACCCTGAGATATGAGCGCAGGATGCAGCGGTTGGAGGCTTTGAAATGCGCTGTTCACTTCTTTAGCTGTCTTGATTGTCAAAGGGCTAGCCCCTGCATCCTTAGACAGCACAGCTATACACGCTATAATGTAACCTAAAACCATCGTTGAAGTTTGAATACCAGCACATCTCTAGTTCATTTTGCCATTGAGACTCAGTCAGCAACCACTGTTCTGTTTCCCTTAAAAAAAATGCTCCCCCTATTTGGTTTATGCATCATGTAAGTGTACTGGTCTGTTAACCAATTCTGTTAACCAATTTAATACTTTTTTTCTTTATACAGACACCCTGCCATTCTGAGCACTTAACAGGCTACCTGGAATAGTTTTTCATGCAGTTTACCATTCCCCTCTTTGAAACTGTGCTCATTCTACCCAAAGGCATTACAGCAAACTCTTGTACAGCGTCTTAAAATAGAACACAAACAGTTACTTTTCATCTATAGCCTATCACCACAGGCCAGTGTAATCCCCCTGCCCCTTGCCCATAAGGCAGGGTCTGTCGCTTGTAAAATTGGCTCTCAGTTTGCCATGCTCACACAAGAATAGACAGAAAAGTCTATAAACAAGAAAAGTTTGTCACATTTTATTTTAAAACAGTTTTTTTGTTTTAAGTAAATACATTGTAACAAAGTTGGAAATTGTCTAAAATACGACCGCTGATAGTCAATGTTTGTAGCATTTTTTTTTTGTTTTAAAGCTTCAACTAAATAAACTTAAATAGACATTCATGATCCGTGCATTTCTGCATAATGTCTGATTTCAAAGTGTTTAAATACATGCTTAAAGAGCGTTTTGTTCAGTTGATAATCCTTCAGTCTGTACTTTTGAAAACTTTTGTGTTCGTTTACTTCTTAAGCTTGCAGGTCGCTCCTGCATTGCCAAGAGAGACCCAGACTGGTCTTTCTGCACGGCTGGGTCAACATATGCCTTATTTTATTTGTATAAATTAAAACATACAACCACAACTCTATAGTTTTACTTACCATTTTACTGTAACAATTTGTTTTCTTAATATCAAAATTGACTTTAAACTACAATCTTTAAAACTGTTGTTTTAAAACTACACACATGGCCCTTAACCGAGGTAAAACTTCTGTAAAAACTACAAACACGTGACAGGAAGAGGTAGTGACACTTCCACAACGCCATTAGCACACTGGGGGAACTGCCAGCCACACTCGCAATTCTGTCTCAGTCTTTTCAGATACAAACAAGCACTGACACTGAAAAGGTTTGTAGCGTTTTATTTTAAACTGTTTATTTTCTTCAGTTTAAGTGAATACATTGTAACAAGTCTAACATAGCGGCAGCCGATAGTTAAGGTTTTAACATTTAATGTTTTAAACTCAAGACACTTGGTACAGACATTTCAGAAGCAGACCGTGTTGTTTTACACATGCTTGTACATCTAGCTGTGTAAAATAAATAATGCAATAGGCTTTTTAAAATGTTAACTTAACAATGTATACAGGGACTCACATTATTATTATTTCATTTTGTTTAGTGTTGGTTATTTATGCACCTCTGTTTTCTCATTTTTACTGTTTCACTGTTTTTTAACAAACTTTTAACATTTTCTACTTGCTTTATTTTTTCAACACTTTATACATTTTTGTTTTCCCTTTTTACAATTTTATTTTTCAACACTTTATACATTTTTTTTACCATTTTCAACTTTCTTTATTTTTTCAACACTTTATACATTTGTTTTCCCTTTTTACTAATTTTAATTTCAAACTTTATACTTTTTTTCACATTTTCAAGCTTGCTTTATTTTTCAACACTCAATAATAAATAAATCATAATACAACAACAATATAACAAAAGAAATACAAAATAATAAACTGCACAGGGACGGAGGGGGAGACCCCGTTCTAAAAATAAACAAAATCCATGTACAGGGTTCCTTGCCCTGTTACAAACACATTAATAAGCAGTGCTTAGCCCTGTCCCCTATTTATGTGCAGGGCTAGGTTCTACCCTGCCACAGGGACAGATTGGTGAAAACTGTTTATGGTGGTGAAACTGACTGAGAGTTTGTCATGTGCAGGAAGGCAAGCTGCAAAGCAGTTGGCAACCATTGTCACATACATCACTGTCTCCTTCAAAGGAACCAGGCTAGATAGACAACATGACCTTTACCCAGGAGAAAAGAAAATTGATTGATTACATGTCTAATTATCTAGACTACACATGGAACTTTAAGAAGGCAAAGCACAGGACAATAAATGGACAGTGTATCACAGAAACTCAATAATGTACTTGCTAAATGAATGTTTATCTAAAAGTCAGCTGCTATCATCAGGAGTATAGTAAAATCTATTGGACAGATGATCCATGAACATTTTATCATGTTAGCAATTCAGAGAGTAAAATATATACATTGTTTGCTTCATTAGAACAGTACTGGGACACAGGGTTGAGGGGTGTGTGTATATATAGGTGATGACAATTAGGTTTATTAAGCATTTCTGTGATGGGAGTTAAAATAATACAGTATTGCCTTGTACATTTCTGCTGCTAATATCTCATAAACCATTCGAGATGTCAACTTCATATTTTCAAAGGCCAAATCTAACAGTACCTTTTACTTTGACCTTTGACCTAACATGGTCTAGGTTGTGGGTAATGTACAAGAACAATGAACACTTTTTGGCACTCATTTTACAACTCTGTCACCTCTGCACTGATTAACAGCTGTCTTTCGATTTTAATTGGGTATAGCAAAAAACCCTGCCTTACATGTGTGGGTGACTTAAAGCAACTACTAGTATAGATGGAAACTCCAAACACTAATGTATCCTTGTTTATTTTTTCATCAACCAAACCAAACCAAATAACTGCAAATAGATGCATTGAGTTTTTTTATCAAGTGAAAACAGAAATGCTGTAACTAAGTGCACCCAGACTCAATGCATCTTGTTAACAGCAGCAGTACACTCGGTTAGCACAGCACATACAATTGTCAGCAGGCAATCTCACACCGGTGTATAAGCAAAGATCACCTTTAGTCTCAAATTGATGATGCAAAACGCCCTTGTGAAGTTAGGCTAGCTAAAATACTCTTTAGCAACTAAACTTGAAGCTATGAACCTTGCTGGACTTAAACTTTTACAAAATAAGATTTAATGATGTGATGAAAAACAGAAACAATACAAAAATTTCAAGCCAAAAAAAATGAATGACTCATGGGTAAGAGAACAATCCATTTTGAATCCCTTTACATTCCTGTAACAGGGCGAGCAGCCCTGTACATTGTTTTGTTTATTTTATTTTTAGATCGGGGTCTCCCCCTCCGCCCCTGTGCAGATTATTGTTTTGTGTTTGTTTATTATGATTTATTGCATACATGACAGCGAGCGCCGTATATTTGATTACACCGTGTAACAAATATTTTTTTTTTTTTGTTCCTGGGTAGTAAGTGTTATTTCCTAATTGCTTATGCCTCAAAAGTATAGAAAATGGCTATTATTCCCCACAAACTTTGCTTTTGTGACCAGGACAGTGATATTTTGAAATTTACCTATTTCCAATGAGAAAACGAATTTGTGTCTTTTCGTTCACATAAAGTCAGAAAAAAACAACATATGAATCCAAATTAACATGTATTTATACTAAAGTAATACAAAAATGACTACAAAAGATTTAGAAGTGAGTAGTATTTCGAGATTTACGATTATACTGGTGCTGATGCCACCACTGCACATCAAATTGGGCCTTATGAAACAATTTGTCAGAGCTCTAGATAAGGAGTCGGCAGCCTTCAAGTACCTTCAAGACTTCTTCCCTAAGCTGTCTGAGGCAAAGGTCAAAGCCGGTGTCTTCGTCGGACCACAGATAAAGAAGATCCTGGAGTGCAATGAATTCCCCAAGAAGCTCACAAGTAAGGAGAAAGCGGCTTGGAACAGCTTTGTCGCAGTGGTTCGGGGCTTCCTGGGCAATCACAAGGCCGAAAACTATGTGGAGCTTGTTGAGACTCTGGTGAAGAACTACGGCACAATGGGCTGTAGGATGTCCCTCAAAGTCCATATCCTTGATGTTCATCTTTATAAATTCAAGGAGAACATGGGAGCGTACTCGGAGGAGCAAGGCGAGCGCTTCCACCAGGATATACTGGACTTTGAACACCGCTACCAAGGACAGTATAATGAGAACATGATGGGAGACTACATTTGGGGGCTGATTCGTGAAAGTGATTTACAGTATAATTGTAAATCTCGAAAAACTACTCACTTCTAAATCTTTTGTAGTAATTTTTGTATTACTTTAGTATAAATACATGTTAATTTGGATTCATATGTTGTTTTTTTCTGACTTTATGTGAACGAAAAGACACAAATTCGCCCGTTTTCTCATTGGAAATAGGTAAATTTCAAAATATCACTGTCCTGGTCACAAAAGCAAAGTTTGTGGGGAATAATAACCATTTTCTATACTTTTGAGGCATAAGCAATTAGGAAATAACACTTACTACCCAGGAACAAAAATTGTGTTACATAGTGTTATTTATGTATTTAGGACGGCGTAGCTGAGTGTTTTGTTTATTTTTAAAACGTGTTCTGGCAGAGGCGAGATTGGTGCTCTTCCTCTGCCAGGAATAATTAAACTCGTGCAGAAGGTGGCCATCTCCCAAATTAATTAAGTGATTTAATTTGTTGCTAATCGGGAGATGGTCACCTGTTATAAAAAGCCTGCAGCTCTCTAGCTCGGGGTGGGAGTTCAGAGGAGGAACGAGAGAGCAGAGAGACGGCGAGTAAAAACGAAAACGAAAACGAAACTTAATAAAAGAAACATAGGAACAGTGAAGGCAATCTGCCCAGCCTGACCTTTGTTTATGTATTTTTGTGTTCGTGATTTGTTTTTGTTAAACCTTTTATTTTTGCTCTGCGAGCAAATGTTTATTTTTGTTTAAATATTTAATTTATTTTTGGATTATTTAAATAAAACGGCGCCCGCGCCACTGCAATGTACCTTTTGTTTTTGTTGTGCCTTCTTCTGGTCTGACGTCACCGCTCGTCATCGCTGTCACACGTGGTGTCCTGTGTGGGATCGCAGCGCCTCCTAGACGCAGGCAGAAGAGGGTACTGCAGCTTTTTCATTTTTTTTTTCGTTTTTATTGTTTGTGGAGTGAAGAGGAGGAAGAAAGATGAGAGGAGAGAGGAGGAAGAGCTGCAGAAGGCAGCAAAAGCAGCTGCAACAGCAGCCACCAGGGGTTGTTGTGGTGGATGAGTGGTGCCCTGGTTGTGGGGAGTTTGGGCACACCGTGGCCATCTGCCCCACCCAATACCAGGGAGAGGAGTGGATGACCCAGATGGTCGACTGGGTCTACCAGGAGCGAGAGGGGAGAGAGCGGAAGGTGAGGAGAAGGAGGCAGAGAGGGAACACGGACCTGGAGTGGGAGGAGCCCGAACGTCCTGCGCCTGAGTGGGAGGAGCCCGAACGTCCTGCGCCTGAGTGGGAGGAGGCCGAACGTCCTGCGCCTGAGTGGGAGGAGCCCGAACGTCCTGCGCCTGAGTGGGAGGAGCCCGAACGTCCTGCGCCTGAGTGGGAGGAGCCCGAACATCCTGCGCCTGAGTGGGAGGAGCCCGAATGTCCTGCGCCTGAGTGGGAGGAGCCCGAACATCCTGCGCCTGAGTGGGAGGAGCCCAAACGTCCACAGCCCAAGAGGGGGGAGTCGGTGCGTCCACAGCCCAAGAGGGGGGTCGGTGCATCCACAGCCCAAGAGGGGGGAGTCGGTGCGTCCACAGCCCAAGAGGGGGGAGTCGGTGCGTCCACAGCCCAAGAGGGGGAAGGCCGAAGGTCCACAGCACAGGTACCTGCCAGCAGAGGGAGAGTTCCTGCTGGTTACACCTCCACCGCCCTGGAAGGACTGGGTGTCACTGCCACCTCCGCCAGCAGAGGGAGAGTTCCTGCTGGTGCCACCTCCATCGCCGCCACCAGCAGAGGGAACATGCCTGCTGGGTTTCGCGCTGCAGCCTGAAGAGGAGGAGCCCCTGCCGCCTTTGCAGCCTGAAGGGGAGGAGCCCCTGCCGCCTTTGCAGCCAGAAGGGGAGGAGCCCCTGCCGCCTTTGCAGCCAGAAGGGGAGGAGCCCCTGCCGCCTTTGCAGCCAGAAGGGGAGGAGCCCCTGCCGCCTTTGCAGCCAGAAGTGGAGGAGCCGCCTTTGCTGCCAGAAGGGGAGGAGCCGCCTTTGCTGCCAGAAGGGGAGGAGCCGCCTTGGCCGCCTGAAGGGGAGGAGGCCCTGCGCCTTGGCCGCCTGAAGGGGAGGAGGCCCTGCCGCCTTGGCCGCCTGAAGAGGAGGAGGCCCTGTCGCCTTGGCTGCTAGAAGGGGAGGAGCCCCTGCCGCCTTTACCGTCAAGAGGAGTGGAGCAGGAGCTACCTCTATCTCCACCACCACCACCATTGGGAGAAGTGGAGCTCCTGCTGTCGCCTTCATGGCCAGGGGCTCCCCTCCTGCCGTCGCCTCCCGAGGGTCCGCTGCTGCTGCCGTCGCCTCCCGAGGGTCCGCTGCTGCTGTCGTCGCCTGGGGTCGCCAGGGGTCCTGCTTCGCCTGGGGTCGCCAGGGGTCCTGCTTCGCCTGGGGTCGCCAGGGGTCTTGCTTCGCCTGGGGTCGTCGAGGGTCCTGCTTCGCCTGGGGTCGCAAGGGATCCTGCTTCGCCTGGGGTCACTACACTATGGCCGGAGCCCCACGGAGGGGAACTGCCGGCCATGAAGAAGTGGGGGGAGGTCAGGAGACCAGCTCCCCCGGCCGCACTTTCGCGGCAGGAGATTGTGTGGTCGGAGCCCCACGGAGGGGAACTGCTGGCCATGAAGAGGAGGGGGAAGGTCAGGAGACCAGCCGCACTTTCGCGGCAGGATAGTGTGTGGCGGGAGCCCCGGAAGAGGGAGCTGCCGGCCACGAAGAACTGGGGGGTGCCAGAGATTCCACCGTGGCCACCCCCCCAGAAGCAACTTGCTTCCCCCTTTTCCGGGACTTTGAGACTGAGGGGGGAGGTGGCCGTTGGGGCTATGTGTGCGTTGCACAAGGGGTGGGGGGGGGGGGGGGGGGGGGATATGTAACAGGGCGAGCAGCCCTGTACATTGTTTTGTTTATTTTATTTTTAGATCGGGGTCTCCCCCTCCGCCCCTGTGCAGATTATTGTTTTGTGTTTGTTTATTATGATTTATTGCATACATGACGGCGAGCGCCGTATATTTGATTATTTATGTATTTAGGACGGCGTTGCCGAGTGTTTTGTTTATTTTTAAAACGTGTTCTGGCAGAGGCGAGATTGGTGCTCGTCCTCTGCCAGGAATAATTTAACTCGTGCAGAAGGTGGCCATCTCCCGAATTAAGTGATTTAATTTGTTGCTAATCGGAAGATGGTCACCTGCTATAAAAAGCCTGCAGCTCGCTAGCTCGGGGTGGGAGTTCAGAGGAGGAACGAGAGAGCAGAGAGACGGTGAGTAAAAACAAAAACGAAACTTAATAAAAGAAACATAGGAACAGTGAAGGCAATGTGCCCAGCCTGACCTTTGTTTATGTATTTTTGTGTTTGTGATTTGTTTTTGTTAAACCTTTTATTTTTGCTCTGCGAGCAAGTGTTTATTTTTGTTTAAATATTTAATTTATTTTTGGATTATTTAAATAAAACGGCGCCCGCGCCACTGCACCATACCTTTTGTTTTTGTTGTGCCTTCTTCTGGTCTGACGTCACCGCTTGTCATCGCTGTCACAATTCCACTTTTAACTTTGCTTTAAGTTGTATGTCCAGTTTATTGACATTCCTTGTGATTCAAGATTCGCGAAACCTTATCATGATATGGTATATGTTGTGAGTTTCTGAATACCGTTAGAAACATCAAAATGTTTCTTTTCTTCCTGTACAGTATAGATAGTAGGTTTTAACACACCAATTACATTACACTTTATAAAAGCTATTTGTTGCAGGGTGCAATGGAAAACACGCTAGTACAGTCGGCACCAGTTTATTGGGACGCCTTGGGAATAGTAAAAATATCCAGAATAAGCAGCTGTACCTATTAAACGAGAGGCGTTTGAGACAACCTTAGTCACACTTTTTTGTTTCTAAATGAAAAGAATACAATTACATCACATTATGATTAAATGTTAAATTCATCATTTAAAATGCAAGTCAATTGTGTTTTTTTTATTCCTAAACAAAATTAATCGCTGTTTTTCATTTCTACATGAAATGAAAAAGAATGAAATCACAGTTATCATAATGCAAGGCACCTGCGATGTTGACACGTCAACTTTCTTTCAGAGAAGTCTGAGAACACAGGAGACTCCAGCTCCTTCAAGAGTTTAACATGGCTTATGCGATTTACGCAAGTCACAGCGTAATCACGTACTCACTGCACTGTGCTACGCAAACCTGTCTTGCTCTAAAAAGCGATCTCTGTTCATCATTTGAAAATAAACAACATAAATAGCATTGGGAAGAACCTTCTCCCAGAGTTGTATCCCATTTAAGCAGCAATCCTGATTATCAGTATCCAAATTAGGCGGTTGTAATATATAATTGATATATCTAAAAGACTCCTCATACTATTGGTGAAATGTATTGCATACAATGGATTGTTTTTAATATAATTTAGACATTCCTAATCATCAAAAATGTCACAATTATCTTGTCTTCTGTGCTGAAGCACCATCTACCATCAATCTTTAGCTAAAAGCTGTGCACCTTTTTGGTCGCTAAAACAAACGCCACTCTCTGCACTAGTCTTGCAATTGATGAATGAATCCTGTTTGTGATTTAGTAATAAAAAAGGAAATTATTCTAGCAAGAAAGGTGTCTATTTCAATGTACACCCTGGCAATATCTTGCAGCTTTAGGAATGTGGGAAGGCTTTTGATTGAAGGTATCAAGGTCCCTAATTGGGTCCCTGGTTTAGGTAACAGCTCATTTTGCTTCATATATCTTGTAGCAATTACTTTTTGACATATGCTAATGATTAGTAAGAAATATCTACACACAGAAGACAGAATGTGCAAGGCGTAATCTTCACATTTTCAGCTTGTTCTCAATGTAAGCCATTCAAGACCACATTTTACAGATCAGAAGAACTGAATAGTTTACTGCACTGCTTGTTCTTGGTAAAGATGTACTTTTAAATACACCACACATATGAGATAAATGACCTCCTATGAATTCACAATTCAACCTAGGGTTTAGGCTTCTCACCATATTTTGGCCAGTGTACTTCACTTTCCACAGGCGTGATTGACGTGGAATAATCCTTTTTTAATTCATCTATGATTTTAAAAACTACAAATACAAGTGCTTCTGTATCTAAGATTAAAAAGGGTCTGAGAATTTTTAATCACCAAGCTACACTTATTCTGCAAGGGCCTAGGCAATTGTTTTCTTATTTGTTTATAAAATGAAGCTCCCATCCTTGGCATTGTAGAGGTCCCAGTATGTACACGATAGACTGGCCCACTGTCCCAACCCTACTGCATTTCTGTTTTCTTTACTTGTTTTTAATCATTCCATAGTTTAAATGAAATTTATAATTAAAGTTCGGGAGGAGGGTCAGACACCAATCTCCGCGTCACCAAATTGAATCATTCAATTTACACATTAGCTAATTAAGATTGTTGGCACTATAAATACCCTCTTCACTTACCTCTCAGTTGCGTTTCGATTTCATCGTAACCCACCACCTCCCCATCTCCACCTTTCTTAATAACAATTTCTATGTTTTATCAATGGGGGGTCTCAGCCTCGTCCAGTCGACCAGGCAGCGAGCCCTCAAACCAAGTTAGGTTTGATGCCAAATGAATGTGTATATACAACATACTTCTCTGTAAAATCGCATACTCCGCATTCTCCACAATAAATATCTGTACTAAAACATTTTGTGATTGGTGTTTGTCCGGAACTACTGAAACCTTTTTCGGCATCAAAGGTAAGCAAACTGAGGATTTTGCTGTAGAACATGCTGTGATAACATAAGATTAACTAAAGGAAACTCCCACTGCTCTTATGTCATTGTTGCCAAAGTAACGTAATGCCACTGTTATCCTTATGTTTTAATACAGACTCATATCTGTTTCAAGTCCATGTATTATAGAATTCACCTAATATATTGTACTCCTGGTTTTCGAGGACACTATAATATAAAATAAGTTCAGCAACTGTGTTTTTCCAAGGAATATTGTAATAACTGGAAAATATTATACATATTAACAGTGTATGATGTGCTACAAATCAGTTATTCACATACAGCAGATTACTTGTCATAATGTGTGGTTCATGTCTGTGTTAGTATAATAAAAATATATTAAATAGTAATAATTTTGAAAGGGTAAAATATATCAAATCCTCCAATATTGAGGCCTGAGAATAAGCTTGTTCTAGCCCTATAACAAAAAATCTTAGTTTGAGTGTTACGTGACTCATACTGCAGCTAAAACTTCATTTTGCAGGCTGAAGCCTTGCTCTGACTTATGGTTGTGTGACTCAACATCCCTGGCTTCCTCTGCATTTAAGGACCATGCTTTTAAAGTGCATACTTGTCAATGACAGGCCTCCAGTCTATTGTCAAAGAAATGTGTTTTGTTAGTAAGGTCTATTCAGTAATGTTTTGTGTAAAGTTGGCATTCAAAAACAGAGGTCCTATTGAAGATTTGATGGTCGATAAGCCCTCTATTATGGTCATCTAAATTATCTTAATAAAAAGGACATCTTCAGATTGCCTTCATATTGAAAGGGTCTGACAGAGAGTGGTCTGAATGGTGTCTACTGTCACAAGAAGGGAATTTACTGTATTTTGTATGATAATATATTTTATATACAGGTACTCCAGGTAGTTTTAACACACATACACTGCATTAGAGAAATCAGCCAGACTTTTACAACATTTAACACTTACTGACACTGCCTTTTAACACAAATACAGTAGAATAAGGCCACTGTTCCTTGGACCGTTGACACGGATAGCGCTGTGGTGACGTCAGGCCTGGAAGAGACAGGGCACAGTGTGGTGAGTGAATGCACTAGTGCGCGGTTTAATAATAAATAAACAAAACGCTTGTACAAACAAAATGGCACAGTGGCCAAAATAAACAGACACAGGACAAAACAAACAAAATCACGTAGCAATTGCTTACAGTTCTCAGTTCTCTTTACTCACGTTCCGCCTCAGAACACACAACCCTGTATCGCCCGAGATCACCCTATTTATACACGTGTGGCTGGAGCCGTAATTAATTATTTAATCACTTATTCAATTCACGGCTCCAGCCACATTCCCACGTGTTTTTGCAGGGAGGATTAACTGCCTCCCTGTCACCTACTATTCCACACCCACACACATCCCTGTGCTCATATACCAACATACTTTTTTAATCTGCACGTGAAGTGATTGTGCAATCCCTGTCCCTAAATACAAATATACATTTTAAGTCACCCGTGCTACATAACCCACTACACACATACATATAAACATAAAATACGCACAGGGGCGGGGCAACCCGCCACAGCCATTCATAGATGACTACAGTCCTTTTGACAATGGAAATAAAACCTCTCGATCATCATTGGGGGCCATAATTGGCATCTTTAGTACAGCCCAAGGTAATGATGGGCCCTGGGTCCTTTCACCAGCAGCTCCTGTATTGCCAGAATCATTTGCTGTTGGTGGAGCTGCTGCTGTTGTTGAGCCTAATATTCCTGCTCCTGCACCATTGCCAACAAGATATTTCCTTTCCATGAGCCTCTAAAAGAAAAGGTGTTTGGCACCCTTGTGCTACCACATGTAATAAAGCAAGTCACTTAATGTGCCACAAAGAGAAGACAGCAGGCTGAAGGTATCTTCCACCGCAAAAGCGGACATTTATTATAGGAGTGGCAAGCAAGGCTTACAGAGAATGTTTTTACACATTGCGCCTGTTGTGCAGTATACAAATTAAATAATAAAAAAAGAGTTGTACAGATAGGCAAAACAAAATAAACTGGTCTCTTGTCTGTATCCTCCACAGCCTGTGGAGGCAACAGGGAGCCAGAAGGAATGGAATTCACAATCTTCACAGAGCTCCCAGGTAGAATCTGCCAAAGGCTTATAAGATTGCAATCACACATATCTTGTAACAGTTGTAAGTCACAATTGGATAAGGGCATCAGCTAAGAAATAAATAATAATAATAATAATAATAATAATAAACATCACATGGAGCTAGTCTCCACTTGCACGTTCGCTATCTGAATGGTTCCTTCAGATATCGCTCATGCATTCTACAAAATTCAGAACTGGAATGGATTAGAATTATGTTAGATAGAATAAACTACATAAAAAACATGAACTAGATTAAACTGCAACAATACATTTTGGTTGTGTTTGCATGCACGCTTTTAATACAGTGGGCTAATTATAGATAATGCCATTGGTGACAAACATCCTACAGTCATGCTCATCTGAAAAAAATGAGTTTATTTTTAGAAGACTTGATAGCCATCTTGTAATGCTCTGTCACACAACCAGATACTGGTACTGCCCTGCATTAAATAAAGATAATATATTTAATCAAATTCCAAAAAATAGAATATTCTTCAACACAACCTAAAACTTCTTGTAAAACCCAAACTGGAACGCTGACAGACACATTAAAAATATCTTCCCGTATTTTTTTGTTAACAGGGTAATTTGCATTCAGAAGGAAAATTTCTCTCCCTAAAAGAAAGTAACATGTAAACCCAAATGAAAAGGTCCTACCAAAATAACATGCCAAAAAGGTGAGACTTGTATTTTTGCATGTAAACAGTGATTATTGCCAGGTAATTCACACCCATTGTCTCTAGCATATACTGTACAGCGCAGGAGTTTAAGATACTTTGTTTTGCTTTGTCAGAATATTTTAATTATTATACATTATTTTTGTTTGTATTCCGGAATTCATGTCTAGTACTCGGAACCTCTTGATGAGTGACGTCACCATTGCTGCTATCTCTGTGTTCATCAATGCAGAACAGATTTAGTAATGTTTTTCTGAATTTCTGTGCAAGGAAGAAGTACAAAATCGGATTCAGAGCCCCACTGAGGCTGGTCAGAGCGGAAGTGATGCGATTGCTGAGGGAGAGAGTGTTTTTCATTTCAGAGGACACACTATTGCTACTAAATGCATGGATATAAACAAAACGGTTAACGTGATATGGCACAAAACACACAAAGAAATGTATCATCACCAATATGATCATCTTCATGGCTTTGTCCTTAATTGACTTTGTGACCTGATCTCTTTTCCACAGCTTGTGCATGATAAGTAAATAAGAAAACACTGTTGTGACGAGAGGAATAATAAAGGCAACACTGAGAGACCCAAGGGCTCGCCTGGATGTCTGTTCCCGGTAAAGCTGGAGGCACACTGTAGTGTTATCCATGTGTACTGTTTGAGGTGAAACAAGCAAGGGGAACAGTGAAATAGTAAGGGCAACCCAGAGGATGCAACTTATTATGTGGGCATTCTTGAGCTTCCGCACGTTAATGGACTTGACTGGAAACACAATTGCAAGCAAGCGATCCAGGCTTATGCAGGTCATGAAGTAGAGACTACAGTACATGTTGAGATAAAAAAGAAACCCTATTAAACGACACAGGATTTCACCAAATGGCCAGTGTTTGCTGTTCAGGTGGTAGATGATACGCACTGGTAGTATTAACACGTAGGAGATGTCAGCTATTGCCAGGTTCCTCAGAAAGACAGTAAAAGTTTTATTTTCACCTTTGGAGATAAAGACCCACAATGCCAAGGTGTTGCCAGGGATGGCTACAATAAAAACCACAAGGTAATAACAAGCAAATAGAATATTCTCAAGGTGGGATTCTTTTGTGAAATGTTCTGCTTCATTGTCACTGTTATTGCTCATCATTGAAGATTTTAACCTAGGATTAAAGAAAAAGAAAATTAATATGGCAATTTACAACAAACAACACAATAACCACAAAGCCATGGGTTTGAAATGCCACTCAGAACTTACTGTGTTGTAATTTAATTTCAGGAACTAAATTTAAAAAACTACTTGTAGCACAATTTAAAGATTATTAGACCAGTTGTTTCTCTGTTGACAAATATCTGGAGGATTTGCTTTTTACATAGTAGTTTTACCCCATTAATGTTGATGAATCCAGAGTGACGAAAATTGCAATACTAAGTGTGAACAGCATAGCTGGTGGGTGACATCAGAACAAGAAGACACAGGCACAGGAACTGCTGGGTTGAGATGCAAATGCGCTCTTTCTCTATTAACGAAAATAAAATATTTGAACATAAACAAAATACTGAACACCAACCACAGTGGCCAAAATAAACATATACAATAATTTAAACAAGTATCATGCTGGTCTTAACCCAGCACGCGTAGCAATTGTTTTTGAAGTTTGTCTCTCTCTTTGTCTCCACTCTCTCGTTCATACTTTGCACTCTCATCAACCTTCTATGAGTGGCTGCTTCACTTTTATATACGTGGCTATCTCCCAATTGGTAATTACTTAATTAATTTGGAATTGGCCAGATTACGCACAAGCTTAGCTGGACGGGGGATTTTAACCCCATCCATGCTGTAAAACAACAATAACAAAACCTTATTTTATTTAAAACAAACACAAATCATGCATTGCATTTAAATAATAATAATAGAAAAAAATACAAGTAAACACAGGGGCGGGGTGTAACCCGTCACACCAAGCTACACTTTTCTTGTTGTTTACCAATTCTCATTTGTGGGTAGAGTAATTAAAAACATGAAAATGAATGTGTCCCCTACTTAAGACATCAATCATGGGGTTTCCATGTGTGTTTTTTTTTTTACCTCGAGACGTTTGATCGAGACGTTTGCTTGAGATAAATGTCTTGTGTAAAATGCTTTTTTGGGTTTCCAGTCACTCAGTTTATTTTACTTGAGTCAACTTTGACATTTAATGTCACGGGAAGTCTTACAGATTTCCCAGGACAGCTGCCTCAAAAAGAGAACAATCCAGGCAAAACCAGAACGGGTGGCAACCCTAGTTGCCAAGTCTCACGAAAAAAAAGACGGCACTGCCTTTCAAAACAAGCGAACCCATGTTAGAGTATGGGTGTTTATGCAACTTCCAACCAGCTAAAAAACAAGCCCAATTATTCTAAGTGGACTTGGCAACTGTGAAGGTTACCTCAGCCACCAGTTTTAATTGGACAGCAGCGATCTGAGGAGGCTCGTGCTGTCAGAGATTCTCTCCTTTCTTTTAAGTTGTGTTGGATTTACTGTTGTGTTAAATATTAATGATGCAAACAAATAAAACACAATACGTTCATTTGCAATTTTATTTGGTCAGTTCTGAGAGGGCATCAACAACTTGTTGGATGTTGTTGCGCTGTTTCGGGCGATCAAGCTGGCTCATGACATCCAGTTCACCAACTATATTTAACGTGGACGGCAGACATGCATTGTCTTTGGACACAGCTGGGATCAAAAAAAGGAAGGGAATTAATTCAGTTAGACATTCATTTATTTATTTATTATAAATTTAGTCGTTGCCAATTATTTTTTATCATTTTCTCCCAATTTGGAATGGCCAATTACTTTATTATGCTCAGATCGCCGCTACCACCCCTGCACTGACTTGGGAGGGCGAAGACGAATACACGCTGTCCTCCGAAGCATGTGCTGTCAGCCGACCGCTTTTTTCACACTGCCGGGTCACCATGCAGCCACCCAAGAGCTACAGCCCACAGGCGCCCGGCCAGACTACAGGGGTCGCTGGTGCGCAGTGAACCGAGGACACCCTGGCCGACCTAACCCTCCCTCCCCCCGGGCGGCTCTCGGCCAGTTGAGCGCCGCCCCCTGGAAGCTCCCATCCTCGGTTGGCAAAGGAATAGCCTGGACTCAAACTCGCGATGTCCAGACTATAGGGCACGTCCTGCACTCTTCGCGGAGCGCCTTTACTGGATGCGTCACTCTGGAGTTTCAGTTAGACATTTAAGCAGCTCACTTGCTCTTCGTGTTTAACTTTAGTGTAGTTTTTATAGCAAGGGTATTCTCAAACAGCTGCTTTAATACTATAACAAGGGCATAACGCAGTTTATGGTAAGTGGTTTTATACAGAACTGTAAACCCACAAGAGATATACAACATGACAGACCAGACACAGCAAAAAACAATAATAAAAAAAGCCGCCCAAATTATCATTAAGGTGAACTACACCACTGCTAACCATAAAATTGCCCATCAGCCACTACTTTCTGCCATCTTGGAATCCACAGTAACAACTGACCTGCTCCCTTGCAATATTTATAGTTGAGGATAAACACGCTCATTAACATTTACACGTGAAATGCGGGTTTCATGCGAAACTGTGCGTGGATTTTCCTGTGTTTTATCATTTACACGAATAAATGAGATTTACCCTATCCCTCTCTGGCGGTTTTTTTCGGCCACAAACCTGATTTACATGAATAATTCTCCTAAATGTGCACGCGTGTCGCCATTTCATGTGTAAATTGACCCGCACGGAAACCCCATGAATGGCATACACCGTCTGTTTACATCTGGAGACAGGTTGTCCAAAATAACAAGACATCTGGTTAAAAAAAGTACAAGTAAATTGCACGCACACACACACACACACACACATATTTATACTGTTCAGTTTATTTTAAATGTATAAATCATTGCGCTGAAATAACATTTGTGTATAATTGACATTTTTTTTAAAGATAGCTCAAAAACATTTTAAATTATCTGAAAACTGATTTAAAGATATCTGAAATGCATTTTAGATATCTCACAAAGAGCTCCATTTAAAGATATCTGGCAATCATTTTCAGATATCTCTTAATGCAATTTAGATATTTTAAAATAATTTAGAGATATCTTTAAATTAATATGAAAGCTCTCTAAATTATAGTTTGGCTTGCCATAGGCATCCATTTTAGTTTTCATAGAGCTGCACAATTTCTTTCAAATATCTTCAATGAAAAAGACACCAGCTGCATAAAAGATTGGAAATATTTCTGCAAAAGATCACTGTGTCCAGTACAAGAAGGAGACATTTCACGTGTCTGTTGTTATTTTTACATTTATTTATGTTTTTATTTTGTTTGATAATTCACTGATAGTGAAAATAGAATGTATTTAAAAGGTGGACATTAAAAAATTAAATATTCTACCATTTAGCATTGACTGTTTTTCAAGCAAGCATTTAAATATTTAGGAACATTTGTTGTATGGTAACTCTAGAGAAAATTATGCTTTAATAAATATTATGTTTAATTGTGAAATATATTAAAATATCTATTTTTAGACCCTGAAATGCCATGAAATAAGCAATTTTTTACAGTGAAAAAAAAATAGCCCCAACCATAACCACTAGAGTACACAGGCTTTTGTGAACAGCCACTTTAAAAAAGGTAAGATTTTTTTTTCAATGCTTTGACAAATTCTATATAATTTTCATTCAAATATTATTTTCTAAACAGAAACTAACCCTTTTTGTTATTGTCACAAAGACGGCCAGAGTGGGTGGCGTCAGACCAGACAGGAATTCAAAACAAAGACAGTGGTTGATGATGAGCTGAGTGCAATGGCTGCACTCAGCGTTTATTAACAAATAAAAGGGTTGAAAACAGCACAAAACACGGGACACGGCACTATACGCCAAAGTAAAAAGACAAACAAAACGCACTAAACACAAACGGTGCTCGGAGACAAACAAACACGGTGAGTACACACACTTATCTTCACTTTTACGATCTTTAACTTAACTCTCCTCTCTCTCTCTCCCGTTCTCCTCTTCCGAACACCTAACCCTTAGTGCAAGAAACGTGCATCTATATATACTGTTGTGCTGGGATTCAATTACTAATTAATTACTCACTTGAATCCCAGCACGTGAATTCATTACGTGAAACCCCGTGTTCACATATTATATTTTAAATGCACGTGCGTGATGTGCAATCCCGTGCCTAAATACAAATATACACTATTTAAATACACGTGAAACACAGACCCGTTTATATCCCGTGTACCAATGACTATACACCAACATTTACATACGCACGCATATACACAACACAGAAATGCACACAGGGGCGGGGCACTTTGCCACATATACCCCCCCTTGTGCGCAGCACACATGGCCTCAACGGCCACCTCCCCCCTTAAAAACCCAGCAGTCCAGGACAAAGTCTCGGGCTGGGAAGGGAGGCTTCAGTGGGCCCATGGCTGGCCATGCTGTCAGCACCCCTGCCGGTAGTGGCACGGCTGACAGCCTGTTGGTCCCGTCCTGCAGCGAAAAAGCTGCGGGGGCAGGTGGTCCCCCGACCTCCCCCTTCTTCGTAGCCGGCAGCTCCCTCCTGTGGGGCTCCGGCCACAAGAACTCCTGCAGCGAAAAAGCTGCAATGGGAGCAGGTCTCCGGACCTCCCCCACGATCTCCGGCAGCGAAACTGCTGCTGGGGTTGGTGGTCTCCAGACCTCCTCCCCCTTCGTGGCCGGCAGCTCCCCTTTCTGGGGCTCCGGCCACCGTACTCCCTGCGGAGGTACGGGCAGCAGAGGCAGCTCCTGCTCCTCTGCTCCGGGCGGTGGTGGAGGCAGAGGCAGCTCCTGCTCCTCTGCTCCTTGCGGTGGTGGTGGCGGAGGCAGAGGCAGCTCCTGCTCCTCTGCTCCTTGCGGTGGTGGTGGCGGAGGCAGAGGCAGCTCCTGCTCCTCTGCTCCTTGCGGTGGTGGTGGCGGAGGCAGAGGCAGCTCCTGCTCCTCTGCTCCTGGAGGTGGTGGAGGCAGAGGCAGCTCCAGCTCCTCTGCTCCTGGCGGTGGTGGTGGCGGAGGCAGAGGCAGCTCCTGCTCCTCTGCTCCTGGCGGTGGTGGAGGCAGAGGCAGCTCCAGCTCCTCTGCTCCTGGCGGTGGTGGTGGCGGAGGCAGAGGCAGCTCCTGCTCCTCTGCTCCTTGCGGTGGTGGTGGCGGAGGCAGAGGCAGCTCCTGCTCCTCTGCTCCTGGAGGTGGTGGAGGCAGAGGCAGCTCCAGCTCCTCTGCTCCTGGCGGTGGTGGTGGCGGAGGCAGAGGCAGCTCCTGCTCCTCTGCTCCTGGCGGTGGTGGAGGCAGAGGCAGCTCCAGCTCCTCTGCTCCTGGCGGTGCTGGCTCCCTCTGCTGTGGCGGCTGGGCATGTGCACGCCGTGCTGCCTTCAGCAGCATAGCGAGAGGCTGCTGGGGGACACCAGCATCCTGCCCTTCTCCCCCCCAAAAATTTTCAGGGGGTTGAGCCTGTAACCCCTCCCCTTCCGGCTCTTGGGGCTGAACCAGCAGGCATTTCCCCTCTGCTGGTGGCTTGGGTCCCAGAGCTGTGGAAGCCCCGACTTGCCTCCCTTTGGGCTGTGGACGCACCGACTCCTCCCTTTTGGGCTGTGGACGCACCGACTCCTCCCTTTTGGGCTGTGGACGCACCGACTCCTCCCTTTTGGGCTGTGGACGCACCGACTCCCCCCTCTTGGGCTGTGGACGTTCGGGCTCCCCCCACTCAGGCGTAGGACGTTCGGGCTCCTCCCACTCAGGCGTAGGACGTTCGGGCTCCTCCCACTCAGGCGTAGGACGTTCGGGCTCCTCCCACTCAGGCGTAGGACGTTCGGGCTCCTCCCACTCAGGCGTAGGACGTTCGGGCTCCTCCCACTCAGGCGTAGGACGTTCGGGCTCCTCCCACTCAGGCGTAGGACGTTCGGGCTCCTTCCGCTTGGGCTGTGGACGCTCAGGCTCCTCCCATTTGGGCTGTGGACGCTCAGGCTCCTCCCATTTGGGCTGTGGACGCTCAGGCTCCTCCCATTTGGGCTGTGGACGCTCAGGCTCCTCCCGCTCGGGCTGTGGACGCTCAGGCTCCTCTCGCTCGGGCTGTGGACGCTCAGGCTCCTCTCGCTCGGGCTGTGGAGGCAAAACCAGCAGGCATTCACCCTCTGCTGGTGGAGATGGGGACAGCAGGTACTCACCCTCTGCTGGTGGAGATGGGGACAGCAGGTACTCCTCTGCTGGTGGTCCTGCTACCTGGGCTGCTGTTCCATTTATGGTTGCCTCCAGGTAGCTGAGGACAAACTCCACACCTTCCTCCAAGGTGTTTGGGGTGTGTTCCTCCTGATATGCCTCCCATCTCTCACAGTCCATCATCCACAGAGCCCGGACGACCATGGGCAGAGACTGGGCCTCCAGCCCAGCATTCTCCAGGAACCAGCCCCGCAGTTTGATGGCGTCTTCTGCCATTGACTCTCTTTTTTTCTTTTTTTTTTCCCCCCAAAAACAATATTTGTAACCCCTCCTGGTCTGACGCTTGGAGGCGCGGCTATCCCACGATGACACCACGTGTCACAAAGACGGCCAGAGTGGGTGGCGTCAGACCAGACAGGAATTCAAAACAAAGACAGTGGTTGATGATGAGCTGAGTGCAATGGCTGCACTCAGCGTTTATTAACAAATAAAAGGGTTGAAAACAGCACAAAACACGGGACACGGCACTATACGCCAAAGTAAAAAGACAAACAAAACGCACTAAACACAAACGGTGCTCGGAGACAAACAAACACGGTGAGTACACACACTTATCTTCACTTTTACGATCTTTAACTTAACTCTCCTCTCTCTCTCTCCCGTTCTCCTCTTCCGAACACCTAACCCTTAGTGCAAGAAACGTGCATCTATATATACTGTTGTGCTGGGATTCAATTACTAATTAATTACTCACTTGAATCCCAGCACGTGAATTCATTACGTGAAACCCCGTGTTCACATATTATATTTTAAATGCACGTGCGTGATGTGCAATCCCGTGCCTAAATACAAATATACACTATTTAAATACACGTGAAACACAGACCCGTTTATATCCCGTGTACCAATGACTATACACCAACATTTACATACGCACGCATATACACAACACAGAAATGCACACAGGGGCGGGGCACTTTGCCACAGTTATACTCTCGGATGGTTTTACAGGCCACAATTAGCACTATCATTTTTCTAGTGTTTTGTCAACTTGACTAATTATGAATGTGTCCTTTGTTACAACGACTTTTGGCACCCAGAATGGAACATTGTTTTTCTAGCATTTTGATGTCTCATATTGTCATCATACTATACTTTTTAGAGGTGTCGTCCCCTGAGTCATTAAAGAATCATCAACTTAGTGAGACAGAAATATACTTCCTTATCTCCTTTGTAAGGTGCCATTGAGGAGATAATGAATTGTTAATTTATATTTAAGATGGTTCATTTTTTATTTAAGGCAGTTAATTAATAAACACAATGGTTACTTTATATTTAAGATGTTTCATTTATATTTAAGATGATTAGTTAATAAACACCATGGTTCATTAATATTTAAGATTAATGTTTTAGTTAATTTTTAAACAAGATGGTTTGTTTCTTATTTTTGTGCTGGCTGAGACCTTAGATGGCACTGTTAAGATCAACTTTGAGGTCCTGAGATTATGAATGGTTACTGAAGTTCTGTTTTTGATTGCAAACAGTTTCTGAGGGTTTGTTTTTCTTTTTGTAAAAATGTTTGTAGCAGTTTGTGGCAGGGCCTGTACATGTAGAAGATATGCCTTATCTTAAGATATGCTTTATTTGTAAAGAAAAGGTGTTTCATTTGAAAGTTTGGGCAAATAAAATGTGTGTTAAATGTGGCAGGGCTAGGAGGTTAGAATTCCCTCCCTGCCTTATTCAAATCCATATGCAGCATGTGGCCAGGTGTTGATTGACTAATTGATTACCAATGAACCCTGGCCACATGACTTTAAAAAGGAGCTCAAAAAACAGTCCTTTATTCTGTGCTTTGTTTACCAGTGGAAAGCCTCATGACTCCGTGTAAATCCTGGGTGAGGGCACCAAAACCGAGGACCATCGTGTGTTTAACTGGGATCCTTGGGATCTAGCCAAAGGGATTAATTTAGGGGATTTTCAATCTGTATTTAGTCTGTATCAGGTTCCTGGGGCGGGACACTCATTTTAGGGGAGGTAGCACTCGGCCGCCTGTAGGCCAACTTTTGTTTGATTAGCTGTGTTTTGAAAAGTGTTTTGCTTTTGTATTTTATCATTTTTATGTATGTCCTCCCGCACTAGGGCTTATTGCTGGTACCCAAGTGGCGGCCACCTACCACTGCAACAATTGAAATAAAACCTGGACACCTGAGCGAAATTTCAACTCCAACCTCTGTGTCTCTCTCGTCTATCAGCGGATACACACACTTGTAAAAGAACATCCCTTTACACAGGTATTTTTTTTTAAATACCTGTACTCAGTTTCCAATGTGTGCTGGTGTGCTTGAGGATAGCAATGAATATTGAGGGCCCTGTCATACTTCTGCCGTATGCTGACTCGTAGCTGTACGTAGCAAGACATGTCCAGTTCTATTCATACATAGAATGCCTAATTGGGCAGCCTGTACTGCAAACAAGGTTTCAGTTGTACAGCCACTTTTTACTGGGGGAAAAAAAACCAACCATAAGGTAGAAGAATGAACCAGCTATTAGTCAAAACAGTCAGATCAGTCTGGAATCTGAAGTCTCAGTTTGTTTTTTCAGCCTAGTCTGAACACAGCTTTGGAAGACCATTTCCACTCAAGGCTGTCCTTCACAGTGGCATTTAAAGTCTCAACCATCACAAAATAAGGAATGAACCATCTTAAATATAAATGAACCATTCATTATTTCCTGAAGCACGGTTTAAAACAAAACAAAACAAATACCAACCAGGGAAAGGGCACAGAGCTATATCAGTACTTCCCCATGATTGTCAAAACTACATTGTTAGTAATTTCACAACAGACTTCTCTGAATAATTTCAAAGAAGGTTAATCTCTTTGTAATGTAAATTTTATACACGTAAATTACAGTTGGAATGCGCTTTTCAAAAATCTAGAAAAGTATAGTGCAATGATGGTATGTTTACACCACATATCTAGAAAAATTACATTCCATTCTGGGTGTCAAAAGTTGTTGTAAATGATGGAGCTTTCTGGCCATACAGTAAAATGAAGGGCTTTTGGACCCTTGGGGACATGAAGGCACTGTGGGCAATTCTATCTTCAAGGCCATCTTGGTAATTAGAGTCAACTTTCAGGTATGCTTGTTAGCTCTGTCAATTGTCTGTGCCTGTCCACAACAAATGGATTCAGTGAGTTCTATAAAAGAGAGCTGTTGATAACACCTGGGAGACCCCAAGAAATGCAAGCTACAGGAAACTTTGTACAGTGAGCAGAACAGGATCAATACAGTTCTGAATACTTGGTGGGGATAGAAGGAGTTAACCTTACCCAAAGTTTAGAGTAGGACAGACTTACGGAGGACATACCAGCTTATAAATTCAGGTAATTTCTCTAACCTTAGAGGGCCAGAATCCTACTGTAAAGTTTGTTTCTTTTTTCCTGAATTAAATTGCCCAACTGGTGCTTGAACCCTGAAACACTGCTTCTTTGTGGCTTCTTCCCTACCATCAATACGTTTTCCCAGAATTTGTGGCATAGCTCACTGGACATGCAAGGCACTATCAAAATCAACAATAACTATTAAACACTCAATAGTGCTGAATTTAAAACTACAAAAAGAAACTTAATGAATGTATTAAGTTCATTTTAGTATTCCTAATGATGAATGTAACAAATGAAAACCATAGCAGTAGAAAGTCTTCAGAGCCAAAACTGATTATTTGTAGGTGTAGGAGAGACAAAATGATATTTTCACAAAACTTTCCTGTTTTGACAAAGTAGGTTTGCACCTGCTTGTTCCTTTCAAATTGTGGGTAATGCATGCACATTAAATAAGCACCCATATGTTAATTAGTTAGCAAACACAAAGAAAATTGCATATCTAAAAATGTTTGATTTAATTAGAGAAACATAGTTTGTGAATAAACATGTTTTTCTTTTTGGATCGTTGTGGATGCAACTACTGACATGGTACTTAATGTGATTAGAAAATGATTCAGTATCATCAGCCAATCAGCTTCCAGCTGTAGCGGGCTCTAGTAGATAGTAGATGTCCGCTGGAATGTCGCTGCATCAGCTGTCAATCAAGTACCAGCTTTTTGGACAACAAATACTAAACAAAGATACAATTGGTCCAAATTTATTTTATTATCCACCAAAACCAACCAATCAATACTTTGCACCGATGAAAGCAACAAGTCCTGTATGTGCTACTGTCGTGTCAGCTCAACTAGCTCAGACAGCATCTTTCAACAACAACAAACCGAGACACAGACAGTTCAATAATATTGCTCTATTCAGATATCTGGCTCTGTATAGATAAACTATAAGCAGCTCTAACAAGTATAAAGGTTATTTGTTTAATAAGGTTATTTGTTAGTTTCTCTAATTATGTATTTGATCCTTTATGAACATTTTTGGGACTATAAGTTTTCTGAGCAGAAGGGTACCCGACAAAATATTACTAGTTCAAGGTAAATGTAGGTTTTAAAGTTGTTTTTTTTTATATAGAAAATAATGAGAATTGGGTTTTAATAGTGATAGTGCCCTCTCGATGAAAGCTCTGTCGTGTGGTAGTTGACCTTGGCTTTCGTTAGTGCCCCCAACTCTACTAAAGCAATTTGTATTATTGTAAATGAGTACAACCATGTTTTGCTGGAGGCTGTGTGGTCCAGTGGTTAAAGAAAAGGGCTTGTAACCAGGAGGTCCCCCACCTCAGCCACTGACTCATTGTGTGACCCTGAGCAAGTCACTTAACCTCCTTGTGCTCCGTCTTTTGGGTGAGACGTAATTGTAAGTGACTCTGCAGCTGATGCATAGTTCACACACCCTAGTCTCTGTAAGTCGCCTTGGATAAAGGCGTCGGCTAAATAAACAAATAATAATAATAATAATTCTACAGTAAACACTACAGTTTACAGCAGAAAATTGTTGTACAATATAATGCTGTTTACTTTAGCATACTGAAGTTCTGTTCTGTAACTAAATGGTGGTTATCAAATTGACACAAATTACTATGATTATTATTATTTACTGCATAATTTACAGCAGCCATTGTAATTTACTGTCGTTAACTGCTGTAAATACAGTTGATTACATCTGTGCTGTACATACTGCAACGTGGTTGCAGTGTTCTGCTGTGTTTACTAAGCTTAATATTAATGGCCCTTGTGAATTAAGACCATAGTCCAATGGATGTTGAGCCCGGAGTAATTCAAATATTGCATTACACACAAATAACTTCAAAAACAAAGTCTTTACAAAAACAAGAAATAACCTTTTACATGTCCGTACAGAAACAGTACAGCAAGACACAGACCACTGCAATGCTATGTTTAACTCATGTTTCAAAAAAACTTGCTTATTATTTCAATTCTGTTCCGGTTAATTAAATAATGGATGGTATTCATAATCTGGAACTACCAATGTTTCATAATTTGCTTTAGTAAAATGAAACTGCACTCTGTTTCCACTTACCTTATACTGTATATTCTTGAATTTTGCAAGAAGTCAGACTACGTATTGGACGTGGGCTTTTAAACTGTAAACTATGTTGAGTGATATGAAACAGGCAAGGCGAGGCTCTTGAGTGTGATTTCCTTGAGGGTGATTTCCTGTAGCTTCACAGTAGGAAGAGTATAAATACCTTGTTCGACACTAAAAATACTTCTTTAATGTATGTCAAAGGTGTTTTTTGTAAACACTGCTCACAAAAGCTAAAATGGTTGCCTCACCGTCTCCTATCTGAAATGTCAGGTTCAAACAGTTGATAAAGCACATGTTTTTCTTTTACATGTATAGTATTCAGTACCCATATTTTTTGAATTACTAATATTGAATGTATCTTTTTGTTAATTAGTCTGTATTTGCTGATGTTTCAGCTGTATGTTCTAACATATTAAGACTACAATTTGGAAATCCCAAGTTACATTTAAGGGGCAATGGAAGATTTGTTTCCAATTAGCTAAATTGTTTAAATGTATTTGAATTGCTTCTATTTATTCATGGTTGGAATCCTGCTCCATAAATACTTACATTTTAGTTCTAGACCATTATTACATGAGGCACATCCGGCTGCAGGCAGAGATCCAACAGCCACTAATATTACATGAGGCACACCCAGTTGCAGGCAGAGATCCAACAGCCACTAATATTACGAGGCACACCCGGCTGCAGGCAGAGATCCAACAGGCACTAATATTACACAAGGCACACCCGGCTGCAGTCAGAGATCCAACAGCCACTGATATTACATGAGGCATACCCGGCTGCAGGAAGAGATCCAACAGGCACTAAACTTTGATCTCCGGCCTTATTCATAGTTGATTAGGGCAAGAAAAACTCACTGGCTAGAAAGAATAATGCTTTTACTTATACCCACAGACTTATGCTTGCTTTGTGGCAGTTCTAGCAAACCAGGAGGTACACCGTTTTTTAATAGTGCTAAACCCAGTAAATTTGGGTCTTCTACATGCTATAGCCCACTATGATGTATGTTTTGTTCAGTTTTTTTGGAGGGTGTTAGCAGAGGCTTGTTAAAAGAATGCTGGGAAGAGAGGAATGGCTGCCAGTAGGTTTGAGGCAGTGATAGTTTGTCACCAGAGCCATGGTAACTGACTCACTTAGAATTGAAGACCTCTTTCGTCAGTTCTTTCAGTGTGACAGAAAATCTCTTTGGGTAGGGGCTGAGGACAATGGAGTAACAAAGCAGACTTCACCACTATCCCAGAAAAGGCATAAACCTTTACATACATTGGTGGCATAAAGTATGCCACTAAATTGGTGGCATAAAGTATGCATTTTGATTTTATACATGTGCTAATATGTGACAGGTGATTAAGCACCTTTCCCTGGCTAATTCAACACTAGCCACAAAACCTGCCATTCCTCATGCTGTACTTCTTAATGTCAATCCTTGTGATATACAGTATAATCATAACTATACATTCATCAGTGGGCTATTCAGTGAGCACTGAATGGGTGGGGGGGGGGGATTTTTATGCTACCTCTGTCAACAGGCATGTAAATGTATCTGGGAAGATATATGGTTTACATTACTTGGATATTTCTGCCAAGGGGGTCTGACAAAAAACAAAACAAAAACACACAGCTGCTATGATCAATGTTATTTCAACGATGACTGATGCCAGGCCATTCTTCAGTTTGATGAAATTGGTTGTTACACTAAAGGGCAATGCCTTTATGTATTTAATCTTTGTATATATGTAGAAGATAATGTATGCCTATAATGTGTTTTATCAAATGCAGGACAGGAGGCTTACATTTTGTGTTGCAGCAGCGTTGTACATACACTGCTATTAAACTGCTTTGCGTATTATAGATTGTTGCATCTCACAGAACTTAAAAATCCAATATTGGCTAAATGTCAATTTGGCACACATTATGTAATGATACCTGTGGAATTTCTGTTACTTTTGCCAATTTGCATTGCGCTTGTCTGAAGTTTACAATTCATCTAAGCGATCATATCTTCTGTATTATGATGCTTACATGTGACATACAATGCTTGAAATTCTGTTTGCTTGGTGAGTGAAACTGCTCCATACTGTCTGAGAATCAATTGCTTGTAAAAAAAAAACTAAAAAAAAATTATGAATTTCCCTTGTCAGTTTCCATCCATGACCTCCCTGTGGGAGCACCTCAAATCTTCTAGTGATATAATTATCTTGCTTCATTTAGGCTTTTCTTTTATATTTGTTGTAAAAGTGGATATAGGTTTTTGTTTGTTTGTTTGTTTGTTTGTTTTAAACTGTTGTTGTTTGGTCCTTATTTACTCCTCCTTTTATAGAAAATGGTAATTTTGCCCTTGTGTGTGTATCTTTGAAGTTCTTTTATTTCACTGGTACAGTACTTGGTCCACTGATTAATCTTCATTTACTCCAAAAACGTAATTGTTTTATATAACCATCCACTACTAACACTGCTTAACCACTGAAAGAATCAAAGTAACCATTTTTTTTTTCTTTTTTCTAAAGCCAAAGCAAAACAACTGATACCTGTTGTACACAGGAAAAAAATACAGCTTCACGGCTCTGGTAAAATGGCAGGCACTCCAGCTCATGAACTGTGGAAATCGAGCTGTCCTTGCAAAGGTAACACGAAATTTTCCTGTCAGGACACTGCACTGCGATTGGCTATCATATTATTGTTAATAAAACAATGGATAACACTGTGTAACAAATATTTTTTTTTTTGGTTCCTGGGTAGTAAGTGTTATTTCCTAGTTGCTTATGCCTCACAAGTATAGAAAATGGCTATTATTCCCCACAAACTTTGCTTTTGTGACCAGGACATTGAAATTTACCTATTTTCCAGAACATTCCAGATAGATTCAGTGCTGAGTAAACTTGGAGTAACTTCTAGAACTTTCTAGAACTTTCCAGTAATATAAATAGTAGTATAAATACAGGGGCCTTAAGCCCACCAGTTCAGTTTGGTTCCAGCTGCCTAAGTGGATACATATCTGCATTTTTCTGAGATGGCATCAAGGTCATAGGAGACTTCAAAATGGTGGCATTCCTGGGGTCTCCAAGGTGGTTTTACCAAGTTTCCCTGCTATCTTTGCCTTTGGGACAGCAGGGACACCAAGGCGCACTACCACAGGAGGGACTGGCCACAACGGACCGAGTTCTCTGTGGGGAGGAACAACGTCAAGTGGGAGCCACTGGTGGACCCCCGGAAGGTGCTGATGCCACCACTGCACATCAAATTGGGCCTTATGAAACAATTTGTCAGAGCTCTAGATAAGGAGTCGGCAGCCTTCAAGTACCTTCAAGACTTCTTCCCTAAGCTGTCTGAGGCAAAGGTCAAAGCCGGTGTCTTCGTCGGACCATAGATAAAGAAGATCCTGGAGTGCAATGAATTCCCCAAGAAGCTCACTAGTAAGGAGAAAGCGGCTTGGAACAGCTTTGTCGCAGTGGTTCGGGGCTTCCTGGGCAATCACAAGGCCGAAAACTATGTGGAGCTGGTTGAGACTCTGGTGAAGAACTACGGCACAATGGGCTGTAGGATGTCCCTCAAAGTCCATGTCCTTGATGCTCATCTTGATAAATTCAAGGAGAACATGGGAGCGTACTCGGAGGAGCAAGGCGAGCGCTTCCACCAGGATATACTGGACTTTGAACGCCGCTACCAAGGACAGTATAACGAGAACATGCTGGGAGACTACATTTGGAGGCTGATTCGTGAAAGTGATTTACAGTATAATCGTAAATCTCGAAAAACTACTCACTTCTAAATCTTTTGTAGTCATTTTTGTATTACTTTAGTATAAATACATTTTAATTTGGATTCATATGTTGTTTTTTTCTGACTTTATGTGAACGAAAAGACCACAAATTCGCCCGTTTTTTCATTGGAAATAGGTAAATTTCAAAATATCACTGTCCTGGTCACAAAAGCAAAGTTTGTGGGGAATAATAGCCATTTTCTATACTTTTGAGGCATAAGCAATTAGGAAATAACACTTACTACCCAGGAACAAAAATTGTGTTACATAGTGTAATTCTCTGCCTACACCGAAACCCTAACCTGAATGTCATTGTCCTATACGGCAGTCATTACACATCTAAAGTAGTTCATGTTTCGCAGTGAATAAGCGTTTTTGTTAATTAAAGAAAAGTGACCGGAGGTGCTGACTTCCTCAGTTGTCCTGACAGGAACATTTCGTGGTACCTTGTAAGCACAGGCTCACAGCCCCACCTACTGGGGTACAACAATGTCACTTTTGAAGGATGTTTTATTTTATTTTTTTATTATTATTATTTATTTATTTTTTTTATATAGTATCATTGCCATCATGTATAATATATGTTAAATAATTAGTTGTTCTACAGTCGAAAAATACGCTGCTGCAATAGTTATCAATCGGAGATTATATATATATATATATATATATATATATATATATATATATATTAGTTAATAAACAAAACGAAATCGCTATATTTCAAATACCAGTACATATGGACTAACGTTGTTTGGGGAGCGGATTTATCTGTATCAACAGTAGCAAACCAGTGTCTGTTTTTGCAGCATGTTGCAATGTTTGGTAACCCGTACTTAGCTCTAGTATTACAATTAACACCATTTTGTGTGAAAGCCAAATTATTTTTTTATCGTATGAAATAATAATATATATAAAAAAAAAATAAAAAAAAAAAAATCTGCCGAAACCCGGGATCGAACCAGGGACCTTTAGATCTTCAGTCTAACGCTCTCCCAACTGAGCTATTTCGGCTACACCCTTCATAACGGAAATACGCATTTAGTCTGTCAGACACAACATGACAAAAATGTGTAGCGTGCATGATACATGCTCCTTGCAAGGGAACTGGGTCTTGTACAGCGGTATCGGCGCTATGCTTCAGAGCGGGAGGTGCCGGTGTCATGGCAAATTTGGCCCCCCTGCCAAATTTGTCCCCCCCTGAGTCATGTGACATATTAGCGTACGAGTCACGTGACGATTAAGTTTCGCCATGCGAAAAGAGGATAGGGTAAAACATCTCGGCATTTTACTTACTGAAAGTTACGTTTGCTTTTTTATTGGCATTTAGTCGTATTATATTTATTTTTTTATATTTATCAATGTTTTTTGTATCATAAAAATGGTTGTATTTTATTTGATTGCTTTTCACGTGATTACATAAGAGCTTTTACAGTAAATATAAAATACATTAAATATTGTTTAATTACATATATGCTAATAAATAATAATAAAGTAGAACAGCTTAAATGATCACAACTGTAACGCAAACGTTATATTAAAATTGTAACTTTTCAAATAAACAAAATGTTTATAACAAACAATAAGTTAGAAGTATAGTCTGGTAATAATTTCTACACATATTTGTGGGTAGTCATGTTGATGTTTAGTCTTGCTATACTTATGGATCACAATCAGGGAGTTGTCATGATTACATACAGTTGCAGACAAAATTATTGACACCCTTAACTAAAGATCATTCAAGACGCTTTTTATTTTTTTATTTGAATTGTTGTCAAATGTGGTTACCATTAAGGTCGCGTATAAGACTTTTGTGTTTAGATGACTGTATAGTTATTTCATGCACTGCTATACCAGATGTTTCTTTAAATCCTTGGATTTTTGCGAGCTGCTCGAACAATTCTTTATGCTATAGTCGTAATTTTCCTGGGACGTCCACTTCTTTCCATCGTTTCAGTTGAAGTAGTCTTCAAATACTTCTTGATTATTGTGGATTTTTGTATTACGATTTTTTTTTTATCCACAACGCTCTTTATCGATTCCCCTTCTGCTGTAGTAGTTACTGTAACAAGTGCTTTTCTCACATCTAGATCCAACTCCTTTGTTTTGACCATGCTGTGTTAAGTGCACAAACTATTTTGCTTCAGTTTCTGTGCGTGTTTTACAGCTAATGTTTTTTTTTTTTTTTTTTTTATAATATTGCTAAATTGATATGTAGTGGTTTCTAATTGATTAATAGTGACTAACTCAATTAAGACTAACCTTAACTTACAGACTTTAATTGAAAATGTGCCAATAAGTTTGTGATCAACAAATATTGTTATTTACTCCAATAAGGCAGTATGATTAATATAGGTTATACAGTAGCTTCAGTGTATATTGTGAGAAATATTTAGGGAATGTCAAAAATTAAAGGAATTAACAGGTCAAAATGTTTAATCTTTAGCATTATTCATGCATGGTCTTGCACTAAATCTGCAAAAAATTTCTCTTAGTTTAACCATATAACTTGTAATAAAAAAATGAAGTAATACACCCTCATTGTATGTGTTGCCACTTCCTACAGTGTTTGTCAGATCATTGGCATCATCCTGGAATGGAGCCTGTCATTTCTCAAAGCAGGTCTGCAGATTGGTTGTTGTTCCTTTGTTATCAGTAATACTGTATATGCATTTGTTAAATATGTATGAAGCCAAATTCTATCATATGCTATAAAATAAGAATGTTTCTTCCATAACTTCCAACACTCAAAAGTACAAATTTGGAACTAGAAGCAATGTGATTGTTAACCACTACATATTGTCCCTGACTTTAGTGTGTATAATTCAGGCTCTTAACTAATGAAGCATAGAGGATGTCAGATTTGTGTAAATGCTAGAGTAGAAGTCAATCTAGATCCGAGTTGTCCAGTCTTAGTGCTGGTGAACCCTTAACAGAGCACTGCATGGCGAGCAGAAATCTGAACTCAATAAAATTTAGTGAGTTGTGTATCAGTTGTAGTAGTCAGAACCAGAAAGACATTCACAAAAAAAGGCACAACATGTTGAAAAATGTAACAAACTTTATTTTCTGTATTCTTCACAATAAAACATGATCAGTACATGATCAGGTTGCATATTTCCATTGTAAAAGTGCTATCCAGGACTTAATGCGTAAGCAGTGGTGAAAAAAAAAAAAAAACAAGCTATACTGTAGGTCAGCTTTGGTAAAAAGCCCACTCACCACGTTGAAATTGAAGCATTACATGTAAAATGTGAAGTTGTTTATTACTTCAGAATTACATTTACTGTACTTTTATATCATGTTACACCCACCTTATTTGGCACAATCTCACTTGAATACAGTGAATCAACCCCTCCCCCAGCTGGTTCACAATAACTACATTAAACAAGGTGGGTGTAAGAACTGACATCCAGTTTACTTTGGATATCTCTGCCCCGGAAATACTCAAGTCAGGCAATAATTCAGTAGCTCAGAAACTAAGACTACCATACCAATTAAAAATGAAAGTGCAAAAGCATCTGCAATATTTCTCCAAATAAAAACGTCTCAATACAGAATCAAGGTCTCCTGAAAAAAAAAAAAGTCTTCAAAATAAGTAGTTTGTGTGCTCATGAAAAATAAACACTGAAGACAATGAGCCTTATTAACAATGCCCTACTGTACATATGTAAATAGCTATAAATTATGACAGGCATTACCAAATTTTAGTGTTAGTATAATATACTAAGCTGGAATGCTTAGTATAAAATGTTCAAAAAAACATATAGTAAAAAACAAAATAATAAATCTGTTTCACCTTTACTTACCATACTTACCCGTGTGTGTAACTCTGCAAATGGAGCACATATACTCCTCCATACTTATGAGGTCATCTGGCTGTAGATCTTCACACTGGCCATGGAACCATTCGCCACACCTCCTGCATTTCACCATCAGCTCGAGTCCAATCCTGTATGGTCTCCTGCATGTGCAGTAGACCTCCACATCACAGAAATGTACCTCTGGGAGGGGAGTTCTCTCACAGCTCGGGAAAGGAGTAAGAGATCCAGCTACAAAACAAAAAAAAAAGATGATCACGCATTTGCTTTTGATCATAACATAACTTACCTGGATCTCCACCCATGCAGAGTGTGAGGCTGTTTGCGATGGTAAACAGTCCACAGTCACTACATCCCTGCTGCTGCTGTACATGTGGCCACACGATCCGAACTGTCTTTCCACTGTACTGCAGCAGTGATATGACCTGGGAACGGAAATCATGGTTATTATTAATTCCCAAAGAGTCATACACATTTAAAGTACCTTCCTCACAGCCTATGTTACTTACCGTGACCCAGTGATTGCCAGACACATTAAGAATCTGTACAAATCCCTGAGCCGGTGAGCTGAAGGAAGTCAGCTGTGTCAGGCTGGTGACAGCATACAAACCTCCAACCTGTGGGTACTGTCTACGTAGCAGAGCCTGGCTGTGGTCCATCACCTCATCATCCAGCCACATGTTTTGTCCCAGCACAATGTTCTGGATGCTTCCAAGGTTCAAATGATGTTTTGTGAGCACGTGCTTACAATCTGTTTAACTGGCTATCAAGAAAGTTTGTTACCAGACTAAGCTCTTAGTTTTCTACATACTACAGACTACATTTAAATTACGTATGTTCTTCCATTCTTTGTCTGACCTCACTATAAAAGTTTAATGATGTAATACTCACCGATCATGTACCATGGAGAAACAATCCCTTTCCAGTAAAATCGTTGATTGATTTTCCCCATCATTCTCTTGATCCCAAAGTGTCCTGCGTGAACTTCATTGAGAATGGCAGTCTTCTCCTCTTCATCAGTCACAACCCTACGGAGACACTCTCCATTCTTCTCAGGGACATACAGGTACCTAGACTGGAATTTGCCAGACTGGAATTTGCTAAAATGCATATTGACAAGCCACAATCCTTCTGGACAGATGAGTCAAAACTGGAGCTTTTTGGCAAGTCACATCAGCTCTATGTTCACAGACGAAAAAATGAAGCTTTCAAAGTAAAGAACACCATACCTACAGTGAAACATGGAGGAGGCTCGGTTATGTTTTGGGGCTGCTTTGCTGCGCCTGGCACAGGGTGCCTTGAATCTGTGCAGGGCACAATGAAATCTCAAGACTATCAAGGCATTCTGGAGCGAAACGTACTGCCCAGTGTCAGAAAGCTCTGTCTCAGTCGCAGGTCATGTGTCCTCCAACAGGATAATAACCCAAAACACACAGCTAAAAGCACCCAAGAATGGATAAGAACAAAACATTGGACTATTCTGAAGTGGCCTTCTATGAGTCCTGATCTGAATCCTATCGAACATCTATGGAAAGAGCTGAAACTTGCAGCCTGGAGAAGGCACCCATCAAACCTGAGACAGCTGGAGCAGTTTGCTCAGGAAGAGTGGGCCAAACTACCTGTTAAGAGGTGCAGAAGTCTCATTGAGAGCTACAGAAATAGTTTGATTGCAGTGATTGCCTCTAAAGGTTGTGCAACAAAATATTAGGTTAGCGGTCCCATCATTTTTGTCCATGCCATTTTCATTTGTTTTATTATTTACAATATTATGTTGAATAAAAAATCAAAAGCAAAGTCTGATTTCTATTAAATATGGAATAAACAATGGTGGATGCCAATTACTTTTGTCAGTTTCAAGTTATTTCAGAGAAAATTGTGCATTCTTCGTTTTTTGTGGAGGGGTACCAACAAATTTGAGCACGTCTGTGTATATATATATATATATATATATATATATATATATATATATATATATATATATATATATATATATATTCTTTAATACAAATTCTGTTTTCTGGTACTCACATTTCTGCTATTAGTTAGAGAGATGTTTTAATCTTTTAAACCTTTTCTTTCATATTATATATATATATATATATATATATATTACACACACACACACACACACACGTTTATCATTTATTTAAATGTCTATGCACATCTTCAAAAATACAGGACGGCTTCAATAACTTATAATGTATTAATATTAATTTTCGATATTTATTTATTTATTTTTACCTTTCAAAACGAATGTACTGGCTTTCTTTCTGATACCCCTCTTCTCTTCTTTGGTGGCTTTTTCAGGATACTCACCTGTGCTGAGGTAGCGATATACCGCTCTCAAGTGATCCATATCGATTGATAAATGTAGTTTTCTGAGGGGGGAAAACACAGTATTACAAATTTGTATTGTAAAAAGAGAAATGATTTGATTACAATTGTATGACGGCGCCAACTGTCAGTGTCAAGATCTGTGGAGCAAAAGCAGTGACGCGCATAGCAACAGAACGCTGACATGTCACATGACTCAGGGGGGGACAAATTTGGCAGGGGGGCAAAATTTGCCATGACACCGGCACCACCATTGCCTATGAGAAACTCCTACCTGTGGAAAGCAAGGTTCGTTACTATATATATAACTAGCGTTTACGGGGGTAGTGGTCAATCGCTCTGCCCCCAACTTTTACAATTTGTTTTCTAACAGATATTAGTCTATACTGTATTATGCAATTCTCATTATGTTGGGGCAAGACGTTCTTCCTTTTGTTGGGCCGGGTCAAAAGAGACTGAAAATTGGGACTGCTTGGGACTGGACGATGGGGAGAGGGGGGTAGCGGGAGTGTTAGTTTTCGTGTATTGAGTACGTGTGTGCTGTCCTGTGTTTCCCGCCGTCTGTGTGTCACCCTGCATGAGTCTGTGAGTGGAAGCACATTTTGTGTCTAGGCAGTGGTGGCGCGCTGCCTGGGGTGTCACATGCACGGTGCAGCTGTAGGGGTTTGTGTTGGCTGCAGTGATTTGTGTTTGGTTCTGCCAGTCAGCTGCTTGGGCGGGACCTAAGGTCTGAGCGATTGGCCCGTGCGTGCGTGCGTGCGTGCGTGCGTGCAACCTGGCGAGACGGTATACCAGACACTCTGTCAATCAGTGCGTTTACATGAGCATAACAATTCCCATATTTTTCAGAACTAATTAATTCCGATATCAAAAGTTATGTTCCAATAAGAAGTCAGTCTGCATGGATCCATTTGCTCCGTTATTGAATCGTATTTTGTCATATTGTACTTCCTAGAACCGAAGTCATTGTATTTTATATTGCTCTTAATTGTATTAATACTTGTACTGTGATTCTTGAAATGTATTTTTGTTTACGACTGTAAGTCGCCCTGGATAAGGGCATCTGTTAATAAATAAATACATAATAATGTTAGGGATCAAGTAATATTTGTCCGTATGTATTTTTTTAAATAGCCCATACTGAAGCACGTGTTTTCCAGCTTTAAAATTACGTGATCATTTAAAATAATGTCTGCAAAAGAAACTGGTAATACAGAACAGGATGAGCTGTTGGAAAGACTGACTGCACATTGTGGGCAATCTGAAAAGAGGTATAGGATAGTAATCTTTGAATTTAAGACCTGACACTTCGATAAAGCACTTGTTATTGGATTGGTCTCTGTTCTATTGCAGAAAAAATGGCCGGTCTGTTCAAATCGTAGGGTACTACAGTACTTTGCATGCGAAAATATCCTGCGTTTTCCGAAAACTTCAATTCATGTATACAATTGAATTCTAATTAGACTTTCTATCGTTAATCATGTAAACACAGAAAAGTGACGTTTTAAGAAAATCGTTTTTCTGATTCAGTTTTCTGAAAACGCTTTGTCATGTAAACGCACTGAATGACAGGCCACAAACTGGGAGACCAAGAGTCACAACAGATCATTATGCAGCATCTTCAATGATCGTTTTCGCACTGCTAATCGCACAGCATCTGTTACTGCAGGTCTCTTTTAAGTGATAAGTTTCTTTTGATGCTCAGTATACTACACAAAATATTATAGACATATCTTTTTTTTTTCCTAGGTATAAACAAGCTGAGAGATTGAGAAAAAGGTCCTTAAAAATAAGACACAAGTCTGTATGTCAGAAGAGAAACATGGTAAAATCAGGAGATTAAAAATATTTTTTAATTTTAATATGGGACATTTAGCTGCATGCCACTGGTTACCACCCACACGGTAATGATTTGAAAGTTTGAATAGGGTATAAATGTTGCCCGTTCTCCAAAGTTCAAACGAATGGTAAATCTGTGACTCAAATATTTCAAATGGCAACTTGCCTGATTTTCTTGCTGGTACAAATTATTAAAATAAATAATCCCTCAATTTAAATCCACAAACACCATAAGAAACATAGATTACAGCAATTCCTTTTTCTGTGGAAGTATATCGTAAGATATGTATAAGTACAAGAATTGTGCTGGTTTCGCTAAGTAGAAATAGTAATTTAACGATTTCAACATTGCTTACAAAAGCCTTTTGATTGCTCTCTGGTTAATATACTGTACATGTTCAGTGAAATGTTTCAGAGAGTACAAGTGAAAAGTCACTTTTACCCGCTGCAGGATGTAGACAGCAGTTCTTGGTTACACTGTTAAAGTGACTGCAGGCTCTTTTCCTCACAGTATATTTTCACTCTCCTGCAGCACCGTGCCCTGCAACTCACAATGGCAATGACACTGTTGACAACGCCAAAACACTAAATGAGCTTGGAGTTCTCTACTACTTGCAGAACAACTCTGAGTGAGTGAGCTTATTTACAGGGCTTGTTTATTTAACTCATTCGCAAAAAAGGGGTTGGTTTTTATCAACTTATAAAATGTCAGAATAAGCCACAACTTGATTTTTTGGGTGGCAATTTTACCTTTCATCATTGGTCAAATTAATTCCTCAGTTACATAAAATAAATCATATCTAGGGATAATTTTGTAGTGCTGTGTTGAAAGAGGTAAATAGTGGTTTCTGAAAATGTAATCATAATGCTACATTCAATAAAATGTCTACAGTACCAGTTGTCAAAAAAGCACTCTGTTTATCTAGAACTGCCTAAATGTTTCTGACCCGGTCCCTGGAGATGAGGCAGTGAGTGCTTAGGCCGGTTCACCCGGACAGCGCTCAGTCTCTGAATAACCTGGCAGCTATTTACAACAAGAAGAAAGAGAATGAGAAGGCAGAGGAGCTGTACGAGAGTGCCCTCGACATCAGGAGAAGAGCGCTCTTGTCTGATCACTCCTCCCTAATGTACACCATAAAACAACTTGCAGTGCTCTACAAGAGGAGGGTGAGGCAGCTGTGAGTGAGGGCATATAAAGGATGTCAGGGGACAGAATCAAGGGAATATACTGTACGTTACATTTATATTTTTACATATATCTAGAAAACTGATGAGGGTCCCAGAATCTGGGGATATATTGATAAATCTTTTAGCCTGTCCATCCATTCCTGTGTAATTTAGACCTAATGCTTTGTGTACTGGCTTCATACTTAGTACACATAGGTATTCTTTGATTCCCAAGATTCATAGTTTTCGCATAAGAATGTCTGTACAAGCTTCTTATGAGGCACTGCTATGCGCTTGTGTATTTGCTTCTGTTTCTCAGTGTGAAATTGCGTAGCCAACCTGCTTGACACCGAGTAGAGCATGCCAGTGTGAAAGGGGCAATGTACAGTGGTAATGTACAGTAAAATAAATTTATGAATTGCCACATTATTTTAAACCTTTGAACATTTCAATGACACACCTCTTTTTCACATTCCCATTAATTTTTACAAACCATTCTATCTGATATGATAATTTGTAATTTATGTATTTATGTAAATATTATTGTTGTGATTTTTCACTATAATATTTTCTTTCAGGGAAACTGGACAAGGCTGTTCCTCTGTATAAACTGGCAGATGAAATTCAGCAGAAGTCTTTTGGGCCTCAACACCCAAGTGTGGCCACAGCTTTAGTATACCTGGCTGTATTATACTGTCAGGTGGTAAGTTGTAGCTACATTTTGCCACATTATCTGGTATTTGGTAAAAGTGGTCTAAAAACATACCATTTTAAAAGTAGTGGATTTAAACTATGAATAAAATAATTAAAAATTACTATTTTATCTACCTATGCTTTTAATATGTTGTTCAGAAAAAGCATCAAGAAGCTCTGCCCCTGTATGAGTGAGCTCTGAAGGTCTATGAGGACAGCCTGGGTCGCAGTCATCCCAGAGTGGGAGAGACGCTCAAGAATCTACGCTCAAGAATCTAACTGCGTTGAGGTGAGTGGTGCTGGGAAGGTGCAAAATACACATATCCCCCTTTTATAACAATGTAGTTGAGAGCCACAGTTACAATATAGTGCTATTTGTGTTCCACCTTACAGGAATGAAACTGCTAGGTGAAATGGCATTATGTGGCAAATGGGAGCCACAACCATGCCATCTTATAACTGGTTACGTAGTATAAAGGGTGTTCTTATGAAGGGGGAGCACTATACAGGTATTTCTGCATCTTTATTATCTAAAACTGTAGATTTTAAATTAAAATGTTAACATTTTGCAGAATACTGTATACTGTATATTTATTAATCCTGATAATGTAACCGTCTGTTTTAGTTACGAAGGGCGATTTTAAAAAAGCTGCTGAACTGTATAAAAGAGCCATGGAAATTAAAGAGTGGTCGCTGGTTTGTGGAAAAGCTCCTTCTAGACACTCAAGTGGAGACACCATCAGCCTAAATGCGCTTCACCCCAATGCACATAAAGACATTGGACACAGGTGACCTGAATTACAGTAACACACCATACACCATATAATCCTTAGTGTGTTTCTACTATCGCTGAAAGACTGTTTTTCTTAAACTACAGAGCTGAAAATATTCTGTAGCTCACTGGATGCACATGACCAATCTTAATAATTTGTAAATGTTTTGTTAAGAACAGTGTTGATTTACACAAAACTATGTCACATTTAGCAAAGGCTCTAAGATACTCACCAAAGACCTCTGTTTCAATAAATGCATTCGTCATTACTAAACTATTTCTTATTTTCTCAAAACTAGCTAAAGGGCTCCTATAGTTTACTTTATTATTTGATTAATCAAATAACTTGCCCATTGTGACTGAAACTGACGACAGGGAGATGCAACTTTACACATCAGAGATGACATTTGCATAATACGGTACATTAATCAAGTTGTGTGCTATGCTACATATTGCAGAATTGTATCCTTTAAACCTTGTAAGAAATTAATCAGTTTCATTAGCGATTCTTCCATGTCTTTTTCAGCTTAGACATGTGGGAAGTAGCCACAGAAGACCACGGCAAACAGGATGGTAAGATTGGCACCTTGCGTCACACAAAGTGCTATCAAAGCACGGTTAACAGTTATAACCTACCTGGTTGCTCTTCAGTGTATTTATTTTGTATATTGTGTGAGAACTCATTGTATATTTTCACAGATAAACAACAAAGAAAACAAGACTCTGGTCTTTTAAAATGTTTTAAATGCTCTTGGGGATTTATTAAATATAAATCACTGGGATATATTTTGTCTCAAATACAACATATTTAGTTTTATTTAAATATTTTAGTTACTCAACCCAACCCTTTACATACTATACATAATGCTGAAATGTTTAATGTTTTTTTTTTTTTGTGGAACATTTGTAACAGATAATTAATTTGCAGAAAGGTGACTGATTTACATAATAGCTTTTAAAAGTCAGTATGCACTGAACTCTGTTTTCTTTACATTTTAAGTCAGATTTTTTTATTATTTCTACCTTGCTGGCAAGGGGGAAATAAATCATGTGTCTTCAGCAACTTCCATACTATGTACTACCAATTTTGTCTGTATAATTATTCCCTGGCCAAACTTCTGATAGTATATACATTACAATGTATGACCACATTTAAATACAGTAAAACCTCAGTTACGAACAAACTTACCGAACACCCCACTTTTAGCCAGAAATATGCAAATCACTCAGCCATGCATGCAATGCTACCAGATAGGCACTCCTAAATGGCGTGCTGGTCATGAAGGCAAAATTACTGTACCAACAAATATATCCAGACAAAGGTGAGGCAGATTTCAAAGCAAGTATTGCATTTTTGTTTAAAAAAAAAAGCACTATATTAACCCACGTTTTCCTGGACGTTTAAATTGGTGTTTTTGCTACAGTTATAATTTAAATGTTAACTTACATTTATTTCCATGTATAAAAACTTTAGAACCATAGCAATAAGAGTATTGCATTACTGTACTGTATCCTTGTATTATTCTTCAGATTGAGGGTGTAGATAGCAGGTATACACATTTATTAAAACTATTGAAAACTGATTTTCAGAGTTACAGACATTTCAGACTTACAAACAGCCTCCATTCCCAAGGTGTTCGTAACTCTGAGGTTATACTGTACATAGAAAAAAAACAGAATGCCTTTTAAGTAAGCGTTACTTATACAGTATTTGTTAAGAATAAAAACTGCAGCTGCTTTAAGACCTAATTAATTTTCTTCATTTGAATGTCTACATTTTTCTCATCTGTGCCATAAGTTCTTCCAGACTTTGCTCCGACTCTGGAACCGTTTCACCACCACAAGCTGCTTCCACCTACAATAAAGAGCAGATAGATATTCATTAAAACTCTAGAAGTCACAGCACTAAAACTTACGTTTCTGAATATTCTCTCAAATGCATCACTAGCTTGATACAGTTAATACGGTACATAACTTTTCTCTAGAGTGGACAGGCTTTTTCATAGAGTATATAATAGGTTTTTATATAACAGCTGTAGCTAAACTTCAGGCATATTGACCTAAAAGTCAACCAATACTGACATATACAGACCTTTTCTGGAATAGTGTACGCCACAGTGATCCCTTCCGGTAAGTCCGGCACAGGACCTGAAGCAGCTTTTAATTCCTCATCTGTGACCTCCGAAACCAGCTCAATGCCTGTTCAACAAAATGAGTCTCACATTTAACCATTTTGTTTTGTAAATTGCATACATTTACCAGATATTTGAATTATTCTGCAAAATATTTTACCCCAATCATTGTCTTCATGAACCACTTGCTCCTCTTCTGCCACCACCACCTCCTGTTTTGGTCGTGCAGCCTCTTTATTCTATGAGTGAATACAATGGAGTAGCATTCCTTTTTAAAAATACATTTTCTAAGAGCCTAGGATTCATTGTCATATATTCGGGGGGGGGGTAATGCCATTTTTTTTCTTTTCGCAATTACTACACACACTTTTACATGGTTAATGAAATCACATTTCTCCTAATCCTCTAATGTTCTTTAAGTTGTGCCCTAGGTTGCTTTAATGCATCCATACCTTATTAAAATCATTTATTAAGTTCTTAAGTCAATGCTGTCCAAGTAATGTTTATATTGCTTCAATACAAGGTTATTAGATTTACCTGCTTTTAACATCAGGTATAAGTTCAAGGTATACAACAATCTACTTTCAATACATTTATCAAATGATTAGCCTTAATACAAAAATCCCAAATAGATATCTGGTTTCACATACTCTGATTAGCATTCATCCATCTATTCAAGTAATTTTATGTAGTTCAAGGTTAGTGCTAATCTGGGGAATGAAACCAGCTGAATAGAAGTTAGTACTGTAAACATACAAATTAATCTTTAGCCATGATATCCTACATAAAATAAAAATACAAATGGTGAAACCAAAAATACAGACTGCTTACTTTGTATTCCTCTTGCTGTTTTCTGCAGTGCCTGTCATCACACTGGGTGTTGGGTTTCATGACCATTGTGGGGAAGAAATCCTGCATTGCATTGTAACCCAAATAATAACTCACTGTACCAAAACCTAAAAGATACCTGTATAAGCCAATGAAATCATTATTTGCAATGGAAATGACAACAATATAAAGTAACGTTTCCCCCTAAATACCTTATCTGGCCAGGCCAGCGTAAGTGAGGGGAGAATACATTAATTCACTTACTTGAGAACATTTTGAACTAGGATTCCTGCAACTACTCCCATGGTGGTAGGCAAGCTGGCAGCACAAACTCCGTCTCGTTTCAAGGTCTTCTCATCTATGTTGGAAGCCACCACAAGAGGAGGAGCACACTGTAAGAAATTAGGTAATCCAATTCACTGTACAGACACTTCCAAAATATTCAATGTACAGCACTTTAAAGTAGGACTATTATAAAGGTATAGGGTCAGATTAGTGCAGTTTTCTTACTGTTAGTACAAGTATGAGTTCAATAAAAAAAAAGTTAAATTATTTCTATACAGTAAAAAAGAACACTTAAGTGGGTTTGCGGCTAAAGTGTAATTTTAAATATGAATCTGTATTACACCAGACTCGTGTTTTATTTTTTTGTAGTGGTGCGATCTGTCGTACTACACATTCACATTCATTACACGTCCAGTGTGTAGAGGCCTTTAGCCTGTATTTTTTTCACAGTTACCACAGATTTCACGATTTCCGTGAAATGCACCCTTTACTGTGAAAATTCTCACTTCTCTTTGCCGACCGAGGACGGGAGCTCCCAGGGGGCGGCCCTCAATTGGCCGAGCGTTGCCCAGGGGGAGGGAGGGTTAGGTCGGCCAGAGTGTCCTCGGCTCACCGCGCACCAGCGACCCCTGTAGTCTGGCCGGGCGCTTGCGGGCTTGCCTGTAAGCTGCCCGAGAACTGCGTTGTCCTCCGACGCTGTAGCTCTTGGGTGGCTGCATGGCGAGTCCGCAGTGTGAAAAAAAGCGGTCGGCTGACGGCACACGCTTCGGAGGACAGCGTGTGTTCGTCTTCGTCCTCCCGAGTCAGCGCAGGGGTGGTAGCTGAGCATAATAAAATACTTGGCCATTCCAAATTGGGAGAAAATAATAAAAATAATTGGCAACGACTAAATTTATAAAAAAAAATAAAAAATTCTCACTTCTGAAAATAGGTAAATATACATGTATTTATCACTTAAAAATAAATACAGCAAATGTTTGTCTTATTGACTCTACCTGTTACACTGCATTTAGGAACTTGACAGCCAGTTTAGTTTTCTTCTGGGAAATGACTGAACACATTGCATAGAGCTGCACGATTTCTTTAAAATGTCTTCAACGAAAAAGACACAAGCTGCTCAAAGATTGGAAATATTTCTGCTAAAGATCACTCTGTCCAGTACAAGGGCCATTTCATGTGTCTTGTTATTTTTACATTTATTTGTGTTTTAATTTTGTTTGATAATTCACTGATGGTGAAAATAGAATGTCTTTAAAAGGTGGACATAAATCAAAATATTAAACAATTTTGCATTTAGTGTTTTCCAGATAAGCATTTAAATATTTAGGAACATTTGTTATATAATAATCTAGAGAAAATTATCAATTTTGAATGTGAAACTATTTTGTCTGCTTTAATACATACGTTTAATCGTGAAATATCTTGAATACCTCTTTAGACCGTGAAATAAGCCTTTTTTATTCTTTACAGTTAAATAAATACATCCTTAGATATGAGGTCAAAGTGCCTTGCCATTTAACTCTTTCCAATGACACCTCAACAATACACTGAACTACCTTGACTGATAGATAAAATGCCAACTTTGATTTTGAATTAAGTTATACATATATTCTTCAATTAATACAGTTTTCATCCTCATTTACCCATTTTGGTTGCTTGCACAGAAGTCATTTGTATCACTAGTATCAAAGGCAGTAAAGAAGACATGCATGTTACAAAAACCTTTGATAAAGACTTTGGTGTGGCTAAAAGGCAAAGTCAATAATTCTGTTTATTTGTTAAATTATGACAAATTGTGTATTTTTCTTTTTTGTTTTGTTAAAAAGTGGTTCAAGTTTACTAAATGCTTGTCCTTAATCTGTTACCTTGAATTATGGTATAATAAGCATAGGGTGCTAATACTTTTGTCTGCAACTGTATATCCAACAGTTCACATTTAAATACATGTTGTGCAGAAAAAACAGCTATGCAAGGCTAACCTGTAAGCAGAATGATCAGAGCAATCGTAGTTTCAATTGCCAATAGTTAATTCTCATAAAGCTTTTTATACTTTTGTAAATTAATTATCCGTTCACCTGCTGTCAGCACTCCAGATAAGGTTTTGGGTCTGGGAGTAATTTACCCTCTAATTTTAACAGAGTAAAATGTATTTTCAGGGGGTAAAATGCAACACTACCTTGAAGTAATCTCGATAAATACTGTACAATCTGTAATGGTAATGGGGTAGCCTTCCATTTTAACTGCAATGTTACTTTGAACTACGGTTCAACCACGCATGTGTTCTGCAAGGTTCTTTATCAGCTCAGCGCAAGGTATCACACTGACTCCAAAATAATTACGTTACTTCTATTTTAAACTCAGTGAACATGTTAAAACTTCAATGTAATGCCACACATATAAATAAAATAAGGAAATGCATTAATAAGTTATAAAACAGTGTTGCTTAATATTATAGGCACCTTTTTTTAGCAGTTATCTCTGACGATGGTTCCAGTTGGATTTGTAGCTGGACTGGGGTGTTTACGCTTCAACCTGTATAGCTTCAAATTTTTCTTATTCTTACTGTGATTGGCTGCAAAGACAACAAGGCCAGCCAGAGATTGGATAATGTTTGTTGGGTTGTTTTTTCTTGTGTACAGTTTCCTAGAAACTGAAGACATTGTATTCTGGGAAACGTAGTTGTTAGTGGAAGTTTTAGGGGCGTCTGGAGGGGAGGCAGACAAGCTGTGCAGCAAAACTGCTGAGTATTTTTACGCATTACATTTTAATTTATTGTGTATTTCTGATTTTTTTAATGCGTAAACACAGCAGGTACGCAGTTTACCTGGACCACTTTCTGGATACCTTTTTCATATAGGCAATGCTTTTTGTTTCAACCTACAAGCACTACTTGAAATGGTGGATGTTGGACACGATATTTCAATAAATCTATCAAAACCGGTTTGCCTGAAATTAGCACATTTGCAAAACCATTCAAACAAATAAACAATGTTGTACAAATAAAATGTTTTATAACATACTGCAAAACAGGCGGTCTCCCCAGGAATGATGAGTTGAATGTGTCCCGAAACAGCATTTTCACTGACGCCAGATTCCATCCATATCTGACCAATTTCATTACATGCCTGAAAAGGATCAAATTGACCACTGATGATTTCTGCATCACCAGGACATGAAAATGGTACAAGACATCTTGCTCTCAAATATCTCCATTTCAATGGTTAGAAATTGCAATACACCGATCATTTACTATATTAGGATCACCCACTCCAAAATAAACAGATTGTGAAGCAATATTCTGCAAAATAACTGCTCCGAGCAGTCAGAAGCAGTGTCACCAGAGATTTACATAATGGTACATGAGAAAATCCATCCTGTATTGTGGTTCATTTAGTATACTTTGCATGACGTAATTTTAAAATGCTCTAATTCATGTCTAGATTTTTTATTAAATTATCTTAATTTCAGCCTTGTTTATGGAAATGCAATGCAATACAGCACTTACAGTGTTGATTGCCATACGAGCTTCAAAGTTGTCCACACAGCTCAAAACAAGGTCAACAGGTTTCCCTTCTTCCAGCCCCCCATTACTAAAGAGAAAAACATGACATAATAAAAATACAGTATATCAATCGCACATTATCGAAAAAGTTAAATATATTTGGATGAAATCAAGTTTATTATAGCCTCCTAAAAATATCTTAGGAGGCTGGAATGTATGATAAGTTTGGTGAAGATCAAGTCAATTATTGTGTTCACCATGTAGTGTGACACACACACACAGACACATGATCAGCACATAAGGGTACAAACTTTTTTTTTTATTTATTTATTTTTTTAATTAGGACCCTGAAATAGATATACGAATAGGCCAGAAATTATCTTACCATGAGGGATTATAGACATTATTTCAAAAATGTAATACAGTAGAACTCTGCATAACCGCAGTAATTGGGACCGAACCCTGTGCAGTAAATATATCATGATCGCCGTGCAAGGATAGTTCATTATAAAACACAGGCATGACTTGCGCCACTAAGTTCATCACGAGTGAGAAAACAAAGAGCAGCGAATGAAAGAGCAGTGTTTTAATAAAGTATAACGTTCAATGACAGAAAATCATTAGACAAAAGTATTGTGTTTTGTGTCCTTTGCATGTAAACCAATGCAAACACTCTTCATAACAAAAAAAGATCTTACAGAATTTACTGTACAGTAGTTTACCACAGTATCTTTGTCATTAGAAAGAATGACTTTTCTGTGCAAGTAAATGAATGTAAACAAGTATCCCCAAATTATCTTGATTTTGGATGGTCCACCGTTGTCTGCGTCCCTGTAAAATGCACACAGCTTATTCTTCGATTTCTTGTTGCTGTAGATCGTGAGGATGCTCACATTGTATTAATGGGACAGTTTTGTTACTTGTTCTCCCTTTAAGATTTTGTATTATATTTAGCTTTGTATCAACAGAAATAACCATTAGTTTTCTCTTGCACTTGACTCCATTGCTTTATGTACACTTTTCATGTTGTTGTGAGAATGGTAAAACCGTGCAACGAGTGGTTGCCATAGAGAAAGAAAACCATGAGAGAACCTTGCAGTTGATTGGATATGTGGTTGTCTGCTGTGCGGTTGTTTGGAGTTCTACTGTATAGAAATTAGGAAGTTTAATATGGGCCATTCAATGACATATTAGTTCAACATGGGCCATTCAATTACATTGTTTTTAGGTCTCCCTCCAATACAGTTTATAGATATATTGCCTGTGAGAGAGCAAGGTGGAAAGTCTGACTACAACCTTTTCATTTGAGTACACAAATGTATTGAAATGCACTGATTTACCATTAATACTGTATCACTATGTTACAGGGATGTGCAATTTTTGAAAAAAACTTCTTGTCCAAGGGACAAAATACTAGAAAAATCTACTTGTCCTTCTTAAAAATCTACTTGCCCCCTCCCCATCACACAAAAAAGCAGAATATAACTTGTAGGATTTTTGGTTTTATTTAACTGTGAACACAATCAATCAATTACTGATTAACAAGGGCGGATCTAGCCTTGTAGCTTGATGGGTTCATTAAATTCTTCAAGATACAAAAGTTTACTAGATTGCTGCATTTAAATATTAGGTTAATGTATAAAGACATTTACAAAAAGCGTAAATAATACCTTAAGTTTATAAGATTAGTATACCTTGCCAGAGACTCTCTTGGCAGACACTTCTGGGTTTCTTTGTAACCAACAGAAAGATCAGCTTTTTCCACAGCTAGCCAATCAGAAGTGATAGGGGTGGGATGTAAAGAGTTTTTAAAATGTTTGTGTAGGTCCCGGGTGTCGGGCGACATGAATTACACACCCCTGATGTTATACATCATTATTCATAGTAGTATTACATCAGAAAACTCACCTGATTCGATCCATGAAATGCGTAAAATTGTCCACTGTTGTAATGTTGTAGTTGTGCCTTTCAAACTTCACATCAGGATTAATGTTCCTAATAAAATGTGAAGTCATTAATATAGGCAAGTGCCTTAAATAGTATACAGAACTGTATATGTCATAGATCAAGAACCTCTTAATTCCTATTATACTCACACTGTCAAATTTGTAATGTTTAAAGAGTTTTAAACATAACTGCTGAAACAAAGTGGAGCTACATGCCATCATATTTTTATACTACAGTCAGCACTCATATCCGACCCTATAAAATGTTGACTTCAATAACTGTTAAACGTGTGTGGTGCATATCTGATTATTTCATTTTGGTCCGTTCCAACTCTTGTCTGTTTTTTCAGGGAACACAAAAAAAGATACAATGTCAGAAATACATAGTTGAAAGGACTGCGTTTTAAAATAAGTAGGCCTCCATTTAGATGTACTGTAGTTGGTTTTGTTGGTACTGTACTATATTTTCAACAGAAGTAGTATTTTAATTCAGAACGATGTGATTCTGAAAATATCACTTGCCAAAAGAGACCACACGTGGACTGTAATACAGTACATACTTTTAAATCCAGTACGTATTGTAGCAGTATGTGAAATTCCCCATTAACAATCCAACAGCAAAATTAAATCAAAATGTTACGGGCACAGAACAGCATAAAATGTAAAAGGCAATGCAATTTTGCAAAAGATTAAAAAAAATAACCAGTATCCAAAGTCAGTATTCAAAATTGCAGAATATAGTGCTCAAAAAGGCCCTAATGTCACAGTTCACTTGCAAATGAAAATGCACAAAAGCAACTAAAGACATTACCTCGTTCGCTTTATTTTTTCTGCATTTTCGTCATGTGAAATTGGAGGAAGCACTGTGTAACTCCACAATGAAGACAGACTGATTTGGCATGCGAGGAAAAAGCCCCAAAAATAAACACAAAAAAAACCGGGGGCTGTAACGGATAAACAAGTACACTGTAACATTGAAGAGATGGGTTTTGTATCAGAAAACTGGTGACAGAGTCAGAAATCAGGTGTGACAGGTAAGTGCATTAATTTGTTACATATATATAATGGGGATTGATTTTATTCTTAATACAACGCCGGTAAAATGTGATTGACATGTATCTGGGTAACAGATATCTGAGTGCTGACTGTAATGTTTAATAGGCTTGCTGTTTAGCATGCTACATGATAGTAGGCCATATAAACCCATATATGCAGGAAAGGATCCACTACCAAAGCACTTTACCTGAGAGTATGCTCTGCTGCCTCAACTTTGCTCATCCCAGCCTGGTGTGGCTGGAAGAAAAGCCTGTTCATGTTTGCCAGCTCCACCTTATCATAGTCAAACAGCAGCAGCTTAAATGGGGGAACACAAAATCTAATTACCACTGGCACTATGTCCTGTTCTCTACCTACTACCTAGGATATCATTAAAACTTAAATGACATACATCCTCCTAAACTAAGTGGTCATCTTCTCTTGCATACCTACAACTACATTTCTGGCATGTTACTTTAAGTTAAATCTGTGACACTGCAGCTACATTTAATCAATTGGCAATAACTGGTGTGGTATTAACTATTAACCACGTATTTACATGTGTACCCAGTGTTTAAATCCAATATTTCCAATCACTGTAGGCAGATACCTATTTGAGACACAGCTAGCATTTTAAGTTTTAATGTAACAGGCAGAACAGAGGAAAGACATGTTTATTTTTAAGAAATATAAATCACAATAATTACACACATGTAATGAACAATACTTTTGTGTCAACTAAGTCTTATTTTTCTCACATTTGGCAAGCTATAAGTAAACTATCATTCACTGCAATGACAACCTTATTTACATATTTTTACTGCTAGGCAAAGACTGGAAATCCAATCATGAGAAAAAGCTACAAGCTATTTATTCTCATTTAAAACAATTTACAAATTACAAAATCAGAAAGGTTCATTACCTTACCAATGCCACATCTTGTCAGCATTTCTGCAGTTACACTTCCAACCCCTCCAACACCAACGACTGCCACAGCAAATGTACGAATTTTCTGTTAAAATAAATACATCTGAATTTAACAAATCCAAAAAATAAATTCTTATACAGTAGCTTGCATGCATAAAACGTGCCATTACCTCATAATCCTGTACAATTCCCATTCGTTTCAACGCCATTAGCCGGCTAAAAAACAAAACGGATCTTATTATTTTTTGTATTCTTTACTAGATAAAACACCTGTGAAAGAGGTTTACATGTATGTTTCATTCTTTGTTTTGTATTGTAGCCTACATGAACAACTTCCAAAAACCGTGGTAGCATCTGACAAAAACCCATTCTTGTGGAGTTTTTGTTTGTTTGTTTGTTTTTTGGAGATCCCTGGCCAAAGACATTCATAGGATGGGATGCGGGGGAGTTAATTTTACTTTTTTTCTGTGACCAGCCATCACTGCATCATTATTTACTGACATGATGACTCATCTGAGCCGTACCACAACCATACGGCTGCTGTCACTGGGTTTGTATGGAGTCATCGTATACAACTGAGGTTTTCATCTTTTTTTCTTGTATAATTGAAACTGTGTTATTGAATATGGATGTATAAATAACCTACATTTTCAAACACATTCTGTAATCGAAGGTAACCAACTACAAGGAATACTGCTGGGAATGCACATAAAGAAACAGATTTAAATACAGATTTAAAATGCATTTAGGCCACGTTTAAGAGTTAATTCTAAATATTTAAACAGTACACCAGTAAAGTGTTATTGTGGTCTACTGCTTCCGAATACGCAGTGAGTCATGATTAACTGTAATTGAAATAATGCGTAAAGATACCGGTCCACACATTAAGGTGTGTGAATTGGGCCCTCTGAGCACTAACAATGTCTAACGCTTTATCTTTCTTACCTGTAGGGATTGGTGTCCACCACCTCTGCACTCATTTTCTCAATCTTGGGTCTGTGAGGTGTCTGGTTGTCACCGGCGCCGACATCTTCTTCCACGCTGCGACTCTGTTTACACTTAAGCAGCTCGTTTTCTAATTCCCTCACTCTTAACTTCAGCTCCTCCACAGTAGACATGTTTATTATTATAATTATTATTATTACTACTGTATGTGTATCCCTCTTGCCACAAAGCCTAAGCAGTAAGCTATCGACACGTCTGCACTAACAATAACCGGCCGCATGGGCTCGCTGCCTCTACAGTCCTCTCAACAACAAAACCTCAAGCTTTGGAAAAAAAAAAGTTCCTACCCTAAATTTAAATATAACTATCCAGCAATTGATGAACAAGAAAAAAAATGTAACAATTTATTTTATACATTTAACTTTGCCTTTTTATTTCCATTTTTATCTTTTAGAACTTACTGGGTCATGACAAAAGATGAACGTTTTTAAATATAACTATCCAGCAATTGATGAACAAGAAAAAAAATGTAACAATTTATTTTATACATTTAACTTTGCCTTTTTATTTCCATTTTTATCTTTTAGAACTTACTGGGTCATGACAAAAGATGAACGTTTTTTTTATTTTATTTTGTGCATTTCTACAATATTATTAACACTGATGTGTTGATATTGTATATATTTGTTTTTATTCCGTGTGTATGTTTAACTTCAAATATCCTTTTGTTGTTCCAGATAATGTGGATGAACCTACTAATATACTGCACTAATTCTGATTTGACAACTTTACTCACAACCTATACAATACACATATATTCTTTACTAAACTAATACAATACTAATTTACTGGAACGGTAAATTATTGTTTTAAAAACAAATCGGAATAAAGACGGAACTCAAAATATTGCACCAATCTATAAGGTACTGTGTTCAGCCAACACAAAAACAAATTTAACATGAAGCTTCTGCAAATGTATTTGTCCGGCAGGATACCGGGGTTTCCTAAAAAGGAAACAGTATATTGCCAAGCAGTACTTTTATTATTATTATTTATTTCTTAGCAGACGCCATTATCCAGGGCGACTTACAGTCGTAAACAAATACATTTCAAGAATCACAGTACAAGTAATAATACAATTAAGAGCAAGATAAATACACTGGTAATTATTATGAAATGTGTGTCATACTTCCATACTGGTACTACCGTACTACCTTAAGTTAATAAACAAAACGTATTTGGAAAGTAGGCTACTAAAAAGAGGTTAACCCACTTTTCTAAATAGTATGATATATATTTTCTTACAGTACGGTACGTGTAAACTGAGAGCTCTAATGTAGCGACCAGATGAGGGCAGCAGGAGGCGCTCACCTGTAGTGTACAACACATAAGAGATTATGCAATGTAAGGATTTCCCCTTACGAAAATAACCTATAGGTTTCCATAGCTTATAGGTCAAATGTCCCAATTCTCTATAAAAACCTATAGGTTCAAATACAATAGCTTATAGGTCTTCTATAGAGTCTATAGATATTTTATAGAAGTATTCTATAGGTAACATGTAGGTTATTTTCATAAGGGTCTGCATCCAGTATAAATGTCTCAAGTTAAAAAATAAATAAAATAAAACTCGCATGGAAACCCCATGAATGTTCTTACTGTGAGATACATATCTTTGCCACTAGAGGGAGAAGACAGACCACAACATACATCAGCCAAAAAATCTAAAGTGCAAAACAACTTAGAGATAAAAAATATACATCCTCACATTCACCTTAAAGGAGATTATTACATTTCAGTAGATTTTCTATAAAATGTTGAATTCATAATTGGGTAATTCCATGTCAAGCTGTAGAATTATCAGGACAATAATGGGATTCGCTTGAAACAAAGTATACCTATAAAATCCACTTTCCAAGATATGCCCTCTCATACGTTGAGGGGCTGGGAGGCCAATGTCAGTATCAATGTCTGAGCTCTATGAATATTTGAATAAGGGAAACAGTATTCAGTATCTTTGATAATTGGTCCACACAGCACTGCATGCCTATAATCAAATGTTTTGATTATTGAAAAAAAAAAAAAGATATTGTCATTGATTAGTAACAAAATGAAACTAGCACCACTGAAAAACATCTTTTTTTGATGAATGATATTAGCTAACTTGACAAAAATAAAATTGACCATCAATTAACATTTCTCATGGTTATTTTGGGACATTGTCACCCTTCTGTCACCACCCAAAAATGGTGAAATCATGAATACTTTTCATGGCACACATTAAAACGCCTCTTTTGCTGCAAGTTTGTATAAAACAATAATTCAGTTGGGTTTTTATACGGTTGATAATTGAATTTACTGAAATACATATAAATAAGAGTGTAATGAAACATGAACTCGATGGCCTTGTAATTCTAGGAACTCCTTTTAAATGACAGCTTCACAAAAACTCACAAAAATATTCTTCCATATTTTGAAAGGTGGACAGAGTACCATATGCAGAAGGCTTTGTTTTCAGCAGGAACAGAGTTCTATGTGATGGTGCTTGTGCAGTTGTGTATAAGACTCTCTTGAAATTTACTGCACTGAACCAATAATAATAATAATAATAAAGAAAGAAAGAAATAAAAAAATATATATATATATATTGAAACTGACAAAAGTAATTAGCATCCACCATTGTTTATTCCATATTTAATAGAAATCAGACTTTGCTTTTGATTTTTTATTCAACATAATATTGTAAATAATAAAACAAATGAAAATGGCATGGACAAAAATGATGGGACCGCTAACCTAATATTTTGTTGTACAACCTTTAGAGGCAATCACTGCAATCAAACATTTTCTGTAGCTCTCAATGAGACTTCTGCACCTGTTAACAGGTAGTTTGGCCCACTCTTCCTGAGCAAACTGCTCCACCTGTCTCAGGTTTGATGGGTGCCTTCTCTAGACTGCAAGTTTCAGTTCTTTCCATAGATGTTTGATAGGATTCAGATCAGGACTCATAGAAGGCCACTTCCGAATAGTCCAATGTTTTGTTCTTATCCATTCTTGGGTGCTTTTAGCTGTGTGTTTTGGGTCATTATCCTGTTGGAGGACCCATGACCTGCGACTGAGACAGAGCTTTCTGACACTGGGCAGTACGTTTCGCTCCAGAATGCCTTGATAGTCTTGATTTCATTGTGCCCTGCATAGATTCAAGGCACCCTGTGCCAGGTGCAGCAAAGCAGCCCCAAAACATAACCGAGCCTCCTCCATGTTTCACTGTAGGTATGGTGTTCTTTTCTTTGAAAGCTTCATTTTTTCATCTGTGAACATAGAGCTGATGTGACTTGCCAAAAAGCTCCAGTTTTGACTCATCTGTCCAAAGGACATTCTCCCAGAAGGATTGTGGCTTGTCAATATGCATTTTAGCAAATTCCAGTCTGGCTTTTTTATGTTTTTCTTTCAAAAGTGGAGTCCTCCTGGGTCTTCTTCCATGGAGCCCACTTTTGCTCAAAAAGCGACGGATGGTGCGATCAGAAACTGACGTACCTTCACCTTGGAGTTCAGCTTGTATCTCTTTGGCAGTTATCCTTGGTTCTTTTTCTACCATTCGCACTATCCTTCTGTTCAATCTGGGGTCGATTTACCTCTTGCGGCCGCGCCCAGGGAGGCTGGCTACAGTTCCATGGACCTTAAACTTCTTAATAATATTTGCAACTGTTGTCACAGGAACATCAAGCTGCTTGGAGATGGTCTTGTAGCCTTTACCTTTACCATGCTTGTCTATTATATTCTTTCTGATCTCCTCAGACAACTCTCTCCTTTGCTTTCTCTGGTCCATGTTCAGTGTGGTGCACACAATGATACCAAACAGCACAGTGACTACTTTTCTCCATTTAAATAGGCTGAATGACTGATTACAAGATTGGAGACATGTGTGATACTAATTAAAGAAACTAATTAGTTTGAAATATCACTATAATCCAATTATTTATTATCTTTTCTAAGGGGTACCAACAAATGTGTCCAGGCCATTTTAGAATATCTTTGTAGAATAAGCAATAATTCATCTCTTTTCACAGCTTCTTTGCTTTATTCTATGACATACCAAAGGCATGCAAGTATACATGATAAAATAGCTTTTAATTTCATCACTTTTCAGGAGGAATGAAGCATTATTTCAATGAGCTGTAAGGGTACCAACAAATTTGAGCACGTCTGTATATATATATATATATATATATATATATATATATATATATATATATATATATATATGTAACAGGGGGGAGATCTGTGCTGACTCCTCTGGTGCGTTGCTAGTAGTGCTGCAGGAAGAGGGCAGCAGCCTTACAATATCTGCCAGTCAGTCATGGCAGTGACACAGAGAGGTGGGAGAGAGGGTGTGTGGGTTTTCCCTCTCTCTGAGTGGCTGAGAGGCAGGCATTGGTGGGCTTGCTGGCCCTATAAAATAATGTTCTGTTGTTCCCAAGGCTCTGCCCCTATAAGACGAAACAAAGAGCCAGTGGGAGCTCTGCTCCAGGACCGAGAATGGCTGGTAAAAGAAAAAAACGAAAAGAAACCCAAAGAGAAGAAGCAGGGAAACTTTGGGCAGACCCCATAAATGCATGAAAACAGGCTGAGGAAGCGGTGAAGTGTAGGACGGGGACCCGGGCCGTGCGGGTAGCGACGGTCAGGGTAACGCTGCCGAGTGCAGCACCTTTTCTCTGTAGTTTTTGATTACTGTGTTTTATTTTCTCTTTTTGATTTTGCCTATTGTTATTTGTCACCTGCGAGTGCATCAGCGGGACTGTTTACCTGTGGGTATTTCCGTGGTCCTGTCTACCATCGCTGGTATTCAGGCCACGGTCAAAAGCGCCCTCTGCGGGCTAAACAAGCACTTGCAAAACAAAATAAAAAAAAATAAAGTAATAAACAAAACTGGGCACCTGTGCAGTGTTTCAAGTACAACCTTCTGTCTCCCGTATCATTGAATATGCATTCCCTTCCACAATATATAATAAAATAACTGCACACAAATAATGTTCTAATCAATTAACCCAAAGGTAATTATTAATCTCTATTTTTGTTAAAATGGTGTAAAAGGTATAGCCTTTACAAAAGTTCTCTATAGAAAAAGTATAGCAAAATGTAATAAAGTATAGTGAAAGCATGGTAAATCATAGGTAAGCAATGTAGACTAGAGACAAAGCAAAGACTAGAGAGGTATGGTAAAGTATATTAAAAAAACATGGCAAAAGCTAAAGCATGGTGTCACAAAGACGGCCAGAGTGGGTGGCGTCAGACCAGACAGGAATTCAAAACAAAGACAGTGGTTGATGATGAGCTGAGTGCAATGGCTGCACTCAGCGTTTATTAACAAATAAAAGGGTTGAAAACAGCACAAAACACGGGACACGGCACTTCACGCCAAAATAAACAGGTATACAAAACGACTAACACTAAACAAACGGTGCACGGACAGACAAACAAACACGGTGAGTACAAACACTTTATTTACGATCTTTTCTCTCTCTCTCTCTCTCTCTCTCTCTCTCTCTCTCTCTCTCTCTCTCTCTCTCTCTCTCTCTCTCTCTCTCTCTCTCTCTCAATTCAATTCAATTCAATGGTGCTTTATTGGCATGACTTACAATAGCAGGTGTTGCCAAAGCAATTATACAATACAGACATGTATATATACAATGCATCATGAATACATATATATAAACAAACTGATTTATAAAGTACAGTAAAAAAAAAACAAAAACAAAAAAAAAAAAAAAAAAAAAAAAAAAAACAAAAAAACAAACAAAAAAAAAAAAACACATATCACTACTAACAATAAACATGTATCAGGACAATAAGCATTTACCTAATACATACATGCCTACATACACAACAACATACATACTGTATATACATAAGTGTGTGTGTGTCTCTGTGCAGAGCTCTCATTGTGTGTCCCTCAATCTGTGACATGCAGACACATACTGGGCTGCTAGTTGGGCTGTGCTTCTCTCCTCTCCCAGGAGGATTGGGACTTTTTCAGGGTTGGTCATGTTTGGGAAGTTTGGGAGGGAATTTGCAAATTTTTTAAAATAAGTTTGTCTATTTTCCGAGTATTTCTTACATTGAAGAAGGAAGTGCATCTCTGTCTCAACCTCTCCTGTCTCACAGTGACCACAGAGCCTTTCTTCTTTAGGAAGCCAGGTCTGCCGGTGACGGCCTTTTTCAATGGCCAGGCTGTGGTCACTGAGCCTGTACTTGGTCAGGATCTGCCTCTGCTTTGTATCTCTGACAGTAGAGAGATACTCTGCCAGAGTGTAATCTCTTTTTAGGGCCCGATAACAATCCAGTTTATTTTGAGATTTTGTTTCTGTGTCCCAATGTTTCAGATAGCAGTTTTTGGTTAGTTTTATAATTTGGTTGACTCTGATTGGGGGCTGGTAAGCAGTGCTGCCCTGAAGCTGGTTTGTTTTAGTATTATTAGTTGGGTTCAGTGCAGTGAGCTTCAGGGCCAGCTGGCTTAGAGGACTCTTTTCAGGGCTGAGCTCTTGGGTTTGCATGGCCTCATACTGGAGGGAGTCTGATTCACTTTTCTTTAGGTGCATCCAAAACTTTAGTGCTCTTTTCTTTATATTTATGAGTGTTGGGTAACGGCCTAATTCTGCCCTGCATGCATGATTTGGTGTTTTTCTTTGCACCTGTAGGATGTTTTTGTAGAGTTCAGCATGCAGGGTTTCGATTGGGTGTTTGTCCCATTTAGTGTAGTCTTGTTGACTGAGTGGACCCCATACCTCACTTCCATACAGCGCAATGGGCTGGATGACACTGTCAATTAATTTTAGCCATATTTTGATAGGAATATTGATTTTATAGAATCTTCTTCTGATGGCATAGAAAGCTCTTCTGGCTTTTTCCTTTAGTGCATTCACTGCTAGGTTAAAGCTCCCTGACGCACTGATAGTCAGGCCCAGGTACGTGTAGTCTGAGGTGTGTTCTAGTGTAGTGTTGTTTAGGGTGAAATGGTATCTGTTTCCCTGAGTTCTGGCCTTTTTTTGAAAAATCATTATTTTGGTCTTTTTAAAGTTTACTGCCAGGGCCCAGGTCTGACAGTACTGCTCCAGCAGTGCCAGGCTCCGCTGCAGCCCCTGCTCTGTGGGCGACAGCAGGACCAGGTCATCTGCATAGAGCAGGAACTTGACTTCGGTGTTGTGTAGAGTAAGGCCGGGGTCTGCAGACTGCTCCAACATCGTAGCCAACTCGTTAATATAAATATTGAACAGTGTTGGACTCAGACTGCAGCCCTGCCTCACCCCCCGCCCCTGAGTGAAGAAATCAGTTCTTTTGTTGCCAATTTTGACTGCACATTTGTTTTCTGTGTACATTGATTTTATTATATCATAGATTTTACCCCCTACACCACTTTGAAGAATTCTGTAATATAAACCTTCATGCCAAATAGAATCAAATGCTTTTTTAAAGTCAATGAAGCAGGCGAAAATGTTGCCTTTATTTTTTTGGTGTACGTGTTTGTTTATTAGGGTGTGTAGGGTGTAAATATGATCTGTTGTGCGGTGATTTGGTAGGAATCCAATTTGACTCTTACTCAGGACATTGTGTTCGGTAAGGAAGGCCAGTATCCGGGCGTTGATGATACTGCAGAACACCTTCCCCAGATTACTGCTCACACAGATGCCCCGGTAGTTGTTGGGGTCGAATTTGTCTCCACTCTTGTGAATTGGGGATATAAGCCCTTGGTTCCAGATGTCAGGGAAGTAACCAGTACTTAGTACCATGTTGAACAATTTAAGCATTGCCTCCTGTAATTTAGGGCTGCTGTGTTTGAGCATCTCAGTGCTGATGCTGTCAGGGCCACAGGCTTTCCTGGTTTTCAGTGCCTGCAGCTTCTTAGTTAATTCCTGTAGGGTGATTGGAACATCAATTGTGTTTTGGTTATCTTTAATTGATTGTTCAAGTAATTTCAGTTTTTCTCTAGTTTCATTTTGTTTATCTGTTAGATCTTTTTGTTGAATATCTTTATAAAGGTTTTCAAAATAATTTTTCCAAACTGTTCCATTTTGTATCGTCAATTCTTGTTGTTTTGTTGGGTTTAAATTGTTCCACATTTCCCAGAACTGATTTTGGTCAACAGATTTTTCAATGTCTGTGAGGGTTTTGTTTGTGTGTTTTTGTTTTTTCTGTTTGAGGGTGTGTTTGTAGTGTTTTAGAGTCTCACAGTACCTCAGACGTAAGTCTGTGTCTTGTGGTTGATGGTGTTTTTGATTAGATAATTTTCTTAGATTTGTTCGTATTGATTTACATTCATCATCAAACCATGACTGTGTGTGTTTTTGTTTCCGATTGATCTTCTTTTTGGTCTTTTTAATATTTGCCATTATGGCTGCTTTTTCAAATATCTGATTGAGGTCATTAACAGACAGATTTAGTCCTGTCATATTAGGTTGGTACAGAGTGTTGAGGAAAGTGTTAATGGTGTTAGTTATTTCAGTGGAACTGATTGCTTTGATATATTCCTCAGTGCTGTTTGGAGCCCATCTGTATGGTTGATTCAGATTGTACAGCTTACTGGGCTGTGTTTGTGTGTTGCTTGCCTGACTTCCTCTTTTCAGGAACACAGTGATTTGATTGTGGTCCGATAGAGGGGTTTGTTGCCTGACAGTGAATGCACTTAGAAAGGAGGGGTCCATGTCAGTGATGGCATAGTCGACTACACTAGTCCCAAGAGCTGAGCAATACGTGAACCTCCCTAAAGAGTCCCCTCTGATCCTGCCATTAACGATGTACAGACCTAGGGCTTGACAGAGATGCACTAATTCTCTCCCATTTTTGTTCACGGCACGGTCAGGGTTGTTTCTCTGGATTGTGGTGGGTGTGAGGTACAGAGGGGTCTGTCCAAATACATGGCTGTTTCCCTGGGTGTTAATACAGTCAGGCTCTGAGCCTGTCCTGGCATTGAAATCCCCACAGAGCAGCACATTCCCCTGGGCCTGGAAATGGCCGATCTCTGTGTGGAGGGTGTTAAAATACTCTTCGTTGTAATAGGGGGATTCAGAAGGGGGGGTGTATGCTGCACACAGGTATATGTCATTTTGACATTGGGCTATTCCCTTGTTAATTTTGAGCCATGTGTGTGTTTGGCCCTGTTTGACTGGGCTGATGTAGCTGGCCAGCTCCTCTCTGTACCACACTATAATCCCCCCTGAGTCCCTGCCGCGCCGGACTGTGCTCAGTTTAATAGAGGGCACTATCGCCTCCCTGTAGCCTGAGGGGCAGTGTGTGAGCGCGTCTGCACGGCACCATGTCTCCAACAGAACTATCACATCGACATCTTTTGTATTTTTAATAAATTCAGGATCTGTGCTCTTCAGCCCAAAAGCAGAGGAATACAGGCCCTGAATGTTCCAACAGCTAACAGTAAATGAACTCATGTAATCCAACCAATATTATTCTTAATGAAATAAAATGTCTAACAATAACACAACCTTTTATCATTTTAAGTTCCCTTTAAACAGTAAAGTACAAGTATAGTAATTATTTTAGTAGTATTAATAATTATTTATTTATTTATACTTTATTTATTTATTTGTAGTTATTTACATGTAGAATTTTTTTTTTTTTTTTTTTTTTTTTTTCCCTACCCGAGTGTTGCAGGTCTCAGTTCAGCAGCCTGGAGCAGAGGATGCTGAGGAGCTGTTTGATCTCTCCCAGTTCGGTGGGGGCTGGGGGGGTGGGCCGGGACAGAGTTGCAGCATAGCTGAGTTGCTGCTGGTGGTCGCTGAGCCTGGCGGTAGTGGGACGAGTGGGGGGCCGGATGGCGGGCGGCTGTACGGTGCTGCGGGGGCGGGATGTGTGCGCTGCAGTGCGGGGGGGCTGCATGCTACGCTGGCCTCTGCTGGCACTGCTGCGAGGGGGGCTGGCTGGGCTACGGCCCATGGCTGCATCCTTCAGGGTCTTGGCAAAGACTTTGACCCCCTCCTGGTTGAGGTGCACCTTGTCGTAGAGGTGCCAGGGCCCCACTGTGGGGTGGTGTGCCAGGTGCACGTTAGGCAGCGCAGCGCAGCCTCTGGTGATCTCTGCGTTCACAGCGTTGATGGTGTGTGGGTGGGTGTCGGCTCGGGGCAGCAGCGTGGAGATGACCACTCTGGAGTCGGGGAACTCCTGCGTGGCTCTCTCAGCCACCCTTCTCACGGCCTTGGCAGTGTCGTGGCGCAGGGAGCCCAGGTCGTTGGTGCCGGTGTGGATGACGATGCAGCTCGGGCTCCCCAGTGTGTCCCGGTTCAGCAGCTGCAGGGCTCGCTCCGTGTTTGTGCAGCGGATGTTGTTGACACGCCGGCTGGGAAACAGTCTCCTCATGTCCAGGTATTTCCCGTTGCTGTCAATGAGGAGGACCACTTCTGCGTTTGTCTTCTTTTTGGCCAGCATGCTGTGGGTGTGGGTGGGGATGGGGGTGGGAGCGGGGTGGGGGGGGGAGCGGGGTGGGAGGGGGAGCGGGGGGGAAGCGGGGGTGGGGATGGGAGCGGGGTGGGAGGGAGACCGGGGGGGGAGCGGGGGTGGGGATGGGACCGGTGTGGGAGTGCGGGGGGCAGCGGGGGTGGGAATAGGGGGGGAGCGGGGGGGGAGCGGGGGTGGGGATGGGACCGGTGTGGGAGTGCGGGGGGCAGCGGGGGTGGGAATAGGGGGGGAGCGGGGGGGGAGCAGGGGTGGGAGTGTAGCGGGGGTGGTAGCACGGGGAGCAGGGTTGGGGGGGGCTGTGTATCTGTGGAGCTGCTCCCTCAATCCCTGCAGCTCCTTGTTGGTGGTTTTCTCTCTGCGCTGCATCTCCTCCTTGACGCTGGTCAGCTGGGTCCTTAGGTTCGCATTCTCCTGCTGCAGGTCCTTCATCTCGCTGGTCAGCTCGGTGATGGCCACCCTGTTCTCTCTCTTGAGCTGGCTCACCTCATCTCTGAGCTGCTGGGTGATGCTGGTTTCCTTGAGCCTGGCCAGTGTAAGTTCTCTGAACTCCACAAACTCCAGCTCCAGCAGGGCCAGGCACTCCCGCATGTGCTGGGTGTCGCTGGGGGTCGTGGGGGTGGGCAGGTTGGTGTCGGGTGTTGTGCTGTCTGAGGTAGGATCTTCAGGGTCTTCAGGGTCGGTGTTCTCGGGGTCGTTGGCTGTAGTGTTTGTTTTTTCAATCTCTGCTGCCTCTTTTAGTTGTTTATATTTTTTTTCAAAGGAGGTCAGGCTAGCCTCACTGCCCTGGATCAACACAGTTCCGCTGTGGTAGACATTAATACTCAGGACTGTGCTGTCCGGGTCAGAGTCTTCTCTTAAGAGGATCTGTCTACCTTGGCAGATCCCTCTTTTTGTGACGTTGCTGTACGTCTTACACACAGCAGTGTGCCAGGCATTGAGGTGTTGAGTGTAGAAGATGAGGTTGCTTCTCATCTTCTTGTCTCCTGTCCCAGAGTAGTCTGTGTACAGACACTCCGGGTTCTCTCTCAGCACGCTCAGTTTATGATGCTTCCTGGCCTGTGCGCTGCGCAGTTCAGCCGGGTACTGGAACTCCCTGCTCTCTGCACTCTGACTCGTCTCCATGGCAACCGGGAGAATCTACTACACTTTGTTGCAATTTCCAACTGTCACTGCCAACGGCTGCTTTTTTGAAAGTAAACTGAACTTTTTTATTTTATTTTTTTTTAAAAGCAAACTACTGCTGAACTTTTAATTTTTGTAGTATTTTTTGTATTTATTACTATAAAATTATAAAATAAAATGATGGTAGTGTAAAACGCTTACCTCTACCTCTGTAATTTTCTTCCTTTATTTTCCTCTTTTATTTACTTCTATCTTTTCTTTCTTTCTCTTTCTTTATCCTTTTCTTTCCTTTTCTCTTAAATATTTTTCTTCTCTTCCTTTAATTCTCTCTTCTTTCCTTCCTTCCCTTTGCTCTGTGATTTTCTTCCTTCCTTTATTTTCCTCTTATTTCATTCTTCCTTTCTTTCTTTTCTTTCTCTTTCTTTTTTCCCTTTCTTTCCTTTTCTTTTAATTTTTCTTCTCTTCCTTTAATTCTCTCTTCTTTCCTTCCTTCCCTTTCCTCTGTGTTCTTTTTTCTTTTGGTCTTGATCTTCTTTTGGTGTTTTTATAATATTTAATCAAAATGTTTTTTCTTATTTTTTCATATTACGTTAAATACTACTTTAAGTACTACTATACATATGTTTATGTTATTAAATTGGCATTTTATTTCACCAAGAAACATACATTTTTAAATTTTCAGGAGCTCATATTTTCTGTGACTGCTCACTCTAAAACTCTCTCTCTCTCTCTCTCTCTCTCTCTCTCTCTCTCTCTCTCTCTCTCTCTCTCTCTCTCGTTCTCCTCTTCCGAACACCCAACCACCAGTGAGTGAAAATGTGTCTCTATATATACTGTTGTGCTGGGATTCAATTACTAATTAATTATTCACTTGAATCCCAGCACGTGAATTAATTCTGTGCAACCCCGTGCTCGCATATTATATTTTAAATGCACGTGCGTGATGTGCAATCCCGTGCCTAAATACAAATCTACACTTTTTAAATATACGTGAAACACAGACCCGTTTATATCCCGTGTACCAATCTATACACCAACATTAACACACGCACGCATACACACATACACAGAACACACAAATGCACACAGGGGCGGGGCACTTTGCTACACATGGAAAAACTGTAAAGATACTGTGCACATTTATCGTGGTAAACTTTTATAACAGCAAGCTACACAACAAAAATGGAGAAATCAGACATTGAATAATTACATTTCAGTGTAAAATTGAACTTGATTGTGTGTGCGACACTCCAGCATTTAAAGCAGCTGATCAACCCACTAGGGGCCTATCATGCTATAGGAGTGGGCACAATTACTGGTATAAGAATAGAGAACTAAATAATTATATACGCGGAAAATTGGCAGTGTATTAAGTAGTTCACCATGGAATCTGAATGATTCCGAATTAAAAGGTAAAATCATTAAGATTGCTTATTTCAATGATTCAGCCTGATTCAATCATGCAACTTCAGTTTGACTAACACCTGTGTCTAAAGGGAATCATCATAAAAGACGACTGGAGTACACATTCTGCACAGTAAGCCGTTTCCAGTTCTTTACACCTTACCAATTAAAATCATCATTGTGGATTTGTTTTGATTTGACAAACTTTATTTTTTTTCAAAACTGGTGAAATACAGATCAGTCATGTTTACTGACAAATAGACAAAGCTGTCTACAAAAATATGGTAAAGGTGCTGGCTACTGTAAAAGACAGGTACAACATTTACTTGTTGCAAGGCTGGATGCTGTTTCTTAGGGAGTAAACCTTAATAAAGGTTCATTTTACATTAGCAGAAGCAAATTGTCAAATCTGTAGTACTATAAATGTTAAGTATTTGCCCACCGTGACAAACTTTATGTATAAAATGTATATTTTTTTAAGAATGATGCATCCAACAATATTATGCTGAAGTACACCTATTATTTTTTTGATTGTCAAACTATGTGAGAAATCTGAATTAATCTGAATAAAGATGATTCTGTTAATGTGATAACAGGCCAGACTTGTAATTCTGGTGCATCCTATTTGGTCTGAAACTGTTCACTTAAAGTAAATGCTGGCCTATTATAAAAACAAAGACAATTGGGACAAGGGTCCCTGTCATAGTAAAGCATGACTTTTATAATTCTTTAAGGTAAACAAATAGGCTATAATCACACTTTCTGTAAATGGGATATTTACTTAAATAAAGGGGCATTTTCAACACAACCTAATAAAGTTAATTGGAAAATCCAGGCAAAAATGATTTATTAAAAACAGATACAACAAAAAATAAGATGTAGTACACTTATCTCTAATGTTGTCGTATAGCTTGTTGAAAAAGTATATAGTATACATACCTGTCAACATTGAGTTTTCAAAATACGGGAGCTTTTGTAAACTGAAATCTCAGACCTGTCAACTTCTGAAAATACAAAATCGAGAGCTGGGGGGGGGGGGGGGGAATACAGGTGCGTGGCTAAGTATGTGAACTTGAATGCATGCATGGCATAGGACTCCCCTGGGTCGTAAACCCTGCTATGTGCAGACGGGGATTGCAGTAACCATACACCGGCCATGAATGTTGTAGACATTAAAGGTTTGCTGACATAATGGGGTTTGACATTAGAATACAGGAGAAAATCTCTCCCAGGAGAAGGGTCCAAAATACGGCAGACTCCTGGTGAATATGGGAGAGTCGACAGGTCTGAGTAATGCAATGCTCTGTATTTTCCCCAGAGGTTCTGGAAATGTATTTTGGAATTGTAAAAATGACACAATTCTTTATTGTAGAAATCCAGTTTTATATTTAGTGCAGGGTATTTTTTCATGCATTCATGGTTAAAGGCATCTGTTTTTTTAAAGGTGTTAACTTGGACAAAACAGTAGAAAGCTGCAGCTCATACTGATATACCAACCATGAATGCGTTATCCGATTTGCTTATTAACAACCTGCCTTCCAATGACTATGAAGTAACTTTGGTCCATGGAGATTTCTGATCGGATAATTCCAGTATCATCTATGTTTTTACAGTAATACATTGTTTTTTTTTTCTTTTTCATAGGCTCAAGTATTGGGGTTGGTTCTGTTTAACAACAGCCTCGTTCTTTTTCACCCACACGTAACACAGACACAAACACAAACACAAGTCCATAGTGTGTGCTCTAGTGCTCGTTGTGAAAATACAGTTCTGGTGCAGTGGTGTTGATCCGGATTTAGTGCTGGGCTTTGGCAACAGCTCCGGATCATGTTAGCCTTCTAAATAACAACAAACAGTATTATTAAGGACAAACAAAACAAACAAAACACTCACGATTTCACAGTACAGTTTCTCCTTTTGGTTACGTAATTTAACCATTCACAAAGGAACAGATCACATCACTACGTCCCCTTAAATACCATCAACCATGACCCCTTGGTTAACAAGTGCAATGGCTCCTCCAATCCGTGGATGCCACATCATTTCCCTTCCGGGTCGATGAGTTAGTGTACTGTAGCTCTGCCCCCTTTCTAGATGGCTGACTTCCACCTAACTCTGGGATTGAATTGTTGGGCCATCCAGTTCAGGGTACTCTGTTCCCTTTACACAACGCCCTCTTAGGTCGGGATAGAGATCTAACACTAAGAATCATTCGATCTCACAGAGTGCTTGACTGGAAACTTTCCACCACTGGACTTCCAATTGTGGATTTAGCCTACTTCCTATTGCCTTACTCCTGGGCCAATGTCTCAACTTTATTGACACAATGGGAGAGATAAGGGGGATAGAAGGTATGATATACTAACAAGTTTTTTTCCCCTTTAATTGTTATTGAATTGATTAGGCTGTAGAATGAATAACCTGCCATATTGTTGGCAAATTCAATAGAGGTCTGTTGGGGTTGCCAAGGTGCCAATATTCAGGTTCCAAACTGTTCGTTAACTGGAAATTGCAGGAAGTACACCATTAGAGAACCAGACGTGCATTTAAACTGGTATCTCACGCTCGCTTTCACTGACTGACTGTATGAATAAATATTAATCCCTTTTGGAATCAAAACCATTGTTCTCAAACAGCAGTTTTGTGGGCATAAATTCTCATTAATGCCTAAAAGCTGAAGAAATATGCCGACCTCTATGTATGTTTGGGAGACATATACTGCCAAGCCACTTTTTTTAAATATTTACCTAATATTGGGTTCGGTCGCCATTTGCCCTTACAGCCTTGACAATGTGGTATAGACTCCACAAGGTGCTGAATAGTGTTCAAGGGATAATCCATTGAGTTGTTAATATTTCACACAACTGGTAGGCTGGGGATCGTGATGATAAATGTGTTGTTCAAGTTAATTCCTACATACTCATGTTGATTCAGTTACCAATAATCCAATCTTTACACTCCTTACACCATTTTCTTGTTAGTTGTTTTTGCAATTGTTTTTTCATCCGTTGCAAGGTTTTTAGCATGGTATGGGTGTACATGGGTGTGTGCTGTCCTGCATTTAACATTGCTGTCATTAGAGCTACCGTTTGATCATGGTCAGATTTGACAAGCCTCTTTTCCATCTGCCGGCCACTAACAATTTGTGGACATAGCTAGCTGTCTCTTAGAGCAATCATTTTTCATTCATTTTTCCATTGCTTGTATACTCTGATGACCAATGCCCAATACACTCTGCTCAACATGCATCCACGGTCATATATTTTTTGTCTATGCCACTCCCCGTTTCTGGTAGACTGATTCAGGGTGATGCCAAATCCAATGTCCTAATAAAGTGGCCTGACTGTATATATCAAACTTGTCACTCCCCTACTAGTTTTCTCATTAGTATTATATTGTTGTTGTTCGTATAAACAACGATTACATTTATTTTCTTGGAAATTCAATAGATTTGTATATTAACAAAATGTTCAAATGCAGAGCACCCACAAGAGGGAGCCAAGACTTTGCTAAAGAAGTCATAGGGTAAAGTAAACTAGAAGAAAATGAAAGGCCTTGTCTCACTTGATCTAGGTGGAAGTGTCAAAAAAAGAAAAGAAAACACCATTCACCTTTCCTAAATATACAGATTACTAATGTACAATATAAATGGATAACACATTTTCCAAAAATCTTAAAGTATTTGGTGTGAATGTGTGTTTAAATTCACTGGGTTCACATTTTAATGTAACCTGAACGGTGAAACAGAATTGCCATTTTAAAATTTCAGGTGATAACAAATTTGACATAGGTTGATGTTAATAATAATAATATGCCCTCAAACAGTGATCTCATGTCGACATTAAGCCATGATCAAAGGGAATGACAAATACCTAATAGTGCATATACAGTAGTACAGCAGCTGTTTAAAATTCAGTGTGCCATTGAGTTGCTCAGTCCTGTCATTCTGTCGATGCCTCATGGATCAGTTGGTGCTTACTGTCCATTATGGTGAAGGTGCATATTTTAAAGTGTTTGCTCCAGTTTGTAATGTATTTCTTTTAAAAAAAAGAGAAAAAAAGTGACATTAACATTTTAATATTTTAAGCAACAGGGTCAAAATCATGAAATCAGAAAATCAGAAAATTTGGGTTCAGAAAAGTACTGTGTTTCAACTTAGTCGGTAGAATTTACTACTACAAACCCCTGATTTGCATTTTACTTTCAACATATTGCGGTGGCAGCATTTAGAAGCTCTAATAATGGCTAAATTGAAGCTTGTGAAAAGTAAAGACATCATCATGGTACCTTGCAGTGTCAAAATCCCTGATTAAGAGGTAATATTTAACTAATGAAATATGATAAGAGATTTCCATGGAGCTAGATTTATTGGAATTTGCTAATACAGAATACCAGGAAATAAAATTGGCAGATGTGGAACTTTAACAATGGATCAAACCATAACTAATCAGTATAGCACCATGAGGCAAAAATGTGTTTACGTCAAATTGGGGGAAAAGTATGGACTATAAAGTAGTGTCAGCAAAACACATAAATATTGTAAGTTTACTTGTAGTTAGCAGCCAATGGGTTGAAAGACTCCACCTTTCCCATTTGATAGAAATATTCTTGGCAACAGGCTGCTATTGCTATGGACCATTTATGATATGTGTTTATTCAAACTGTACCATGTTGTGTTATAACTGGTTATAACAGGATTTTCAATGGCCAGTCTGATGTGATCTATAAAGGACTGTATAATCCTGTATAAAGACCAAAGACTTTAACGGTAATAAATAAAGAACCAGTATTAGAATAATAGAAAGAACCACATTTATTTTATATTGTATATACTGTATATTGTATAACCACATATATACAGTATATATATATATATATATATATATATATATATATATATATATATATATATATATATTGTGCACCCTCGGGATAATGCCCCTTATTATAACGAACCAGGACCCTGGACCCCAAATAAGAAATAAAAAAAAGATAATAACACACACTGTCAACATCCCGGTCTGTACACACGGGATGCCACCTCCGCAGTGAAGTCAACTCTTTTGTCTTAATAAGAAGCGCGCACTGTGTAACTATGCCTCCGAAACGAAAATCATTTTATGTTGCAACAAAGCTGGAAACTATATTGATCGTTTGAAATAGCGAGTAACGCAGGCATTTCTCTGTTGTGAATATAGGTTGTCAAAAAGCACTCTGTTTTTTGGCTTGTTAAGCAGCCATGCGGCAAAGCAAAATTGATTAAAGAAAAAACAACAACAACAACAACAACAACAACAACAACAACAACAACAAAAAACTTGAGGATCTGATGAACTTTTCAAACGATTCATGTCAGATTGATTTTGGGATTTTTGCATTTTAATTCTTTAACGAATAGTGTAAAGCAAATGCAGAATACTGCAGACATGAGACGAACACGTACATGTAATTCTACTTTTATCCACAATCTCATCTCATTAACTTACTTAAACTGTTTATCATTCATTTTGTTTGTCCTTTCATAATAACGAACCCCTCGATACAACAAACAAAAGGCTTGGACCCCAATAGGTTCATTATAGCGAGGGTGTACTGTATAGATATTGTACCAGGTTGAGCCTAAAAGAAAAGACACGAGAACAGATTATGATAATTTTCTCTTCAAATTGGGCACTAATTGTTGTTTTAATATTGCATTACATTAAGTGTTTCAGCACATACGTTACTTTGTAGAATTTACATCCAAAAAAAAAGTTACTTTTTTATTTTTTGTTTGACAAAATGTTTATAATAATTTCCTAGACAGGCAGATAGCTGACAATATGTTGAACAGTCCAAATACTCACTCACCGGTTAATAACCTATTTGATATTAATCTAAAATATTTTTGCTCAGCTGTAATTTGCACCTCAGCAGAAGCCATTTTCCTGCCAGGCCTTCCACGTTAGGAGAAGTACTCACTTGTGACTCTTTCTGTCAAGGGCCTTGTTCCAAACAGGCTGTTAGTAATTGATTAAATGGACATAGTGAAATTAGCTAAAATGAATTGCCACGGTTTAATATAGATATTAAGCAGCTCTTTAATATCGGAATGCTGCTACATATGTTAAAAAATCAACTTCCAACATTCCATACCCAGAGACCTTTACTTATTTTGCAGTACCAATCAATGCTGTTTGCTGTGAGTATTCTGAACACTTCAAATGCCAGGGGAACTCCGGAGTGCAGGAGAGCGCCAGTTCGAATCCAAGCTTTGCCACTGGCGACCGTGGATGGGAGTTCCCAGGGGGCGGGGGACAATTGGCCAAGCGCTGCCCGGGCGAGGTAGGGGTTAAGTCGACTGGAGAGTCCTTGGCTCACTGCACACCAGCGACCCCTGTGGCTGGCTGGGTGCCTGCAGGCCGGCATGTACGCAATTCAGAACTGCTTGGTCCTCCAACGTTGTAAGTTCTGATATGGCTGCACGGCGGGCTTGCAGAGCGAAAAAAAGCGGCTACCAGCGGATTTTTTTGTGGCCACGACAATCGCTGAGATGTTAAGTATTAAATTTGCTGTGTAAACGCTAAGATGTTAAGTATTAAAGTTGCCTTATAAACGCTAGAGTGCGCACTCATTCCCTTCTATAAATATTACGGTACAGTACAGGCAGAGCTAACTACATAGGCATGGTTTTCTTTCAAATCACACAGCTTATTATTCATTGGCTAACTAGTATTTACATCTCGCACAACTGTAGCTCTGTAAGTGGCTATTGGCCAGCGTCATCGTCAGCAAGATCACTGCATGGTGTTCGGGACCGGGTAGGTTGAGATTTTTCATGGCAGAATGTGAAAGAGTTCAAATTAAAAGTATGGATATCAGAAAGTTTAAAAAAAAAAAAAACAGTGGTTGAAAATAACCCTGAATGTGATACACACACGGTCCTGGAAGAGCCTCCTGCTGCTAAGAAAAGCAGAACATGGAGGGAAGAAAAACGAACATTTCAAGACAAGTGGGAAACGCAGTTTCTTGTATTTCTGAAGCCATCTGATTCAGTTTCAGGGCAAGTTGCAGTGTGCACTGTTTGCAAGAAAGAAATGCACGCAATGCAACGTCACTATAGCACTCATGGGAAGTTGAAAAAAAAATACCACAGTTTGTTTCAGAGGCGCAAGCTGATATATTATGCAAAAACAGGGCTTGAAAGTCAACAGCGACGGCTCAGAGATTTTGTGAATAAAGCGGATCACTACTTTTGGTGAAAGCAAGGAAACCATTCAGCGATGGAGAACTCGTGAAGAACATTGTTCTGACCATACAACCAGAAAACACACTTTTCAGAGATATACCACTGAGCAACGACACGTTAATGGTGAATTTTCTACAAAACGAAATAGCAGGAAAAGTCGCAGCGAGCTCTTTCTTCAGCCTGTGCTTGGATGAGAGCCTTGATATCACAAAGAAACCCAAAGTAATCGTATGCATTCGCTTTTTTGACTGTGATCGTCATTGTTTTTCTGAAGGTGTTTTGTGTCATGTGAGCCTCAGTGATAGGCCAACTGGGAAACACATTTTTGAATGTGTTCAGGCGAGATGAGGAGCGCCGCATTAGCTTTGACAATCTGTCTGGCGTGACAGCATATGGGGCAGCGGCTATGCAAAGTGCACGAGTTGGGGTGTTAAACAGCTTCCAAGAAAGCTGCTTCAATGAAGTGTTTGGATGAGGTTGAATCGGTAGTGAAAAAGAGCATCAATGCCGTCAACACCAGCATTATCAATAAAGGGAGATTCGCAACTCTGTGCGAAACAGGCAGCGAGACATATAATGTGCTGCTGAATTCCAACCCGGTCCACTGGCTTAGTTTTAATAACAGCGTACAGAGGCTGTTTGAGCTCTGGGAAGAGCTTGTTGAGGTTTTGAACACAGTTTCTCCGGAACTGTCCCGAAAGCTACAAGATCCAGAAGTACATGGTTGTTTGCTCTTTTTGAAATAGTTTTTACCAAAGCTTGCTTCCTTGAACCTGGTGCTTCAGAAACCTCAGCTAACAATATATTGCAGCATTGAAGTGATCAATACATTCAGAATGACAATCACTGAGATCGGCCCTCACCTTCAAAGGTAATAGGACTTTTCAGTTTTTACGAGCTTAGTCAGTTTCTCAGCTGTCAGTTTCTCAACTGTCAAGATGAGAATACCTGAGTATCCTTTCGGACGATCTTGAATATTGTTTCAGTGAGGGAAACTTTTTCTGACAGTACACCTTTGTGACTGACCCATTTAGCAATTTTGGTTCAGGTTGTTCAGCTGCAAACAAACTAATGGCCTTGCAGGACAGATTAGCTTCCTTTGAGTCTTTGGATTTGAGCAATCTGAAGTACCTCATGCTGCAAATGCGCAACGATTAAAAAATGAAAACATAATTCAGTCAGCCCGGTGTCACAGTACAGGAGTTCTGGAATAATGTGTATCTGTTTGAGGACAACTACAAGCCCCTAGCTGAAGTTGCTTTGCTTTTCTTGTCCCTGTTTCCTATCACTGTGCTGTGTGAGAGGGCATTCAGTGTACTGCATTTTCTGAAGAACAAGTACAGAAACGCCTCATTGATGCAAATTTGGAAGCTTCCCTTCTAGTTTCACAGGAGACCCGTGATCCTGCAGACTTTCCATTCAGAGAGCTCCTGAACTTTTGCAAGTAGTCTGATAAACACCATGGATCAATGGATGTGTTAAAACCCAGAACTTTAATTTCATCACCACACTTTTATTTTATTTTATTTTTTTAGCAGTAACAAGTTAAACAATAATGTGTTATTTTTTGTTCTTAAAAGGGAGCGTTTGTGTACAGGAGCGTTTGTGCTGCAAATATAGAAAAAAAGATTCAGTCTAAATTTGGACCAGCAGATCCAAATTATTTGAAGGAAAATAAGTTAGTTAGGAAATAAGTTGTAAAGTAAAATATATATACATTACTATTATTATTATTACTGGATTTTTTTTTTGTTAAAGAGAAACACATTTTGGACACATTTGCAGATATGTTTTTTGCATTATTATTTTGACTTTTATTATGAAAAAGTTTTTTTTAGTTAGTTCAGAATTGTTGTACAGACATCCATCTTGTACCTATAAAGCAAAATAAACAGCAAAAAACACAAGAACATGCAAAGCACCTTATTTGTTTCTGTTGTCCAGTAGGGAATAGACAACTTTACATTATGTGTAAGAATAGAGACAACTTTACATTATGTTTATTAATACATTACAATGAGTGGATGTGTATATGTGTATATTTACTGTATTTGTTGTTCCTAATTTAGTAATTAAGGTTTTTAGGGAAAAACAAATATGAGTGCGGCCACCAGCAAGAGTCCTTTTGAGAACCCCTGTTCTAGACTGTCTATTACAATGTATCATTCTTACAAAATAGCAAAAGGCAGAAAGACTAAACAAACTGTCTATGGTTGCCATAATACATCCTTTTTTTTTTTTTTTTTACAGTAGTAAGCACTACTTCAGCAGTTCTTAGATGATCCAGTATATGACATCACAAGCAGGAAGGGTGGATAACTGGAGGTTAATATTATTAATATTATTATTTATTTCTTAGCAGACACCCTTATCCAGGGTGACTTACAGTCATAAACAAATACATTTCAAGAATAAAAACACTTCATATGGTGTTATCTACAAATCTCAGTTCAGTTTTTTGTTCTTGTCATTTAAACACTGTTGCACATTCTGCTATTATTAATAATGAAGTTCCTCCTTGCTGGTGTTATGTAAGCCTGTACTGCAGATTGCTATCTGGGTATTATCCAAATGTTTTTCAGCTGACAGGAGTGGAAAAAAGGAGCTGCGAGTTCATTTCAAGGAAAAATTTAGTAACACCACCCAGATACACACACCCATACAAAAGTTTGGACAAGCTAAAAAAAAATTGTTTAGGAAAGGCACAGCCATGATGTAAATTCATAATTAAAAGTAATGATTTCCATTACATGAGAATAGGTGGCTTTCTTTCTATGATGCTTAAGGTCCCCCAACCAGAATCTTTTCATCTCAACCAGTGCTAGTTGCTGCTCCTCTCTGCTGCTTCAGATAAGTCCTTCACTATGCGTCGCAACTCTTGACCACTGAATCCGATGCCTCTGAGAAACCGGGTTGTGGAGTGTGCCACACATCCTTGACAACCCACCTCCACTGGGTAAACCCGGACTCTCAATCCTCACTGTTCCACTTCAGCAGCCAGTTGAGCATACCAAAGTTTCTTCCTCTCATACGCCTCATCCACAGTATCCTCCCATGCTGATCCAGACCACAAGACAATATCAGGTCAAAGATTAATGGTGGTATTCAGGTGGGAAAATAAGCTGTTGTCCAACATCTGCCAGCATTTTCCAGTCTCTAGCAGCTTCCAGTTGTCCGAGATGACTTTTGGTTTTAATACCTTTTTCTTGGTGGTTGCTCCCCTGGAAGGAGGAATGTTGTTCTTCGTGTGTCATTGTGACAGAAATGTAATGAATCTTGGTGGTAAATCTCCCTCCCGACCTGTGAGGGCGCTAAGCAGCGAGGACAGAGTTCTTTCCCGGGTCGGGAAGTCGGCCAGTCTGGAAGAAGGCGAGACTCCGTTGCAAGAACATATTGACCCGGAAGGTAAACAATGTTGCAGCCGCTGACTGTAAATGCAGCAGCATTCGTTTACCAAGGGGTCATACATGACAGCATTAAAAAGGGGACAGAGACTTGTAATCAGTTCCTTCCCTTTTGGTTATTAAGAAGTGACCTGGAAGGACTGGTGGTTTTTTTTGGTGAAAATTGTGAGTGTTTGTCTTGTTCTGTCTATTTGTTTGTTTGTATTCACTAGAAAGCTAACACGTTCTGGAGCTGTTGCCAGAGGTCAGCACAAACCCGGAACAGCACTACACTCGTATCACTATAAACTATATTTTACACCACTAGCACTAATTCACGCACTAACGGACTTGTGTATGTGTTTTGTATTTTGTGTGGGTGTATAATAAAAGCAGGACTATTATTTGCAGGGCAAACCCGGGGATTATGAATTAAGTAATACACGCTGCTGTATTACTTACCTTCATTACTGTTTACTGTTTGTTTCGCCGTCAGGCACTGGACAAAAACAAATAAAACAAACTTTTGCACCTGGACTACAATTGTCTGTCTGTTCTTTAATCACCTGCACCTGCAGACTATTAATCACTTTGGTGGCAACCTGTTGGTCATGCATGATGCCAAGTAAACCATCCTTGGCTAAGACCCACCTAACATCCTGTCAAAATGTGTCTTAATGTAGCTGGTGATGAACACAAAGGACACCACAGATCCTCTCCTACCCATATATTAAGGTGATGGTGATGGGAGAACTATGTTGACCTGATGAGGAAACTGATCCTGCTTTGTTCCATTGCCCATAGATCTAGCCAGCCGATCTTGCATTGTTCCACACTCTCCCACCTTGTCCATCCTCCCTGCTTGGCCTGGCAAACTGCCTTTACGCACCTCATCCTCCCCTCCTGCTTTTGCATCTCATTGACTACCAGCTTCCTCCGTTGAGTTGGGCTGCTTTGTGCCATTTAGGAGGAGATGAATTGAGATCAAGGCCTCCTCTTCCATGCTGTACTTGCCCCATGATATCACTGATACTGCTAACCATGATAATCAAAACAGCTTTCCTTCTATTACAATATATCTTTCTTACAAAATAGCAAAAAGCAGAAAGACTAAACAAACTGTTTATGGTTGCCATAATACATCCTATTTTTACAGTAATAAGCACAACTTCAGCAGTTCTTAGATGATCCAGTATATGACAGCACAAGCAGGAAGGGTGGATAACTGAAAGTTAATATGATGTTATCTACAAATCTCAGTTCAGTTTTTTGTTCTTGTCATTTAAACACTGTTCCACATTCTGCTATTATTAATAAAGTTCCTCCTTGCTGGTGTTATGTAAGCCTATACTGCAGATTGCTATCTGGCTATTGTCCACATGTTTTCCAGCTGACATGAGTGGAAAAAGGAAGGACCTCCGAGTTCATTTGAAGGAAAAATTTTGTAACAGCACCCAGACACACACACCCATACAAAAGTTTGGATAAGCTAAAAAAAATGTTGTTAAAGAAAGGCACAGCCATGATGTAAATTCATAATTAAAAGTAATAGTTTTTAACTGTGTTAATCTGTTTTAATCTTAGGAATAATGAAATACAGTAGCAGCCACAATTTCAAAAATTACTAGATCTACCTTACATATACAGGTAAACAATGTATTCATTGAAGTACCACTCACCCTTTTGAGCTCAGACTTTGCTGACAGACAGTTTTTTGGTGCAGTAGGGGATTTTAAAAGTATACCTTATTCTTTTCAACACTGATTAACATACTATACGTAGTTTAAAAGAAGAAAAAGCATATAACATTGACTTATATATGAAGTCTATGATAGTTTGTTGCTACTATGTAGTATAGAATAAATATATTTAGTTTAGTCTTTATTGGAACAAACAGTGCCTTGTTCACAAATCTTTTAAGACGGTTTGTCTTAAGTACTGTTTAACCTAAAGGAATGAAAAAAAAACATTCCTTAAAAACCCCGAAAGAAGGGAATATGGCGGATAACTACTAGTAACGGAGTACGTGCACTCTTGTTATTTTACTTTATTACAGATTACTAAGTCTGTTTGAAATGTGTTGCTAGTTCTACTTTACTTCTGCCTGTGTGTATACTTGCTATTATAAATACTCAGAAGACAGCCACTAGAAAAGAGCCATGCATAGCCTTCATTCCAGTGAATAAGCTTGATTGCTGAAATTGTGTCTCATTATTTCACTGATTCGATAATCCTGAAGGTCCAGCATGACTTACTATGGGTAAAACTCTCCAGAAGTGGTCCAGAACTCTACACACTGCAGAGGTGAAATGACCCAGGGAGTACGTCACCAGTCGTCAAATCACGAGGCTGCTTAATCTAATATGTTATTTATAGTAAACTCTTGGTTTACCAGTAGCCAACTACGCCACCTGGTGATGGTCAGGCACCAGGACCTGAATTTTAAACAAGCTTACACAGGTTTGTTTTAAAATGTGACAAGTTGAGAACCACCACAGACGCTAACCACACCAAGAGGCAGACACAAATTTGCACGATTTAAAACAGTTTATTAAAACAACACAATAAACCAATAAGTAAAAATCACAAAATAAAAACCCAAAACATAACACCCACGTCAGTGGCTAGGGCGTAAAGTAACAAAATAAAAACCCCCACTACAGTGACTAGGGAGCAAAGTAACAAAATAATTAGTGAAACCCTCCGGTAATAGCTAAAGAGCTATCGTTTCAATTCGCTCAATCTCCACTCGAGTCCCCAGAGGCAGCTAAACAGCGTCTTCCCAGCTCCACCAAATCCCTGTCTTCCGTACCACAACCAGGACAGTCCCCCATTAACATGTGCCCTCTCCTGGAGAAAAGAGAAGGAAAGAAAACACAGCAGCAATAATCTGTTCCAACAGCACTTAGTTCTTCCCAATCACACACCTTGCCAGATAGACTAAAACAATGGAAATATAAAGGAAGTGAATTAAAAACATATCTAAAATCCCACAAAGAATAGAAGCACTTCCAATCAGAATCAATAAAAAATAGGAAGAAAGGGTGCACGAGGGTCTACTGTAACAACTAGGGTTGCTGACAATTATAAAATCATACCGCAATTTCCATTACCCAGCGATTTGCTTAATGCACCCAGTTATCTAGGTAGCAGCCACAATCCAATGCAGCCTCAAACAATAATCCCAGTTCCAGTTTGAGTTCCGGTACTCCAGTAATCCAGTATTTCAATTAGCAATCCCAAGGTGCACCATAATTCTTCTCCCAATTCTCATCCTCTGTATCCCGACATCCGTCTCCCTCTGTATCCTGGTGTGTCTCCCTCTGTATCCTGGTGCGTCTCCCTCTGTATCCTGGTGCGTCTCCTTCTGTATCCTGGTGCGTCTTCTTCTGTATCCTGGTGCGTCTCCTTCTGTATCCTGGTGCGTCTCCTTCTGTACCCTGGTGCGTCTCCTTCTGTATCCTAGTGTGTCTGTCTCCCAGTTCGTGCTGTGCTGCTTATAAACCCAGCTGGCCACTCCTATTCCTGCTCAAAACCAATCAGACACCCCCAATATCTAATTGGCACTAGCACTGGCTCAAAAAACTACATTTCTCAAAATCTAACAGGAAATGTCTACATAAGGCGCGGGTTGATGACGTCACACTCCTGCTTCTCCTCAGTCACAGTGCTCTGTGCAATACAAACAAAAAAAAGAGGTGAGTAACTTAAACTTACATAAAATGAATAAATGTGCTTCATAACAAGTAAATAATAAAGTGTTCTCACAACAAAAACAAAAGTTAAATATGTGATAAACCAATAATAATAACAAGTGTTATTTAAAATACAAACAATACAAAATTAGAGACTGGGCTAGAAACGCTAAATTGTCATTCTGTGACATACATGTGCAAGCAGATAACCCAAGAATGAAGCATAGAAACAATTTCCTAGCCTAGGCTTGAGGTGGGTCAATGGCTCTCTGTTGTGAGATGCTATGCTGAGACCTGCGATCTCATCCAGCACCTCATTGATCCTCAGGAGGAGGTAAGCGTTCTTGCAGGTGACCTCACTGAATCAGCGGTAGTCCACACAGAGCCATAGAGTGCCACCCTTTTTCTCACTCAAGATGACCAGGGGCTCTCCGAGCACTCAAGTTTCGTCTCGCTTGGCCAGAGGCAGACTGCGGGCTCTCTCGCAGCTGGGCCTGGCGCCCCCTGTGTCGATCTGGTGTTGAACCAGTTTGGTGCGGGTGCAGTCCCTGGCCTTGGCCTGCAAAGCAGTCCTGATAGTCATGGACCAGCTCCTCCAGTTGCTCCTGTTGTTCTAGGCTAAGCCCTTCCCCGCTGCACTGGAACAGGTCCCGCAGGACCCCCTCCCGTAGCAGGACTCTCCCCCATTCCACTCCGGCGCCCTCCTGGTTCTGTGTTAGTTCCCCAACCTGGTGGGTGGCTATTCGGGGCGAAGGGTTGGCCTGAAGGCCGGCATGGTAGCTGGCAGTCTGGTCTGTGGGTGGACAAGCAGCGGGGCTGAGCGACTGGCTGGCTTGTGGGCGGGCAGGGTAACTGGCAGTCGAGTTTGTCAGCGGACAGGCAGTAGGTCGCAGTGGGAAGTTGTTCTGTAGGCCAGCACAGTAGCTGGCAGTCTAGTCTGCAGGCGGACAAGCGGCGAGGCTGAGCGGCAAGCTGCCTTGTGGGGTGGGGGGAGGGGCAGGGTAGCTTGCAGGTGAGTGTGTCGGTGGACAGGTGGTAGATTGGGGTGGGGGGTTGGCTGGCGAGCGTTGCAGTCTGATGGAGGCTGTGTTGACTGGCAGACGTTGGGTGGTGGGGCTGGCTTGTAGACTGATCGTCTGGTGGGCACTCTCTCCTCCTTCCCCACGGCTCCCTTCCAGTTGCAACCAAAGTGTGAAGGCCTCCTATTTGGTCCGCAAAACACCCTCCTCCAGGTCCAGGATAATGCCAATTTAAACTTGAAAGTAAAAATGTTGCCGTTATATTTAAGGCTGTAAATGTTTAATAGTTTAAACTGTATTCAACAACATGCCGTAAATATTCTGTTTTATGTTTTGTGTAAATTTCGCATTTCATTTTTAGATTTTTTTCAAAAATCATTTATCTTGCTGCATTGTAAACCACAGCACTGTATGGAAAACGTTTTAAAAATACAAAAATTAAATGTGAAGATGACTGTAAATCATAAAGCAAACCAGCTTTTTTCTTCGAAAATATGTAGCTTAAATAGTAAAAGACTGTCCACACAAACAATCTAAACCCCTGTTCAAATAAACACTGATTTTCAACCTTAGTTGTATTAACTGTAAATTATTTTTTATTCAAAATTATATTTGAGATATTTGGAATATTTCCATATCTGAAAAAACAAACAAAAAAAACCAAACAAAATGGATGCAGCTGGTTGGTTTAAATGGCATCATAATGCAGTGACATCATCAGAATTCTACAGGCTGCAAAGGAATCCAATGACGCTGTGGCATTATTTGGAAAACAATTAGGTTCTTAAGTATATCGATTCTCTGCATATCAATTCCGAAATACTTTTATACCAGGATGTTCTGAAAAAGTCGAATTCAAAAGATTATTCTTGATGGGCAAAACGTCAGATACAAGTCAAAGGAAAGTGAATAGACTAAAATAGATGATTATTAAAATGTCTCCATACCGGAATGCTAGAACTGAATTGAAATAAGATCCTCACAGTGCTGTAACATCGTCAGAATAGAATGACATCATCACAGCACAGTGACATCACTGCTGTACTGACGTCTGACTGGCTGAGCTATTCAGCGTGTCACTCTTGGAGATGAAGGATATTCTTTTTCATTTATGAGGTCATTACTTTAGAACTATACGGAAACACTGACAGAAAACAATGAGAAGTCACATTGCAAGCAGTGGGATTATTCTTAAAACAGAAAAGAGCTATTTTGGATATTGTTTAAAATAATGTGGCCCTATTAATCCTAAATGATTCCTTATTGGTGCGTCCTGGTGTTTCCTTTCCAAGCTTTCCCTAAAAGCTATTATTATTATTATTATTATTATTATTATTATTATTATTATTATTATTATTATTATTGAAGAATAATGACTAAGATTAAATGTATTTTAATAAGGAGGTTCCAAGAATGATCAAAATGTAAATGCTTCTGATCCCAGATTGAATGTATGATGAATTTGTCTTTATTTTTAGGGATACTGAAATCACTGCTGTCTGTTTCTGGTCATCTTGCCAGGACACTCTTGTAACAGAGGCTTCAGTCTCAGTGAGTTTTTAAAGAATGAATAAATAAATAAAATAAATAATTTCCGATTTCTATTTCTGTTTGGAATGTTAAATAAAAGATCTAAATTCTGTTCATGTAGGTTTATTTTTAAATTTTGGTGATGCTAAACTTTTGGCCAGAGCTGTAGGCGGTTCTATTAAACTTCCATGTAGATTTGATGATAGTATGTCACTGCCATGACTTGTTTAACAAAGTAAGAATCATGTTCTCTTTGAAGTCAATGTTTTGCTATTTTTTCCCATTTTTTAATAGTTAAAAAATGATGAACGGAGCTGATGAAGTTTCACCACGGCTGTGGGCTGTGGCTGTCAAATTTGTTGATGACATCATCCAAAAAGCCACCAGACAGCTTCAGAAGGACCAATGGAAAGGCGAGCCCCAGCCTGGGAAAAGAAGAGATTTCTCCTGCAGGGTTAGCTGACATGACATCACTGCACCCTGACAAAGATCTGGACCAATGGAAAGGCGAGCTTGACCAGAAATCCCTGAGCCCCAGTCTGGGAAAAGAGGCAATGTCTCCCATAGGGTTAGCTGGTGTGACATCACAGCACCCTGACAAAGACCTGGACGGGAGACTGACATATCTGCCTCAGTTAAATGCGGCACGCAGGGCGCCTCAGTGCTACGGCAGGCTCTTCATGCAAAGGAAACGCAGGAGGGTGCTGCACCCCCGACCATCAAAACAGACCCACATCAAGACCAGACACAGCCTGCCAGCAGCAACGATGGGTTTGGCAGTGGAGGAGAAAGTGAGTGCTGTGGAGACTTTAACAGAAGAACAGCCGGCCACCAAGAAGGGAAAGGAGTTTGGATGGTTGAAAAATTGTTCCAAGAAAAAACAGACAGAGGATAATCCAAAAGGTGATCCCGACCAGAAATCCCTGAGCCCCACACATGGAAAAGAGGAGATTTCTCCCGCAGGGTTAGCTGGCGTGACTTCACAGTGCCTTGACAAAGAGCTGGGATAAGGACTAAAGCATGAGGAATGGAAAGTGCCTCAGCACGTTCGGAGTGCAGACAGCAGCCATTGCATGCACAGGAAGCACAGGAAGGTGCACCCCCATCCATCAGAAGAGAGCCCCATCCAAACCAGCAGCCAGCGGCAGCGTTGATTTCTGCAGAGGAGGATTACAAGAGCAGAATAAGAACCACTGTGCTCAATGAGGAGACCCTGCTTCTTCAAAGCCTGGAGACTTCCCCAGATAACATCCCGGAGGAAGAGAATCGCAACGCTGTTCTGCGGGGGGAAACTGTGGAACAGGAGGTGGAGGGAAGAGACCAGGAGGGGGGACAGCACACTCTGGAGGACCCCAAAGGGGTGGAAAGCCCCTGTGAAAGAGACCAGGAGGTTCATGTCAGTGCCGTACAGCCTGTAAAAGAACAACAGCTGGTTGGCGAGAAAGGAAAGGGGTTTGGATGGGTTACAAGATTTTACAAGAAGAAACAGACAGAGGACAAAAAGATGAAGGGGCGTGGGAGATGCTGCTGGTGTTTCAGCATCTAGTGAGGGTGCCAAGTACCTGGTGTCAGTTTTTCCTTCCTGCACTCTGGCCTGACGTCACCACACGTCCACCCTGTCACAGTGATAATAAACTAAGGCAATTATATTATGAAACAAAAACAAGACAACAATGCAAAATCAAATAACATGATGACACAGTTAGTGTTCTTGCTGAAAGACTCCCGCTCGCTTTTAATCAAGACCACATAAGAATGACAATGTCGTGTACACTGGACTGTGGGGAACCAAGCTGGCACACTATATACCCATTTTTTGGGGGGCTAGGTTTACCATCATCTTAAAGGGGCCACCAGCTCTCCCGAAGTCATTACAATATGTTGTTTTTTTTTAACTGCACATTTGAGACGTACGTAGCTAATGGAAGTGCAAAATGGCTAAGATTTATGGAATTATTTTGTTACTCATTACAAAGACAATATTTGTGAGGTTTACCCTGACGTGTCGTGATTTAGACGATTACATCTTAATTATCCTTTACCTTTCTTTTCAGGAAAAGCCGCAGTCAGTCTTCAACAGTGGAATCAGCGCTTGTATTGGGACGCTCCAGATCAGGATTTATTTTGCCATTTCTTCACTGGTTTACGTGCTATTTCCGGTTCCATATGTGGTTTATCTGCTCACTCTACCATAACATGCTCCCAGACCGCTTTTTCTTCTTCCGCGTCAGTTACGTCCGTACCTAACCGTAAAATGAATACTCCATCCATTTTTTTTGCTTCCTCCCGTTCCAAAGCTATGGTTGCCTCATTATTTTTTCAAGGGGTCAGCAAATCTGTAATAATTTTAACAACAGAGCTTGTTCATTTTCTTTTTGCAATTTTCTTCACATTTGCAGCCATTGTGGAGGAGCTCACTCCCAAGCAGTTTGCCCCCGTCGACCCAAAACTTCAGCCACAACTCAAATGCAAACCTCCCAAGCAGATGTTCCTAAATGACGGCTAAAATTCCACTCAACTACAGTAAATATTCAATATTCACCCTGATCCTCAGTTTGTATCTTATTTGATTCATGGTTTATCTAACAGGCTTTCAACTGGGCTACACTCCATTCCTACTTCCCCCATGATATGCAATAATCTTCAGTCTGCCATTTCAGTTCAGATCCCTTGTTTGTAAATGAAAACGGAACTATCGTCACCGTCCACTGGTTTAACTTTCACTTCCGCCAGATCCTGTTAAAATCGGGGCTTCCAGCAGAGAACTACTCAGGTCTTTCTTTTCGAATAGGAGCAGCTTCAGCAGCCTTCCATTACGGAATTCCAGATCACCTCATCACCGGTCATCAGAAGCATAAATTATATATAGATCGGGCTTCTGTTTTTCGAGTTTTATTAATTGTATTTTTCTGTGCCTATTTTTTCGGCTTTCGTTTTTGATATACTGTATGAAATTAGTGGGGTTATTTTGTTGCTTTTTTGAATCACAAATGTCCAATTTATTTTTCAGCATTTGATGAGTATGTATTTATTTATTATATAATTATCAACAGGTGTTGGTTTTCAATCATGATAACTGTCAATAATTAGCAACGAATGTGTTTCATACAAAATATGTTGATTGCCCAAATACTTTTGTCAATGTATGAAATTAGTTTTTGCATGTTATTTTTCATTTTATGCATGTTATGTAATAATTTGTTGTTTTATTATAAAGCTGAATCTCTACATTAATGTATATTTTTCAATAGAACAATTAGAAATGATAGAAATCACTTTCTTTGTGGTTTTTCTCATTTTTTTAACTGCCCAAATACTTTTGTCTGCATATATATTGATGTGTCTGTATATATCGAAATTATTGTGTATATACAGTATATCAAACATCAGTGTACCTATATCATAATAAATAAATAAATATAAGGTTCGCATTTACATTCGCATCATGGATCATTGCCTTAAACAGTAATCCCCAAATCGGGTATGTGTGCACTGAAGCATTGGGTTTCAACAGTAATGTAACTTCCTTTCTAATGAAACAAGTTGGAAGCACTTAAAACGTTTATTTGCTTTCATCTTTAAAATCAGCTTTGGCAACCTTATAGCATTTCAACAATAACTTGCTTGTACCAGTGCTCCAGACTGAGACTAAAATGGTCCCCAATGCAACTAAAATGTGCCATTAGCGCTTGGAGTTGGGGTCTGTACTAATACCACTGATGACTGAAGATAGTTCTTAACTCTTCTGCTGGAGAATGAGCGTTCTGCAACACAGGATGAAACAGGTGCAGTCAAAAAGGATTCTTAAAAATACTGCCATTCACAAAATCTTGCTCTCAGATTGTGCTAATGGTTAGAAAGATCTAAAATATATGACAATGTGCTTGCAGTGATGGATTTAATATCGTAAATAACAGAACAAAGTGTGTTATATGCTGTAAAATCAGTGCTTACACTGAGCACACGAGCTGCAGCATACTATTTTCATATTACACTAAAGTACAATATCAGAAAAATAAACTTGCTGAGTTCATTGCAGTCATCAGCTGCATAGAATAACCATTCAGCAGAACGGGACAAAAAACAAGTGAGTACAAACTGTTTTAATATCCAATTAATCTCAGTTAATCTTGGTTTAAATCACATATTTAATTAATACAATTACTGCATATCATTTAAGTTTGTTTTATTACTAATGCTATTATTATTATTATTATTATCCAAAAAACAACCCAGCATAAAAACCCTGTTTTCCTATTTCTGGATTCTCTTATAGTTTTATATATATTTACAATCCAGCATTTGCTGTTAAATTGTTTAACCCAAACCCTAAATCACAATGGAGCCAGTTTATTGCCTAATAAAACATTCACAGAGTGACGGTTATATCCTCCATAATTGTAAATAATATTGTTTTAAGTAAATGTGGTTACTGAAATAAAACAAAGCTTCAGTGTTAACAGGTCTGCAGTTGGTAGCTATCTAACAGCACTGGTTATAGTATCATACTTGGCTTGATTCATGGGTTTGCAGAGATCCTGAATTTCTAAAAGAGTAATCTGTCGAAACTGATGGGTTTCATTTGTTGTTGATTGTTGATGTCTGTAGCAGAAGAACTACTAGAAAGTGTATTTTGAGAAGAGAAAGCATGTTTCGCATGCAGGTGGTACAGCAGACTAGATGCACTTCTGTGATTGGAACTCAAAGAACTATCAAAGTTTTTTTTTAAAAATAAATTTCCATTCACAAGTCCTTCAGTTTGAGTGCTTTGCTACATAATGCTGTTTCGTGACTAATTTTATATTCAAACGATGACTACAGTCAATCCTGCCATGCACTCGAGTGTATTAAAATGGTGCCACAGGAAATTAATTACGCTATGCTAAGATGGACAAGACAGAGGAGTACGATTACCATGCATTAAAAAAATTAATCTCCCAAAAAATGAACGCATTAATCGCAGAAATTAACTGTGATTAATTGACAGCCCTAATTTTAAACAGTTGAACATGGTAGCAACCAACTCCTAAATTGGTACCCAACAACTGGATTTGGTGACCACTATCTTTTTGGCCTATGAGCCATTGGCTCCTAAGGCAAAAGGTTTGTCTGGAGCCTGGTGTACTGTATTGTGAGAGTCTGGAAACAAACTCTATTTACATTAGAAAGTTAAATTATAAACCTACAGAATCTATGGCTGTATAATGAAAAAAACACTATACCTGTCAACAAAGCTCAGTTTCTGGTAAGACTGGTTTAAAGACTGCTTTTATAAGGCAAACAAAGTTTGGTATTCAGTTTAGCAAATATTAGGGTCTAAACGGCAGTGGAACAAATAATAAAACAAAAAATGAAAATAGTTGCACCACTGATTATTATGCTTCAGATTTGCCCTTAAATGTTTGTGAGGCATAGGACATGTCTGCATTGGTACAGTATTTTGATATATTTGGTCCTTACCGGGCAGGAGAAAGCTAAAGCCTCCGGACTCTGGAACCTGTTCTTGCCTGCAGTCAGTGGTCTGAGCCAGCTAGATTATGCTTTCATTGCTGAGGAGACAGGGAAATGCTTCTTTGCTGCAGAGGTATTCAATTGTCAGGCTCCAGATAAATCAGGGTTTCTGTTGATAGCTGTGCCAAATGCCCAAACACAGTCTGCGGTAAGTGCACTGCATATTTTGAAAAGTGCAGGATCTGTGTTATTTCTGCCAGCACTTAGACTGAAAATGATTGTAAATGAAGCCCATTCTGTTCAAATGTTATTTATTCATGTCATTTTGAGTATAGTGTGTATAAACTCATAGCTTCGGTTGCGTATATGCGTTTTGCTATGTAGGCAATATAAACCCATTTATTTAAAAATATTTTGATACTTATTTACATCGGTTCAGTTGTACAGTTTTGTATGTACATTATATACTTGTATATACACACATTTATTTTCAAATATGTGTTTATTTAATTTATTTAGTTTTTTGAGGTTGCACTTTGTGTAATATGTCTGTATATAAACACATTTCTGTTCAAATGTTCATTTATTTACAATGTTTCGGTTATGTAGATGCTTTATATGACGTTCCTGAATAAAACTACGACTTATATTCAATTGTTTGTGCTTTCATTACAATATTTATGTTGTTTTTAATACGCTGGTCAAATTGACCGCTCTTGGTTGTTCTAGGTATGCCTATAAACGCTGTTGTTCTAGTGTTAATAGTGCTTCTGAAAACCCTTGAATAGATTATGTTAGTGACGTGCAACAAATTACTCTTGAACTCTACAGCTACTATATATATATATATATATATTCAATCTGCAGTAATATATATATATATATATATATATATATATATATATATATATATATACACTGTATATATATTACTTCATTTCTAGGTGCTTCACTTACACAGCACAGAGGAGCAAAAGAGACAGTAACTGGAGTCTCTTCTTAGAGGAGACATGCACTCTTGCTTCTGCATGACTGGTTAGGATTATTGTCTTTCTAAAATGAGGTAAAACAGAAATACTAAAGGTTAAACTATTCCTAAGCCAAGCTGTGTTAACATTAGTGATGTTAATAGTTTAAAGTGAATAATGATAGGGATGAGTTTTGTTGTGTTTCACCTTTTCTCTGATGTAGTTTAGTCTCTTACTTGCTGGTTGAACATTAAAATCATTATATATCTCCCTTACATCCAAACACCCCTGTTTCCTGGTGCACCAAAAAAGGGAAATACAATCGACTCGATTCGACTCGAGAAGCTCTTTTCTATCGACACGCTCAGCTCAAAACAGAGGTCTTAGGAAGGAAAAAGAGAAATGGCTTCCTCAGGATGACAGTTTTATTTCCTTGGTGGGCAGGACAGAGTGCATCATCCCAGGAAGGGGCCTATCGGCAGCTCTGGTATAGAGAGCTCAGCGATACCTACCCAATGGGCAGGCATATCCCATACATAATGTTCATTGATGGTTGTCTGACCAGAGTATCGTGCAGAGCTTTGCAAGAACACATCCAGTTTGACAAGAAATACAAGCACTGATATATCACTATTGTAGAATCATTTGTTTGAAGTTTTATTTTAAATAGCACTTTGATATTTTGGGGCACCAAGTGTAAAAAAAAAGCACAAATATTTTACCAATCCCCTTCCATGTTTAAGGTCTATCTGGTAGCCATTTCGGCTTGCCATGTCAAAACTGACTCTGTCTCACAAGAAGCTCACTTCCTGGTGGGGCCATTTTTTAAAAGGGGCTCTGTGGCTTCAGCTGCCTATGAAGGACATTGTTCCTTGCTGGAGGTTAAACGTGGTACTTAGTATACTCACGAAGCCTCCATTTGAGCCCATGCATTCTGCTGGGCTGAAATATTTATCGCTCAAAGCGGCTTTCTTGCTTGCTATCACTGCCGCAAAGTGGGTGAGTGAGATGCAGGCATTCTCAATTGCAAAAGCCTGCTTAATTTTTATAGAGACCAATCCTGCCTTTTTGCTGAAGATGATCTCGGCATTCCATGTCAACCAGTCTGAAATTGGAGACTTTCCATCTGTCTCGTTTCCAGTCTGACAGAGAGCGACAGCTCCATACGCTCAGCCCAGTTTGGGCCCTGTTGTACTATGTTGACAGGAAGAAGATTTGGAGTCAGTCCGGACTATTTTTGTGTCTGCTATGGGGCGAAGTCTAAGCAGAGGCTGTCCAAATGGATAGCAGACACAGTCAGGACTGCCCATGAGCTGGCTAACTTGCCCCCCTCCAGAAAAACTCACTGCCCATTCCACCGGGGCATGGCAACTGCATGGGCTTTATTCCAGGGTGCATCTGTCAAGGACATTTGCAATGCAGCAGTGTGGGCTACTCCCCATACCTTTACTAGGTTCTACAGACTTAATGTCGTGGACCCTCAAAACGAGTGTTAAGGGCGGCTTCTCAGTTGACCCTTACAACACAGGCACAGAGGTGAGTTTCTCCCTCAGTTTTTTAGCCCTAGCTACTTGTTACTGGGGTTCTGCATGGTAATGCACAAGGCAGCCTCTCGGGTTAGCTTTGTAGGATTCCAGTCGTTCTGTAATATTGCCCTTGCAACGGCTTTGGTACACACCCATACGGTAATGGTTACATTTCGTATTTGAAAGGGAAAGTTAAGTAATTATCATATCCCTAGTTCCCTGAAATAGAAATGTAACCATTAACCTTCAAGGACGCTGCGTCCATGATAACAGCAGGCTTGAAGGAAAAATGACGTTGGCAGCAGTGCTTTTCTGCTCTCAGGGGTGGCCCACGAATGCGTCACAGGCTCTGCGAGCAACTTTGATATATCTTATTCAGGTTTCAGGTCTTTCAAAGGTAAATACCCGTACGGTAATGGTTACATTTCTATTTCAGGGAACCAGGGTTATGAAAAAAATTAAAAGCACCGTATTTGAGAATTTGTTAAAATCCAGATACATTTTTAATGATTTCAATCATACAATGCTATTTGCTTCTTAATTAATGTTTAACTGGCATATGCCATCACTCAGTTAACAACATGGCATTCCCTTACTGTAGAGATATTTTTTGATTGTATAGCAGATCATTAAAAGGAATAGGTCAATATTTATGCAATGTACTTTCCCTGCATCATCTGATACTCAATGCCAGCAAATCAGGAATGATATCACTTGAGCATTATCAATATCAATATTATACATATGAATGGAAACAGAACGCAGTTTCAGAAAGCAGTGTTAATGCCTCGAATAAACTATGCCATCAAAGACATCTGTTTTCCACTAGATGCTATGTGGTGGAAACACTGAACCAATGCAAAGTTTAATTATGAGTCATCTGCCCTGCAGACCACATAGTTTGTTTAAGTATGATGAAATCTGTAAAAACAGTATACATTTCCAAGAAGTTGAATTTCTGGGAACAGTGCCATTCTTTTATACAATCATGTCAGATTATATTTGAGTTTATGTTCAGTGAAAAATGCTCTTACTGTGTCCTTCCTTCCTGCTATCAAAGGTATGAGAATAACCTTTTCACCTGACATTTAAAAGGACTCAATGTGTCACTAGAGTTGTAACAATTAATTGAAGCATCGATTATTGATCATCTATCCTTAAATTTCCTGAGCTTTGATTTTATTTTGGTGAATCAATTCTCCCATTAACAGTTTGCATTAAAACATTGATGATGTAGTTATGTGCTTATATTTGTGCTAGTACGCTAGGTAGCCAACGTCAGCGCTTTTCTAGGATACAAACCTTTTGCCCTCTGGATTCACATTGGACAAGTCACATCAGTTGGACAAGTCATTTTCATTTTCCTGATTTAAAAATTAATGCTACACAATGACTTTATTAAAATGGAAGAATCTGATACGAAGATTGGTAATTTTTGGGGTAAAGGAAAAGGCGAAAAAGCGATGTTTTGTAATTTATTGGATTTCATGTAGATGGTAAATGCTTTTGACATAAAATGTTACCAGTAATGTAAATTAACATGCATGTTTCAGATTGAAATGACTTCTGTTAAAAAAGCAGAAGTCATTTAAAAAATAGCATTTATTTATTATTATTATTATTATTATTATTATTATTATTATTATTATTATTATTATTACTACTATAAGGTTGGCACAAAGTGGTGATTACATAAGGAATGCATGTCATGTATTTATATGGCAAATGGATACAACAGTTAACAAAATCATCTAGCTCCCCTGTACCCATTCAAAGCTTGGCCTGCACTGACTTGCTCATTGTTTACAGCCAACTGAAGTAGATATATATATATATATATATATATATATATATATATATATATATATATATTCAACAGACATGCACTGTTGACTCCTGTCTTGGTAAATGGATTCTTGGCAGTACAATGCTCTCAAATGAGGCCATGTGTTATGGTGGAAACTCCAGTTTTCTGTAATTGAAGACTTAACAATGAACCACATGATTTAAACATCAGATTAAATGGGCCAGGTTAGTTTAGAACAAAAAAAACTTCTGTTATTTTTTCATTTCTTAGTGAATATTTAACCTTCTTTGTGCACATGACAAAAGCCCTGATCATTTTATAATGTGTACCTCAACATGTCTTATACTGCATAAATAATGGTTATAGCTTTGTTTAATCAAAAGAAAATAGGTCTGCGTCTCTTTAGAAAACATGGCCATCATCTTTTCTGGTATTTAAATTGTTTCCACTAATTTGAGTATTTTGATGATGGTTTCAATATAACCTTTTTAAAGGTATGAAAACACATTTTAAACTGAATAGGAACATAAACAAAAGTTAAGCACTGTTGGTGATATCATAGTTGAAATGTAAATGCTTTATTATTATTTTAATGTTTTGATGCTGTTGGTTGTAAATAGCTATAATGTTCATTTAACAGAACAGAGTATAGTTGAAACCTTTGCCAAGGCACACAAAGATAAGTTAAACAGTAAGATTATTTTGTGTTTTATTTTTTTTAGCAGTTTAGCACTAACTACTAATGGCTGTGTAATAAGAGGATTGTAATTGTTTGGAGGAAGCACAAAATGTTCCAATTCTGGTCTGTACTTATTTTACAATCAATTTGTTTTCAATTCAAGCAATTCAGATATATTAACTTTTCTCATCTGTATGGCCAGGAGGAAGCAGTGCAGTTTTTTGTGATCCCAGAGCAATACCCTTACCATCAGTTAAACAAATAAAGGAAAAAGGCCAACTCAAGTCTGATGTCCATGACTAGAAGAGTATGTTAACACTTCCAGTATATATTTCCTGCCATTGAGGCTCTGCACATTTTAAACATTCAAAATTGTTTAGATTATTGGCATGATTACAACCACATTTTAAATCCTTTCTCATTAACAAAATAGTAGTAGATTAATGACATTTTCAGATATTAATATTCATTGATAATAAAAAAATTGTCACCGATTTTGGAAATAATCAACCTCCCCAAAAATACAACTATACTAGGGGAAAGAAAATATGTTTAATAAACAGTAACATTCCATGAAATGTATTATTGAGAATTATTACTCTATCAAAAAGTTACAAATAGCAATAAAAACCTATTTTTGGGGAAATGGTTTTGTATAAATATTTATACAGTATATATACATTTTCAGATTAGTCCAACAAAGCATTGCAGTGTTAGCAATAGCTTGTTGGGCGATTTTCTGTTTATAAATCTGCCTATAAATCTGCAGATTATTCCCATTTCTAAAACTGAGGGCCATCTGTATTGTTGGAACATATGTTTACACAAGGACAAATGGTAGAAACGGTAGTTGGTTCATTGCTGTATTCTACAATTCTCTCGATAAAGTTCTGTTACAAGTTGAGCCTAGTAGATATTAACCATTTCACTGACACATTATTTGAATTTCTGGACATAAGATCTGTTTCTCAAAGCCTTTTAATTCATGTTTATAAACCATTCGATTTGATGTTACATTCCCCTTTGTTTTTGTTCACAAAAACTCCCATTGTAGTACAAGTTGTCCCATGATCTAATTTTGCCTTCTGGCTGAAGTCATGAACAGTGTCACATCCTACAAGATATGTTATTGTTATGTTATGTTATAGGACCCAATACTTGACTAGTTGACATACAGCTATGGAAATCAAAAGAATAAAATAAAATAATGATTTGATAAATATTAAAAAAGCAACTTACGTAGATTACACTATGTAACACAATTTTTTTTCCTGGGTAGTAAGTGTTATTTCCTAATTGCTTATGCCTCAAAAGTATAGAAAATTGCTATTATTCCCCACAAACTTTGCTTTTGTGACCAGGACAGTGATATTTTGAAATTTACCTATTTCCAATGAGAAAATGGGCGAATTTGTGTCTTTTCGTTCACATAAAGTCAGAAAAAAACAACATATGAATCCAAATTAACATGTATTTATACTAAAGTAATACAAAAATGACTACAAAAGATTTAGAAGTGAGTAGTTTTTCGAGATTTACGATTATACTGTAAACACTTTCACGAATCAGCCCCCAAATGTAGTCTCCCATCATGTTCTTGTTATACTGTCCTTCATTGACAGCTCATCCAGGAGCCTCAAAGCCGTGCTGCTCCATAATGGTAACAAGTACCCGTCTCTTCCCCTGGCTCACTCGGTGCACCTCAAAGAGGATTACAACAGCATCAAGACCTTGCTGGACGCCTTGAAGTATGATGAGTACGGCTGGAACCCCCAGAAGGTGCTGATGCCACCACTGCACATCAAATTGGGCCTTATGAAACAATTTGTCAGAGCTCTAGATAAGGAGTCGGCAGCCTTCAAGTACCTTCAAGACTTCTTCCCTAAGCTGTCTGAGGCAAAGGTCAAAGCCGGTGTCTTCGTCGGACCACAGATAAAGAAGATCCTGGAGTGCAATGAATTCCCCAAGAAGCTCACTAGTAAGGAGAAAGTTGCTTGGAACAGCTTTGTCGCAGTGGTTCGGGGCTTCCTGGGCAATCACTAGGCCGAAAACTATGTGGAGCTGGTTGAGACTCTGGTGAAGAACTACGGCACAATGGGCTGTAGGATGTCCCTCAAAGTCCATATCCTTGATGCTCACCTTGATAAATTCAAGGAGAACATGGGAGCGTACTCAGAGGAGCAAGGCGAGCGCTTCCACCAGGATATACTGGACTTTGAACGCCGCTACCAAGGACAGTATAACGAGAACATGATGGGAGACTACATTTGGGAGCTGATTTGTGAAAGTGATTTACAGTATAATCGTAAATCTCGAAAAACTACTCACTTCTAAATCTTTTGTAGTCATTTTTGTATTACTTTAGTATAAATACATGTTAATTTGGATTCATATGTTGTTTTTTTCTGACTTTATGTGAACGAAAAGACACAAATTCGCCCATTTTCTCATTGGAAATAGGTAAATTTCAAAATATCACTGTCCTGGTCACAAAAGCAAGGTTTGTGGGGAATAATAGCCATTTTCTATACTTTTGAGGCATAAGCAATTAGGAAATAACACTTACTACCCAGGAACCCCCCCCCAAAAAAAAAAATTGTTACACAGTGTTATTCAATTAGTTTGGAAAGCAATTGCCACACACATAGCTACAACTAGAAAACACTACGTACAGATCTTTCAGGATGTCCAGAAGTGTAAGAATAGTTTTCAGATATTGATATCCCCACTAACTGCAACAGTGAGAAACCACAAGTTAAGCAAAACATTAATTAATTGGAATGCAATATCAGTCAGTACAGAGTCTGAGGAATTAAATTGGTCTGGACTGGTACAAGTTTAGTCTGATGTAAAACTTTTGAAATAAAGATACCATTTGATTTAAATTAATTAATTTTCACATTCACTTTATTTATGCAGAAGGACCTCTAAATGGTAAAGACTGCAGCATTTCTGCTATGGAAGAGATTAGTCATAGTTTTCTTTAGCATACACAGTGCTTAGCCTCAGGAGAATTCTGAGCTAATTTATTTGACAAAGCATTTCATTTAGCTAAGAACAAAGTGTCAAAACAATTGTAGTGGCATGCAGTTGGCAGACCATCTGTTTCCACAAACCAAGTGATTCTGAAAAGCAAAACTCCTGAAAATACATCAAACAGCTCCCTGACTTCTTGTTCCTGAGGACAATACTAGAAACCCATTGTCCAAATGTGGTGGGTTATGGGAGGAAGTGACGTGACCCGGAAGCGATGGAGACAGGAAGCATGTAGTTGGGGTTGACAAAAAAAAAACAGTATCGGCAATGATAGCCAGGTTGGGTTTTATTTACAGCACACACAAAAGTACAAAGTCCCGAGCAGTGAGTTTCCACACAATTGCAGCGAACAAAGAAAACTGCTTCTGTTACCAGCTATGGTAAGCAGATGCTTGCATTGAAAACAAATAATCCACACAGAACAGAAACACTGCCACATGGTATCTCAATAATCCACACAGCACAGCAGGTGACTTGGGATCCCTCTCCCAAGCAGGATAAGTAGTTCCTGGAGATGCCAAGGATCACAGGGAGAAGTCCGGGCTCAAAGGCAGCCGGCCTGGGAATCCTCAGTCTGGGAATAAGTACAACAAACAAATAAACAAACAAACAAACAAACAAACTCACAGAGCTCACACAGCACGACCGTCTCAGTCCAGGATAGGGAGACCAAATGGCAGAACCCCACAGCCTAAATATCAGTGCAGTCAGTGCACTGCCCCACCTCAGCCAATCGTCGAGCGCAGCACAGCTGATTGCAATAATGTGGCTCGACCATGAGGTCCTGCCCCAAGTTAAGATGGCCACTACCACTGCGGCTTCCGCCCCAGCAATGACTCATCCTTTCTCCTCGGTCTTGGTCCTTCCTGCACAGCCCTGCCAGTAGTCAGGAGGGCGAATTACAAGAGGGACTCCTTTCACTCCTGTCACACCGAACTACACTGCTGGTAATTGTCAAACTCCTTTGGTATGTGATGGACTCAATGTGTCATTTTAAAGTGACAGTGCAACACTCATAAAAAAAATGTAAATAGTGAAATAAAATAAATGTGCAAACAATTACCCTATAAAAAAACAAATAATTAAATAAATACAATTAATTGAAATACATTATTCAGATTTGTTACATAATTACATATAATGCAACATACCCTACTAACATTTATTTTAGTTTTATTTTTTTACTTTTTGTAAAGTGCTTCGAGATACCATGGCATGATAAGGAGATATATACATTTAAGTTAACATTGCTGTCTAATGGCTTTTATAATATACTGTAGCATACCAGTAAACAATGTTACGACAAACAAGGCAATTTATCAATGAACTAACAATAATAGCATTCAAGTAACTGGTAAAAGCAACTTTTATAGATTTCACTGTAAGAGATTTGTGTTGTCCTACTGTGGTTCTGCAAACAGAATGAAGAAAAACTGGATTTTTTTTTATAGCTAAGTAAGTCCTCAAAAAATTGAGAAACCACGATTCTCTAACAATGATTCTCCACTGAGCTCTGCCTAAAGGAACATGAACTTCACTTAAAAGAACACCTTTTTATCACCTGATAACTCATCATCATCAAACTTAAATTTGAATAGTTTATCAGTCTTTTCAAAACTGACATGTCACCGCGAGAGTGTCTTGAGGCACACTGATTGGTTTATTGAATCTTTCCAGAAATTATTCTGATTTCCACGAGTGCACCTCATCACTTTCGCTACAAAACTGCATGTAAACAAATGTCAAAATGTGGCACTGTTTCTCTTGCTACAAAGTTGGAATTTGTTCGAGCTCTTGAAAAAAACCTGAATCAGGAGTAATTGGGTGTTTCCAATTCTGGTGAATTGCTTCATGTAACAGGGTGATGTGTTACATGCGTGGGTCATTACTGAATAATACTGAGACAGACACAGAGCACTGGTGTTGACACGCCACACAGGCACGCAGACTGAATTAACACATGAGCACTGACACTACGGTACCAGCAATGGTAGCCCTAGTGTCACATTTAATTAAGAAACGAAAACAAAACAAAGCTAAAAATAAAGGTTTGTCACACAAAATGGCGATCACTAGTCCTACTACAAGGAACGCCTGCTCCAGTAACCTACTACTCTACAGTAACCCTCTCTATACTGTTTAGGGATCAACATCCCCTAAACCAGGGGTGCCCAATCCTGGTCCTGGAGGGCCAGTGTTCCTCCTGGTTTTTGTTCCAACTGTACACTAAATTGCTTAATTGGACCAATTAAGCTTCTAATAAGTGCTTGATTGGACACCGGCCCTCCAGGACCAGGATTGGGCACCCCTGCCCTAAACTGACCTACTACTGTTGTTCCCGAAGTCCTGCCCTCCCAGCGACTCCAGGCCGTTCCGACGGTCCTGGCTGGGCAATCGCCTTCACAGGCACTGTCTTGCAGTTAAAGGCCTCCGTAGTAGTTCCTGCAGAGTGGACACTCCTCTCCTTGATGTAAACAAACACACGCTTCCGCTCAGCGCTTCTCTGTGTAGCAATGACCTTGCAGTAGCCTCGAACTGTGGTGGAGATGCTTTTTTAAAGTCCGCGCAGCATCCCCAGGCACTCCCCCGAGCCAATCTGGACCTCCTGATCCGCTCAGTGCTGGTGAGCCTCACTGCCCAATCGGTTGCCTAGCAACGCATCTCAGCTGCACAAACTTGCGCAGGAACCAACAACAGGGCTCCCTGTCACACTTCACCATTCTGTTAAATAATTTTGTGCATATCTTCAATATTGCTTCTGCACAGGTATTCATAATTAATCTAGAGCTGCTGCTGCATTTTTTAATGTGTGTATGGGTGCTGTGTTAATTTATTTTGACAGGTATTTTATTAATGTTAGTTTGTTTGTTACTTTATTATTATAGTTTATTAACATACACTTGCCTATTGCTTTTCTCTTATTCTGTTCATTTCCTATGCTGATGCACATGCGTCATGACAATTTGTTTGTTTCTTGATTCATAATGTCTGATGGTCAACTCTGTCTAAGAACACACTTTGCTTGCTTCCTGAGGGGTGTTCTCTTAGCTAGAGACTACTATACTTCATGCTTTAAAACCCTGCGATTCAAAACCATGTTTGGGATGGGCAAGTCCCAATCATTAGCCAGCTAAGGGGCCTGTGTAATGTATTTCATTTATTGGAATTGGTTCAATTTTAATTGCCCAGAACACCACCACCAGTTTTATTGTATTAAATAAATGATTAATTATGTGTGGGATGAACAAAAACACAATGCTTCTTTGTGAATAATGTTTTTGTTTTAAATCAATTCATGAGTAAAGACATAACCAACCTTGACCTTTTGTGTCTATGTTTTCCCTTACTTTTGTGTTATCCACTTTCCTTCCACAGCTATGGATTCAGAAGTAACATTTTGACTAACATGATGGAGCTTTAAAAGCTAGAGTTCGTATTGTAGGGTTACAAAAACTCCATGGGTAAGCTTGACCTTGATCTTTCACCTAAAATGATTTGGGAACATTTCTTGAGTTTCAACTAAATCTTCATTACTTTGATGTTGGATTACATACATCTTAAATGGACTGACTTGAAATGTTTTTGACACAGCACATATCCATTCTGTTGTAACTCGTCAGAGTTTCCCAACATATTGTAATACTGTAAATATATATGTAATTAATGTCAATGCCAGATCTGTACGTTACCGACTTTTACTCTCGTTATAGCCTGGTTTTGAAGTAATGTGGCCCTATTTTCCACTGTAATGGTATGACTAATTTAATTAGATTTTTTTTTTGTATTTACATATTTTTGAGTGATAATAGATTCTGCCTAATACATTCTTTTGTATATTGTACAGTATCTTTCTTAAAAATAAAATTTAGTTGCAGTTGATAATAATTTGGCCACATGCTGTCATTATCGCTGCAAGAAAAACTAAACAAAATAAAAACATACCATTAATAAACATGAGACATGCAATTGATAACAATAAAACATTTTCTATCCAATACCTTTTGTGTGTGTTTATCTTGTTTCCACTGAATACAAAGACAAATTAGTGATTTTTTTAAAAAATATATATATTTTCCTGCTCTTAATAAAAACATCTTGAAATTCTTCTATAATCTTGTTTGAACCATTTCAGTTGAAAACCATTTCACTTTTAATTTAAAAAAGTTACATTTTAAAAAAAATCATGGGCTCCCGAGTGGCGCATCCAGTAAAGGCGCTCTCCGAGGATGGGAGCTTCCAGGGGGCTGCGCTCAATTGGCCGAGCGCCGCCCGAGGGGAGGGAGTGTTAGGTCGGCCAGGGTGTCCTTGGCTCACCGCGCACCAGCGACCCCTGTAGTCTGGCCGGGCGCCTGCGGGCTTGACTGTAAGCTGCCCAGGGCTGCGTTGTCCACCGACGCTGTAGCTCTGGGTGGCTGCATGGTGAGTCGGCAGTGTGTAAAAAAGTGGTCGGCTGACGGCACATGCTTCGGAGGAAAACGTGTTGTAGGGAAAAACTGATGAAACCTGAAAAACAATATTAGTGAAGCCATATATATATATATATATATATATATATATATATATATATATATATATATGTATATATAAGAAAATTGGTGTAATACAAGAATAGAAGTATTTGAAAAAAGCAGAGACAAATGCTGTGGGTCACAGCGGATGGAATCTGTGCAACAGACAATGGCTGCAATCACTTTTTAATAAGACAGAACACTCCCCTATAATGACATCATTTGCGACCCTGCCCACCTAAACCTGTATACGTGGCCAGTCGCCAAGCCTCTCCCACATTCCTTTGCATCTATAGATTCTTTGAGATTCTCCCATCCCCCCATGCAATCAAGCACAGCAGAACAGAGACCCTTTCCACAAATGCCCATAAATGGTCATATTTGCTGTCCCTGCATTCCAAAATACACCACCTAATCTCTGTGCTCAATGTCTCCATTGAAAGTACCATACATCCAAATTATTAATATTATCAAATTTCCTTACAATTAAAAAGTGATTGCAGCCATTGTCTGTTGCACAGATTCCATCCGCTGTGACCCAGAGCATTTGTCTTTGCTTTCTTCAAATAGTTCTATTCTTGTATTACACCAATAAACATATTTTTGGCTTCACTAATATTGTTTTTCAGGTTTCATCAATTTTTCCTTACAGTGTGCTGGTCTTCGCCACTCCCGAGTCAGCACAGGGGTGGTAGCGGTGGGCTGAGCCTAAAAAAATAATTGGACATTACTAAATTGGGGAGAAAACAATAAAACAACAAACAATTGGCTACGACTAAATTAAAAAAAAAAAATAAATCATAGTAATAACATTGTAATGCAGTAAGGAAATTATTCCAGATTTAATGCCTATGCTTGCATTTATGTTTTACAGATTTATGTATTTGTTCTTAAAAGTACCACTTTAAAAGCATGCTGATACAATCCCTGCCTTTGGGCTATGTAATAATATTACTTACGTGTTCGTAAATACTGTGAATTCATAGCCTCCGTCCTTCATAGAATTTTTGAATGCAATGTACTAAACAGCTCTTTTTCGTGAACAACTATCATAATATCACCGCAAGTTTACGAACAGCATCAATTTCTGCTCATTATACAGGAGAGATCAGAATTTGCATCTCATTATAAATAGATTCACAATGCTGAAGATTTAGAACTTCCTTCTGGCAAAAGTAAATGAGTGGTATAGTGAACAGAAAGAAGTTGTAGGCAAACAGAATAGGACTGAGCTATGGCTTCTGCAAACTTCAACCTTGATGCAAATATGGCACCGGCCAAAAAGAAAAAGAAAACAAATTTTCACAAAGACAAAATTGACCTGGTAGTTAGTGAAATGGAAAAAATGAAGAAAGATTATTTAACACTTCTCAGGGCCAAAAAACATTAAGAAAAGAAACATGGAAAGAAATAACTAACAAAATAAATTCACTGGGACATTGTAAGCACAGACACTTGACATTAAAAAATGTGAATTAAAAAATATCACAGAAAACTGTACAAGGTTACGCAAGTAAATACATTTCAGTTGTCTATACACTACATAATTAATTACTGAGCAGAAAAGATTTCAGTTTGTGTTTAATTTAAGAACCAGACAATGATTTGTTTCTGTGTTTCCCTTCCATTATTAATGTGAAGTTTAAAATAAAGCACCTTAAAATATAAAAGAAACCAAAAACAAATGTATTTATTGCCATTGTTGTTTAATATAGACTATTAATAATAAAAAAAATAGTTTATTTTATATTTTAAGGTGCTTTATTTTAAAGTAACTAAAAGCCTGTAAACGTTTAAACAGGAAGTTTCACATACGAACAGCTAGTTGAATCTACACCAGTGAGAGGCATGTAAAATAACAGGCACAAACCAACGTCGTAAATCAGGAAAAAATGATAATACATCAAGGGTAAGCACGAAACTTTGATATTATAATGAGATTCGCATACGAAACTAGTTTGAAACGAACAGTCATCATAAAGCCCGCTGCACACAGCCCGACTCATCTCATCTGAGTATGCACAGATTTTGCAATCAGTTTTGCTCAGTTTTGGTCTGACGTTACAGTTCAGTTTTTTACGACTGGGTGTCGCACACTGCTAAGACTGAATTACTGACCACAACTAGATTCTGGTGATTACTATGTACGCAAATTTAATTAATACTGCCCTGTACACATTTTTGTATTAACTTAGCCCAACATAGCGACCCTCATATTATGCATGGCATCGTATGCTGATTAGACGACGGAGACAGCGCCGCGAGGCAACCAAAAGAAGCGCTTACTTAGCCTATTAATTTAGCTATTGACCATTTACACCGTGCAAACGTTTCAGGCAGTGTTTGACTTTTTGTATAGTTTGTCTACTACACTTTAGCCTGTGGTAAATAAAATCCAAACTGTTGATTTTTTATTTGACTTTGGCATTTTTTTCTCAGCGTGTGGATCTAGGGGCTTGTGATTTGTGACCTATTGGAGATCGACGCACCGGTTACTTCTGTTTTGCGCAGTAAGAAAATATACGCTGATAGTAAACGCCTAAAAAAACGATTCAAATGTGCTCATATCTGGTATTTTTTTTTTTAATTCGGGACACTCGGAGCAATTCAAAACTAATGTATTTTTACCTGTGGAACCAGCGTTGCCAGATCTGAAATGTGGAAATATCGTATTGGACCCTCAAAATTATCGTATTTTCAGAAAAATTATCGTACACTGTAAAACTTTAAGAATATATGTGTTATTTTTCCATCCTTATTATGTGACATCATCATATTACCTGATAAACTGCATCACCAACACTGAAATGAACAAAAAAAAACACTACACTGAACTACTTGACACCGCGCTGATCACAAGTCATTTTGTTTAACTGTTTGTTCTATTGCAACTTCCCTTACATGTATGAATAAAAAGAAACGACACAACACACACGTAATCTTATGGTAACGCCCGCCTAGTACAGTTAACATAACGAGACTATAGATGCTATTATAATATAGAAACTTTAAACAACATTTTTTTAAAAAAGGTTTTCTAATAGTTTTATCCTGATTTCACTTCAACGTTCCAGCGGGGGAAGCTGATTGGCTGTTGACACTCAATCGTTTTCTAAATTATAATTTAACTGTATAATATTAAATTTTGTCGAATTCCACTTCGGAATCGCTGTTATTTTACTGTGCTAAGCTTGGTCGTCACACGTCTCTACCGCACAGCCTCGAGGTAGCGAGTGTCAGTCGCACTTAATTAACAACATACGTAGTGCATGCCTGCCTGCATGTTAACTCTTAACATATTGGGTGCGTTCACGAGAGGCAGACTTTGCTAAGTCTGCGCAGATTCTGCAAAGATTCTGAAAATTCATTGGCTACTTGCTCCGATTCTGTGCAGATTCTTCGCAGAATGACGAAAGTCTGCATGTCGTGAACACACCCAGCGTCTTAGCAGCAGGTGACGTCACGTGAAAAGCCTCAGTAGTACACAATGTACTGCACATCTGTGCTGCTGAAGCCAGAGACGTGGTGATGTAGCTCATAATCTTTTCTCACTCTCTGAGTGAGAAAAGTTTTAAGGAATTTAAACATGCCTGAATTATCGTATATTTGGCCTTTTTTGCAATTATTGATCGTACATCGTACAAGGGTTGAAATTATAGTACAAATACGATAATTATCATACGTCTGGCAACGCTGTGTGGAACTAAAGCTGTCAATATTCCACCATCTTGTATGACAAGTTACATGACAAGCTACGTCACTTAAACCTGCTTCACCATTGGTTGACACCCTTATGACTAATCGGTCTCAGTCAGTCTTGGTCGGCAAACGCCGCACACAGACGGACTGATAACATCTGAACGAAACTGCGTCTGAAAAAGATTCAACATGTTCAATCTTCAAATCTGAAGACATCCCAACTAAAATCTGTATAATCTTGGTTTTAAGAGTACTCACACTGATACGATTCATCCAAACTCTGTACGGCCAGTTGAGATGAGATGAGTCGGGACGGCTAGAGTCGGGCTGTGTGCGGCGGGCTTAACTAAACTACCACAGCAGGGATGAAACTGTGTTACGGGAGTGAAGATAACTTTAATATATGGTGGCTAGGTATAGGAATTTAAAAAACCTACGAAAAGTCAAGATACGAAAGAAAAATCAATGACACAGAGCCCTTTGTCTATAACCTAACTCACAAAATATACTTAATATACTTTGTTGGTGATTAGTCTTACTTTCAATAAAAGTACAGCAGTCCCTCACTAAACCGGACATGTCAGAAAACATACAGGTCGTCCGAAGTAACGAGGTGTCCAGTTTAAAAAAATAAAGAATAAACACACATTTATAGTGCTCAATGTATTTTAAATGTATAAATCATTGTACTGAAATAACATAAATGGGGTAGATGTACTAAAGTGTTGAGTCTGTCGCAATCGTTGCAAACCATATGAAAACCAGTCAGAAGTGTAGTGTGAAATGTACAAAACAAACGCAACACTGTTAGCATCATTTTAACAAATGCTTTGCAGCCGCAGTTCTTATTTGTGCTTTAGCCTTAAATGAATGTAATTCTGGGCCCCAACGGCCACCTCCCCCCTCAGTCTCAATGTCTCGGAAGAGGGGGAAGCAAGTTGCTTCTGGGGGGTGGCCATGGTGGAATCTCCGGCACCCCCCAATTCTTCGTGGCCGGCAGCTCCCTCTTCCGGGACTCCCTCCACACTCTCTCCTGCCGCAAAATTGCGGCTGGGGGTGCTGTTCTCCTGACCTTCCCCCTCCTCTTCATGGCCAGCAGTTCCCCTCCGTGGGGCTCTGACCACACAAACTCCTGCCACGAAAGTGCGGCTGGGGGAGCTGGTCTCCTGACCTCCCCCCCCTTCTTCATGGCCGGCAGTTCCCCTCCGTGGGGCTCCGACCACATGATCTCCGGCCGTGAAAGTGCGGCTGGGGGAGCTGGTCTCCGGACCTCTCCCCCTTTCTTCATGGCCATCAGTTCCCCTCCGTGGGGCTCCGGCCATAGTGTAGTGATCCCAGGCGAAGCCGGATCCCTGGCGACCCCAGGCGAAGCTGGATCCCTGGCGACCCCAGGCGACGGCAGCGGCAGCGGACCCTCGGGAGGCGACGGCAGCGGACCCTCGGGAGGCGACGGCAGCGGCAGCGGACCCTCGGGAGGCGACGGCAGTGGACCCTCGGGAGGCGACGGCAGCGGACCCTCGGGAGGCGACGCAGGACCGGCAGCAACCCTAGGAGATGCAAGGGAGACACAGGCGACCCTAGGCGATGCCGACGGCGGGAGGGGAGCCCCTGGCCATGAAGGCGGCAGCAGGAGCTCCACTTCTCCCAATGGTGGTGGTGGTGGAGGTAGAGGTAGCTCCTGCTCCTCTCCTCTAGACGGTAAAGGCGGCAGGGGCTCCTCCTCTTCTGGCGGCCAAGGCGGCAGGGGCTGCTCCCCTTCTGGCGGCCAAGGCGACAGGGGCTCCTCCCCTTCTGGCGGCCAAGGCGACAGGGGCTCCTCCCCTTCTGGCGGCCAAGGCGACAGGGGCTCCTCCCCTTCTGGCGGCCAAGGCGGCAGGGCTTCTTCCCCTTCAGGCGGCCAAGGCGGCAGGGCTTCCTCCCCTTCAGGCGGCCAAGGCGGCTCCTCCCCTTCTGGCAGCCAAGGCGGCTCCTCCCCTTCAGGCGGCGAAGGCGGCAGGGCTTCCTCCCCTTCAGGCTGCGAAGGCGGCAGGGCTTCCTCCCCTTCAGGCTGCGAAGGCGGCAGGGGCTCCTCCCCTTCAGGCTGCGAAGGCGGCAGGGGCTCCTCCCCTTCAGGCTGCGAAGGCGGCAGGGGCTCCTCCTCCTCAGGCTGCGAAGGCGGCTCCTCCCCTTCTGGCAGCGAAGGCGGCTCCTCCCCTTCTGGCAGCGAAGGCGGCTCCTCCCCTTCTGGCAGCAACAGGGAAACCAGCAGGCATGTTCCCTCTGCTGGTGGTGGTGGTGGGAGCGACATGTCGTCCTCCCACGGAGACGGAGGTGGCACCAGCAGGTATGCTCCCTCTGCTGGTGGTGGGAGCGACACGTCATTCTCCCACGGCGGTGGAGGTGGAACCAGCAGGTATGCTCCCTCTGCTGGCGGAGGCGGGAGCAACTCACAGTCCTCCCAGGGCGGTGGAGGTGGAACCAGCAGGAATGCTCCCTCTGCTGGCGGAGGTGGGAGCGACTCACAGTCCTCCCAGGGCGGTGGAGGTGGAACCAGCAGGAATGCTCCCTCTGCTGGCGGAGGTGGGAGCGACTCACAGTCCTCCCAGGGCGATGGAGGTGGAACCAGCAGGAATGCTCCCTCTGCTGGCGGAGGTGGGAGCGACTCACAGTCCTCCCAGGGCGGTGGAGGTGGAACCAGCAGGAATGCTCCCTCTGCTGACGGAGGTGGGAGCGACTCACAGTCCTCCCAGGGCGGTGGAAGCGGAACCAGCAGGCATGCTCCCTCTGCTGGCGGAGGTGGGAGCGACTCACAGTCCTCCCCTGGAGATGGAGGCGGCACCGCAGGTATTCCCCCTCTGCTGGCAGGTACCTGAGCTGTGGACCTTCGGCCTTCCCCTTCTTGGGCCGTGGACGCACCGACTTCCCCCTCTTGGGCTGTGGACGCACCGACTCCCCCCTCTTGGGCTGTGGACGCACCGACTCCCCCCTCTTGGGCTGTGGACGCACCGACTCCCCCCTCTTGGGCTGTGGACGCTCGGGCTCCTCCCACTCAGGTGCAGGACGTTCGGGCTCCTCCCACTCAGGCGCAGGACGTTCGGGCTCCTCCCACTCAGGCGCAGGACGCTCGGGCTCCTCCCACCCAGGCGCAGGACGCTCGGGCTCCTCCCACTCAGGCACAGGACATTCAGTCTCCCTCTCCAGGTCTCCTCTCTCAGGTGGTGATGGGACCAGCAGGCACTCTCCCTCTGCTGGTGGGAATGGGCATAGCAGGCACCCCTCTGACAGGAGAGGGCAGTTGAGTGGAGAATGCCCCTGGAGAATGGTCCTGTACTGGTAAATAAAATGTTGCGTTCCATTTCAAATCGATATGGAATGCAATTTGTTCCATATTTTGCACTACTGAGCCAAATGTATTTTTCAAGCATGAGAAGTCAGAGATCTCCGTCTCTGGTGAAGCACCAACTTCCTACCGGAACCGGAGCCATCTCAGAGTTATCAGGTAATTATGGGAGGATTAGTTCATTTGATTAACAATTATTCACTTTACACATACTGCGCGAAAAGGATTGACTAGCGTGAGGCAGTTCTAAATCCTATTGGGTGGTGTGTGTCGCTGTCAGCTATGTAGCTATGAAACATATAACCTAGCTGACCGAGGGTTAGGGTTGCTCTTGTGTAGTTTTGACTGATCGTTTACGAAATACATTTTCTGGGTCACTTTCACAACTCAAAGCGCACCACCAATTAGTAGCTAACGTTACTCTTAACATTTTAAAAGGACTTTATACTTTACGTGCGTGCACTCTTAATCTGTTCATCATTCTAAGTGTATTTTCTTGATGTGTGAATGTAAATAGTGTTTTAATGTATCGATCATTTTCTGGGTTCTTATAATCTAAGATGTAGCCTATTTATATATTTGCATTTTAATAGTATGTATTGAACGTGTTGCTGTTATTATTTGCATTACACAATTTGTATTTAAATATTGAAAGAACTAGCTAGTATTACTTAATGTAGCTAGAGTGAAGTTTTATTCCTTATTCATTATTATTGATATACAGTCACCTCCAAAATGATTGTCACCCTTGATAAAGATGAGCAAAAAAGGCTGTATAAAATAAACAACACAGGTAATGAGCTATATTTTATGCTCAAATATATGGGAAAACCATATTCTATTATTATAATACAATTGCTCGGAGAACACGTTTTTTTATTATCAAGTAATAAAATGGTGTCTCAAAAGATGTGTCAGAATTATTGGCACCCCTAAAGATTCTTATAAATAAAATCAAACAAAACTAAAACTGCATTAACATTCTACTTCTTTAAGTTCATCTCAGTCTTAAGGAACTGTATTGTGGCCTTCCATGGCTTCCTGTTTCACTGGGGTATAAAAATGAGGTAACAAGCATATGAAATCCATTTGTCATCCATCACCATGGGGAAAGGCAAAGAACTCAAAAATGAAGAGACAAATGCTTGTTGACCTTCATAAATCAGGCAATGGGTACAAAACAATAGCTAAAAAAACTAAATATACCACTTACCACTATTAGGGCAATAATTAAGAAGTTCAAAACCACTGGAACAGTGGTAAACTTGCCTGGTAGAGGACGCAAGTGTATCTTGCCCCCACGCACATTGAGGCAGATGGTTTGGGAGGCAAAGGGAAATCCAGGGGCCACAGTTGGAGAATTACAGAACTTGGTTGCATCTTGGGGTCACCAAGTCTCCAAATCTACAATTAGACGCCACCTCCATGCCAATAGGCTATTTGGAAAGGTGCCAGAAAAAAGCCTTTATTGAGAGCAACCAACAAATGTAAGTGCCTAGAGTTTGCTAAACAGCATTGGCACTTCGATTGGAACCAGGTGCTATGTATGGTCAAATGAGAAAAAAATAGAGCTCTTTGGCCAGGCAAACCAGCGGTGGGTTTGGCATCGAAAGAAGGATGCATGTGCAGAAAAGAACCTCATACCTACTTGTGACAGAAATACAATGAGTTCTGGTGATAAATCTTCCTCCCGACCTGTGAGGGCGCTAAAGAACGGGAGGAGAAGTATCTGGAAGGGCTGGCCTGACAGTTCGTTTCCGGGACCGGAAAGTGGGTCAGCCTGGAAGGAAGCGAGACTCTGTTGTAAGACCGTATTGATTTGACAGGTAAACGAGGGGCAGCTGCAAGTAAAAGGCAGCTGCAACCGTTTACCTAGATATTATGCGGGATTACATATAGGGGCCAGGGTAACGCTGTTCTTTTCCTTCGTTTGGGTTAAGCCAAGGACCGAGAAGGACGTAATAACTGTATTACTCTGCAAAGAGTTGTGTGTGTGTGGGTTTGTGTTTGTTCGTCTCTGTAAACTAACTGTCTGTGTCTTTGGAATCACTAGACAGCTAAACGCACATCCGGAGCTGTCGCCTTGGGCCAGCACAAGCCGGATCACCACTTCACGAACTGTCACGGAATAAAGTATATTCACGCACCACCATCACGACTGCACGCACCCGAGACGGGTGACCGTGTTTTGTTTCTTTTGTCAGGACTGCAACCTGTGTTCTTCAGCCCCGAGCTTTACACATCGTTGTGTATTGCCGGGGCTTATTATTTGTGGTCACTAGACCAGGACTAAAAATAAAAGCTTGTTTCCTGGATTACAGTTGTCTGCCCGTCATTCCTGCACCGCATCACTGCTACACCTGTTCCCCCTACCACCCACTTTGCCACACTACTGTAAAATATGGTGGTGGATTTTTGATGTTATGGGGCTGTTTTGCTTCCACTGGTCCTGGGGCCCTTGTTAAGGTCAACGGCACCATGAACTCTACCCAGTACCAGGACATTTTAGCCAAAAACCTGGTTGCCTCTGCCAGGAGGCTGAAACTTGGCCGCAAGTGGATCTTCCAGCAAGGAAATGACCCCAAGCACACATCAAAATCCACAAAGAAATGGTTAATTGACCACAAAATCAACATTTTGCAATGGCCATCTCAGTCTCTGGACTTGAACCCCATTGAAAACCTGTGGTTTCAATTGAAGAGGGCAGTCCATAAGCGCAGACCGAAGGATATCAAGGATCTGGAAAGATTCTGTATGGAGGAATGGTCTAAGATCCCTCCCAATGTGTTCTCAAATCTCATTAAACATTATAGAAAAAGACTCAGTGCCATTATCCTTGCAAGGGGAGGGTGCACAAAGTACTGAAAACAAGGGTGCCAAATGAGAAATGTGGAATTTTGGTTGATTCCATTGAATCATTAATAAAGTCAAATATATTCCACATGTTGGAAAATTACAATATAGCTCAGTACTGGTATTTATTTTATACATATGTCTTTGTTGCTCATCTTTATCAAGGGTGCCAATAATTTTGGAGGTGACTATATATATATATATATATATATATATATATATATATATATATATATATATACACTGAGTGTACAAAACATTAGGAACACCTGTTCTTTCCATGAAATAGACTGACGAGGTGAATCCAGGTGAAAGCTATGATGCCTTATTGATGTAACCTGTTAAATCCACTTCAATCAGTGTAGATGGTATAGGGCAATCAGTATAGGGCAGTAGTGTGGAGTAGTGATTAGGGCTCTGGACTCTTGACCGGAGGGTTGTGGGTTCAATCCCCAGTGGGGAACACTGCTGTTGTACCCTTGAGGAAGGTACTTTACCTAGATTGCTCCCGTAAAAACCCAACTGTATAAATGGGTAATTGTATGTAAAAATAATGTGAAATAATGTATAATGTGATATCTTGTAACAATTGTAAGTCGCCCTGGATAAGGGCATCAGCTAAGAAATAAATAATAGTAAAATAATAATAGATGAAGGGGAGACAGGTTAAAGAAGGATTTTTAAGCCATGACACAATTGAGACATGGATTGTGTATGTGTGCCATTCAGAGGGTAAATAGGCAAGACAAAATTTAAGTGCCTTTGAACGGGGTATGGTAGTAGGTGCCAGGTGCGCCGGTTTGAGTGTGTCAAGAACTGCAACGCTGCTGGGTTTTTCATGCTCAACAGGTTCCCGTGTGTATCAAGGATGGTCCACCACCCAAAGGACATCCAGCCAACGGCAGGTTAGTGGTCGAAAACGGCTCATTGATTAAAGAGGCCAAAGGAGGCTGACACGAATTATGTAGAGCAACAGACGGGCTACAGTTACTCAACTGACAGTCCAGTACAACATTGGTGCCGAAAGACCCATAAAAGAATGCACAACTCGTCGTACATTGACACGAATGGGGTATGGCAGCCGACGACCTAACAGAGTTCCACTTCTTTCAACAAAACACAAGAAACTATGGTTGCAGGCTCCCGAGTGGCGCATCCAGTAAAGGCGCTCCACGTGGAGTGCAGGATGCGCTCTATAGACTGGACGTTATGAGTTCGAGTCCAGGCTATTCCTTTGCTGACCGAGGACGGGAGCTTCCAGGGGGCGGCGCTCAATTGGCCGAGCGCCGCCCGGGGGAGGGAGGGCTAGGTTGGCCAGGGTGTCCTCGGCTCACCGCGCACCAGCAATCCCTGTAGTCTGGCCGGGGGCCTGCGGGCTTGCCTGTAAGCTGCCCGAGAGCTGCGTTGTCCTCCGACACTGTAGCTCTTGGGTGGCTGCATGGTGAGTCCGCAGTGTGAAAAAAAGTGGTCGGCTGACGGCACACGCTTCGGAGGACTGTGTGTGTTCGTCTTCACCCTCCTGAGTCAGAGTGGTAGCGGTGAGCTGAGCATAATAAAATAATTGGCGATTCCAAATTGGGAGAAAATAATAAAAATAATTGGCAACGACTAAATTTATAAAAAAAAAAAAAAGAAAGAAACTGCGGTTGCAGTGGGCTAAGGAACGAAAACATTGGACACTGGAGGATTGGAAAAACATTGCCTGGTCTGATGAATCCCGGTTCCTGCTGTTTCACGCCGATGGGAGGACTAGGGTATGGAGAAAACCACATGAGTACATGCATCCATCATGCTGCGTGTCAACATTACAGGCTGGTGGTGGTGGTGTGATGGTGTGGGGTGTGTTTTCATAGCACACATTAGGCCCCTTGATAAAAGTGGAGCAATGTTTGAATGCCACAGGATGTCTGAACATCATTCCCAATCAGGTGCATCCCTTCATGGCAGCAGTGTATCCATCTGCTAATGGATAATTTTTCAGAAGGATAATGCCCCATGCCACAGGGCTAGGATTGTCCAGGAATGGTTCCACGAACATGACAGTGAATTCAGCTTACTGCAGTGGCCTGCCCAGTCACCAGATCTCAATCAAATTGAGCATCTGTGGGATGAGATGGAACGAGCTATTCGGAGTAGAGATCCACTACCAGCCAACTTGACACAACTGTGGGAATCACTGGAGTCAACATGGGCCAGCATCCCTGTGGAACGCTTTCGACCCCTTGTAGAGTCCATGCCCCGACGAATTGAGGCTGTTCTGAGGACAAAAGGGGGTGCAACTCAATATTAGGAAGGTGTTCCTAATGTTTTGTACACTGTGTATATATATATAATGTTATTTAAAATGTATTGAAATAATATTTATATACTCATATGTTTTAATACTTAAGATAAAATAATTGCCAGATACATATTTTAATACAGAATCAGTTGTTTATTAGCTTATTTCATGTTATTTCTATTAAGTATTTAGTGTAAGAGGTTTTTAATAACAAAGGCTACTTTATTAATAGGTCACAGCTGCTGAATTGGCTAATGTATACCACACAGTGAAGCAGAACTTGAGCTACAACAGTACAGACTGTGTTTTGAAACTGGCACAGAAAACGTTTAGTGATTCATACATCTGTAAAAGACTTGCCTGTAGGAGAACAAAATCACTTGCGAAGGATGTGCTTACCCAAAAGCAGTAGCTGACGTCATCCAGACCTTATCATCCACCAATGGGAATGAGAAGCCACTTTCCTTTTCCATACAAATGGATGCCTCAAACCAAGGGAAAAGGAAAATGTTTCCTATTGCAGTCCAGTTCTTCACTCCTTAGGATGGTGTAGCAAATAAAATGATTGATTTTGTGGAAAATCTAGATGAATCTGCAGACAACTATGGTGTCCCTGGCAAAATAAATGGATCGACAGCTGAAACAGGTGTTCAGTAGAGCTTATCAAAAGTGAGCTCCTTGTGAGCCTCAATTTTGATGTGGGGTGTGCAGACTTCCACTCCTTGATCATGGAGGACAAACCTCTCCTTGCTGCTGCAAGAAGCAACCAAAAATATGCATGGAAAAGGAAATAAAGAACTTAATGGCTGCCAATAAAGATTCACATATCTTAGTCATTTTGACAACCAATTCTGATTATGTAAAGACTTACAAACTCAGGCTGAGAATTTATCAGAATTTGTATATGCAGAGAGTTTACAAAGATCAATATATCTTTTTTTATTTATCTTTAGCTTTATGCAGCAAATTCATTCTGGCATGTGACTTCCTGTCAGCAGAAATTTCATCGGGAACCATGGCAGGTTGCATGTCCACTGCTTAATTTGAAATGTGCAATAGCTTTGTGGTATTTATTTTAAAGAGGAAATTTATTTTAAAGGGAAAATAAAATGTTGAACAAAAACAGAATACGGCACTTGCGGCCAAAATAAATAGACAAACAAAACGAACAGACACTAACAAACAGGGACGAACACTAAACAAACACGTACCGTGCTGGTCCTCCAGCACCACGTAGCAATTGCTTATTATTATTATTATTGATTTTTATCTCCTCACTCTCTCCCGTTCCTTCGTCCTGAACACACAACCCTGAGTGAATTAAAGGTGCATCTATATATACAATTGTGCTGGGATTCAATTACCAATTAATTATTCACTTGAATCCCAGCACGTGAACTAAATCTGTGCAACCCCGTGCTTACATATTATTAACTACTTTAAATGCACGTGAAGTGACAATTATACATTTTAAATAACTCGTGCTACACACACCCATTTATATCCCATGCAGCAATATCTATACACAAACATTAACACACCACACGCAACATATAACACAGAAATGCACACAGGGATGGGGCACGTTGCCACATGCTTTCAATTGTCAAAATATCTCAAAAAACATTAACTAATAATTATGTTTTAAGAGGTATACTGTATCTGTGAAAGTAAAAAAATAAAAATGTGGGGGGGGGGGGGGGGGGGGGGGCACGGGTGTTGCGTGGCGTTGCGTTAGAGTCTGTTCCTTATTTTTGAGGTCATGAGGTGGCGACCCTACCTTAAAATGATGTCTAAAACAGCCTTGATGTCATCAAAAAGACATTGTGCACTGGTTTACATTTTGGTTGCCTGACTTCACGACTCAAATACAATCAATAAACAACGTCAGTATAACGTTGTGTGCCCACTGGGTCTCTTTGAATTTACCCGATATCTGCACTGCATGCATGCTGTTTCTTACCATACTGGTTACAGTGGCATCTTGTGAGCGCTCCTTCTCAAAACTGAAGCTTAATAAGAACTATCTGAGAAGCACTATGTCCCAAGAAAGACTGAGTGGTCTGGCTTTGCTATGAATCGAGAATGAACGTGCAAAGAAGCTGAACGTGTCATTGATGCCGAGCTGAAAGCGAGGAAGAAACCACTGAAATGGAGTGTGTACATTTCTTTATTTACAGAGTAATAGCATCTTGCTTTGGAATAAGAAACCAACTTTTAGGTGAATGCGGGATGGGGGCTGTAACAGGGGAGATCTGTACTGACTATCTGGCGTATCTGTGGTTCTGCAGGAAGAGGGCAGCAGTCTCGTAAGATCCGCCTGTCAGTCATGGCGATGACACGGAGAGGTGGGGAAGAGGGTGTGTTGGCTTTCCCTCTCTCTGAGTGGCTGAGAGGCGGGCCTTGGGGGATTGCCTGGCCCATAAGAACTGCGCATGGTTGTGCATTCGTGTGACGAGAGAGGATACCCAGTGACGCTGGCGGAAGATGTCAGTATAAACAAAGAACAGCAAGCATGGCTGAGTGAGATAGTCTGCCTTAAAAGAAACTAAAAAGTAAAAGAAATAATCACGTACCCAAGGGGATGTGTTTAGTTGTATGGGGAACTCTGGCCACCCCAGTGTATAGGATAACTGAGCGTAGGACGGAGGCCCATTCTGGCCGGCTTAGCGGCAGTGGAGGCGCTGCGTAAGGAGCACTTTTGTTTTGTAGTTTTATTTTCCCTTTTTCTTACGGCTTTTGTTTTCATTATTATTATTTATTATTTTGGGGCACTTGTATGTGCACTGGACTGTATACCAGCATTGGTAAACCCGTGGTCCTGTTTACTGTTGCCAGTATTCAAGCCACGGACAACAGCGCCCTCTGCGGGTAAAAATAAATCAGTGTACCTGAGTGGCGTTACAAATAAAACCTTCTGTCTCCCATGTGTGTCAGTGAATTGCCCACCACCCTTCCACAGGGGCCCATTTAAAAATTCTGCACCGGGGCCCATTCCAACCTAGCTACTCCCCTCCAACAGCATGTAGTGACTAATAGAACCAAGGCGACTGCCTGTGTATATACTTTAATGATATTTGACATTTCAGTTAATTTCAGGACATTTTCTTTACATTTTTTGTACATAAATTCTTTGGATATATATCCTCCTCACACGGACCCGTCATCAGAATTCAGGTAAGTTACTTTTTGAATACTAAGATTTATTGATATATAATATAAATTATACTAGGGAAAGCAATTGTATTTCGAATTAAAAAAGCCGTGTGGCTTTACTAATCACTTAACCCTACAAAACATTTTTATTTCTCTATGCTTATACAGTTTCAAATGCACTAACCTATATTGACCACTCTGCTACAAGTAGCTACACAGAGTGCGTGTTTGTGCACTGCTGAGTTCTGATCATTCTAATATCTTAAGATAAAAATGTAGTAAGGAACTGGAAAATACTGTGTTTATTGGGCTAGCTTAGGCAGCATAATATTGGGCTACTTTTGGGCTGGTATTTGGTTGACTCATTGTTATTTCAGCATTTCACAGTAACAACAGGATGGGGCTCTTTTTTGGGTTAAGTGTTTTTATTTTTCTCCCACAACTCCTGTTTTAAATTTCACTCTCAAGTACAACTTTTTTCTCAAGGCAGATTTGAGAGGAAAAAACTCTACATCTCTTGAATATCTGGCCCCTTGTTTTTTTTTGTTTTTTTTTTTAGTTTTTTGTCAACTATTAGAGTATTTTAAAGTCAGTTTAATGTTTTGTCTATCCAGACAAGTCAATAAAACCTGTGGGTTAGTAAAACCTGTGGGTTTAATGATCAATATCTCTCTATGCAAATAGTATCACAGGCATTGACTTTCTACTGCTAGCAAATATGGTAAAAAGGACTTGATAAATGCCTAACTAGTGTAAATGAGTACAAATATGGATAAATAGAGGTAAACAGCAAAGCTATTTCAAGCTTCCACTTTTTAGATCACAGACATAGACCTGATTGGTTATTTTAACAAGAGAGGGACAGCTGTTCCATGCAGGTATTAGTATAGTAGTTCTGTTTACAATCTAATGTTTGGACTCTGAGAAGTTTCCTACAAAGGTGCCTGTGGCAGAGCAGGGCTCTACCCTTAGAAATACTGGCAGGGAAGGAGTTAAATTCTCCTCCCTACCCAGATTGATTGTGTCAGGTGGGAGCAATCAGTTAATTAATCATCCAATTAAGGACCCAGCCACCTGGCATAAAAGGAGGCCTCAGCCTCTCATTTTGGGGGGGAGAGTTCTGGAAGGAGAAGAAGAGTGTTTTTGTTTGTGCTGTAGTAATTTAACCAGTGTAGGCAACGCCCAGCCTGGAAGCTTTGTTTTGTAAGTTTTGTTTTGTGTTTTTGAAACCTTTCTGTTTGGCCCTTGTGCCTATTTATTTTGTATTTGTGTTTATTAAAAAGCTTTATTTTGAACTTTAAAACTGTCTCTGAGTCTCAAACCTCGGTCATCCTTGTCACAGTTGGTGGCAGTGTGGGATAACGCCACCTGGAGACTCAGACAGTTTTAAAGTTCAAAATAAAGCTTTTTAATAAACACAAATACAAAATAAATAGGCACAAGGGCCAAACAGAAAGGTTTCAAAAACACAAAACAATCAACACAAAACAAAACTTACAAAATAAAGCTTCCAGGCTGGGCGTTGCCTTCACTGGTTTCAATAATACAGCACAAACAAAATCACTCTTCTTCTCCTTCCAGAACTCTCCCCCCAAAATGAGAGGCTGAGGCCTCCTTTTATGCCAGGTGGCTGGGTCCTTAATTGGATGATTAATTAACTGATTGCTCCCACCTGACACAATCAATCTGGGCAGGGAGGAGAATTTAACTCCTTCCCTGCCAGTATTTCTAAGGGCAGAGCCCTGCTCTGCCACAGTGCCATTTCTCAGTCGTGGTGGGGACACAGGAACTGGGCTGTAACAGTTTACTTTCCATCACTCCTGACCTTCGCAGGAAACTGTGTGCTAAAAGTAAATGGCTTAATTCCTGTTGCATTGAATAAATATATGGATTATTTGATAAGAGAAAACCATTACATTTAAAGGGCTGAGTTTTCAACAATAACATTTCAAATTCACATAAACTTCCGAAGTAGAAAATAATTATAGTACTAGTGGTAGAAAAATGGAACACTTTGCAAACAGATGCAGAGATAAGTTTTTTTTTTTAATATTGTTTAAACATTTTTTTATTAACATAACTGAATACTAATTTCATGCAATACATGAGTTTAAATCAACAATTTATATATATATATATATATATATATATATATATATATATATATATATATATAGTATTATTGAATTTGTTTTTTAAAAATAGGTTATACAATGGTTTCAAATGCAGGCTTGCAATTAATGAACGTAACACCATGCAGCAGATTCCTGGTAGATGTTATAGAATATAAAGTACAGTACAGGATGTCTTTTGAAATTACATCAACTTTTTGGGTGACTGCTGTAATCTTTTTTTTTGTACTTTTACATCTAGAACTTTGCATTATGATTTTGTAATCATGTAATACATGGCATGCCAAAAATCCTGTGGCCAATTGCATGAAACATCTTCTATATTAAGTTGAAGTATAAAACTGAAACATTGTCTCAGAATTTACAGAATTTACTTCAGAGGCAGACAAATCAGTAAGGGCCAGTTGTATTGGTTTTTTTAGTACATTTTGAAACTGTTCACTTTCAGCAGTAGTTCCTGCACCTCCTACACTCATTGAAAGTTTAGCCTAGTTTGTCTTCCTATATTGAGAAAGTACAGGTGTTTTCAGAGTTGGAATGGGAATTCAATGAAATTTCTGTGACGTTTTCCCAGTTTCTTCTTTGACGATTACTGAAGCTCTTTAAGAATTTCAGAATGTGGTTTTTGATGGAGACGCCTACAAAGGTGTACATGATAGGGTTGAGGCAGCTGTGGAAAAGGGCGATGCTCTCTGTTATCTGGTTAGCCATGTCAAATCTTTTGCTGGTTTCACAGTCACTTAAGAAGGAGTAGATCAGGTCTATTGACCGGCAGAGCTTTACAATGTTGTATGGCAGCTGGGTCAGAATGAACACACCCACAACTGCCAACAACACCTTGAAAGCTCTCCATTTCTTAACGTTTGGGGTTCTTATAAGAGCGTGAGACACTTTTGTGTAGCAGAACAACATGACTATGAAAGGGATCCCAAAGCTGAAAAGTATCTCCAAGATCTGGATAGTTGCCTTGGCTGGCCGAGCCATATTCGTAGGGTACACAGGGTGACATATCTTCCTAGTTCCACCCTGTGATTCACCCACAGTGGTAAAGATAAGCTCAGGGAGGCTTAGGAGGACTGCAGCCACCCAAACAATTAAACAGATGATCAGGCTTTTGCCCTTTCCGGTTCGGGCTTCGATTATGGCTTGGTATCGGTCTATACTAATGCAGGCGAGGAAGAGCATGCCGCAGCTGAAGTTTGTGATATACAAAGCTGAGGTAATCTTGCACATTACTTCCCCCAGCTCCCAACCATGGACAGCGTCTGCTGCCCAAAAGGGAAGGGTCAGGAGAAGCAGAATATCTGCTATGGCCAGATTAAGGATGTACACATCTGTCTTGGTCTTCAGCTTCTTATAATAGGTGTAAATGGCCACCACTAGGGCGTTCCCTGCAAGTCCAATTATTAAGGCCAGTGCATAAAAGATAGGTAGAAAGACTTTCCCAAAATTCCGGATATCCTCTTTGATACAAATTGTATGGTAACCGTCCAAACTATAACTTTCATTATAATTATAATATTCATCAGAATATTCTTCTTCCGTGTAGTCCATGAAGCAGGCTGAATGAGGGGAAAAAAAAAAACATTACAGGTAGGATATTTTATAAAGAAGTGTTTCAGGGTTGATTAAGAACAAATTTAAAACAAAAAAGAACAACTACTGTACATTTACATGTATATGAAGGTGCTTCCCTTTCAATTCAAAGACGACCACCAACAGCACTTTTGGGAAATGCCTGCCACTGGTAGGTATTCGCTGAGCATTTTATATAAGAGCTGCCGATAGGCCTCTCCGGGGATTGACGTCCTCGGTCCTGCCTTCCGAGGGAACAAATAGTCACTCTGCGGAGCTCACTTCCTCTTTTGCTGCTCACTGCGGTAAGGTAAGGTACTAACCAAACCAGTTGCTGATTGAGTCTGTATGAAAGAGCTCTCTCTCTCTCTCTCTCTCTCTCTCTCTCTCTCTCTCTCTCTCTCGAATTCCCCTGCATTATTAAAATATATATATATATATATATATATTGCTGGAAGTCTGCTTGTCACTTCCCTGGAATCAGAAACAGCTTCTGAACCGAGCTATTATCATTGCACTCTGTGCTTTGTTAAATCTTTCCTATCTTTTCACCAGCCTGCATCACTTGCGGTCGCAGTCTGCTTTCTAACCATAGTGCCTGCTGTTCTGTGTTTTTTTCTCCTGCTATTTGCAGCAAAAAACAACAAAAAACAGAGACACGGAGACAGAGACACAGAAAAAACAGAGACACGGGTTCCTCCACCGGGACTTAGCGCGACCACGTCCTGCTGTTGAGTCGACTCCGTCGGTTGTCTCGACCCGCACGCTCGGCACGCTGGCTTAAAAAAAACCAAAAAAACCATTGTAATAACATTTTTCAGTCTATCAGTCTACCCACCTGGCATGGTGATTGCCCACTTTTCCACAGCTAAGCTGTTGTGTGAGTGTGTGGCTTTTCTAACTGCGTTTGCAGTGTTAAAAAAAAAAGAAAAACAACAAACAACGTGTGCCTCCTCCACCGGGGCCTGGTTCTACCTTGCCCCGCTGTCGAGTAGAGTTCACTGGCTGTCTCGGCCTGCCCACCGGCGCTGGGCCGTAAAAAAAAACAAAAAAAAAACAATACAGAGTCTTATTACTGTTTTTTTTAAAAAAAAAACACCCTGATTGCCTACTGCAGCTCTTGAAGCCTGTCTCCACTCTGGTGTAGGCTACGCTCTGCCCTGGTCATGTGACTGCACGTGGTTAAGGCCAGACTATCGCCCACGCTGTACCCTGGTGCAGCACAGTGTGCTTAAACGCTACTCTCTCATTGCCTACTGCAGCCATCGAGCCTGTGTATCCACCCCGACGTATGTTACGCTCTACCCCGGGTTGTGTGACTGCACACAGTTAAAGTCTAGGTGCGTGTCCCCAGTACCCTCGGTGCTCGGTGCTTAGACGCTCCGTGCTTCGGCACCAAGGCACTCTAGTACGCAAAGGCATTAGGTGCCCTCAGTGCTTCGGCACCCACGGGACCTCAGTGCCATGGTGTTGCTTGCCCTCGGTGCTTTGATGCCCTCTGTGCCTTGGCGCTCCAAAGTTTAAACGCCCTCGTTGCTCGCCACCACTCGGTGCTTATACACCCTCTGGACCTCAAAGCCCTCGGTCCATGGTGCCCTTGATGCTTCAGCGCTCTCGGTGCCTCAGTGCGGCGCGCCATAGTCAGGCGTCCTCGGTGCTTGTACCCCTCAGTGCTTCCACACCCTCAGGACCTCAGAGCCTCGGTGCACACGGTGCCCTCAGTGCTTCGGAGCCCTTGGTGCTTCGGTATCCCATTTTTTTGACGTTCCTCATGCATCGGAGCCTTCAGAGACTCAAAGCCTTGATGCATGTGCCCTTTCACCCCTCGGTGTTGCCATTTTCTTCGGAGGAGGATCAGAGACTAAACTACCTCTGCCTGGTTCAGGCATTAAGATGCTATGTGGACAAAACAAGAGCGACTTAATGTGGTAGATCCCTCTATACCTTCATTAGGCACAAAGGTCCTTGAGGTTGCACGCTCGCACCGCTAACTTTGCGGTTTCGAGATGTCCCTGGTCTGCTGTCTCCGCTCACGCTCCCTCACAACGGCTTTGGTATGGCGGTCGTCTTCGAATTGAAAGGGAATGTTAGGTTACAGACATAACCCTGGTTCCCTGAAAGAGGGTTCAATGCAAAAGAGGAAGTGAGCTTCGCAGAGTGACTATTTGTTCCCTCGGAAGGCGGGACCGAGGACATCACTCCCCGGAGAGGCCTATCTGCAGCTCTGATTAAATGCTCAATGAATACCTACCAGTGTTAGGCATTTCCCAAAAGTATTGTTGGTGGTCGTCTTCTCTTTCATGGAACCGTTTTAATGTATTAGCATAGCTGATGACACTGAAGTGGATTTCGCTTTTGGAGCTGAACAATATAATGCACTTTTCTAACATGTAAACTGTATATCTAAATTGCTAACAGTTTTTATGTGGAAGCAAAAGGTCTGCATTGTACAGTAAGCATTGTTTAAAGTTGTTAATCCAACAACAATAAATGGGTCAAATTTGGGTTCTGTGTCACACAGCTAGGGCCCTACCAAATTCACGGTACATTTTTGTAAATTTCACAGTCATAACATTTAACCCTTTGCGGTCCATTGTCGGACCCTGTCCAACATCATTATAGAAACGCAAAAAACGTGTTTCTAGTCGTTTTTTCTCCGGAAAAAGCCGAGAAAACCATTCAATGGCCGAGTGGGAGCGACAGGAGCCGAGACAAGTAAAAAAATAAATAAATAAATAAAATAAAGGCGTATCTCATGATTAGTCATACATGGCCCTGGTATCAGATAACGGGGCGTTCATAAGTAAACAAGCTGGCTGATAGTGCAACAGCGCACAGAGAACACTGACATTTGCAGAGCTTTTTTGAGATGTTATAGTAATAAACTTGGATCGCATTATTGAGGAGTTTGGTGATAAAACGAGTGATCAGGAGATGATTGATCGGTATGTACAACTATTATTATTGTTATTATTTATTTCTTATATAGGTGAAAGCTATAGCGAACGAAAGGGTGGGGCAGGGCTGGAGATGCCTAGTGAGTGCTTTGTTGTTATGCAGAGCCTTTTAAACCCGTTTGACTGTGGAAAAAAAATACTTTTAAACAGCGCGTCTAAAATTAACTGCGCGTGTGAAAATAAATTGGACCTGACGTGCCTGACACGCACTTAATAAATGGACTGCAAAGGGTTAAAAAATCTGAAATTTCATGGTTTCAGCTATTTAAATCTTGTCCAGTGTGACCTATAGGCTTTTTCCTGCAATTGTCTCAAAAATTCGGGTGGGGGGTGACTTATACACCATTGTGACTTATACACTGTTTTTTACTGTATTTGTAATAGTCATAGTGGTACATTATTCATTCTGTGCCAAATTTATATAATAATATCAGTTCACCTCTTCAGAAGTTTAAATGTAATTGCTCTCTGTTTACTCTATAAGATGTTGTATGTATCCACATCTAAACGAAACAGTAAGAAAAAAAATATTTTGTTAAAATGCATTAAAAAAAATCATGTTAACTGTAGATTGCATACAAATTAAAGCCAGAGTAAACCACAGGCAGTTAAGATGCAATTCCAGATAAACCTGAAGGGTAAGTGGTATTCTAGACGTAGCTGTTTGCATTTTTTTTACTCCAGATGTGGCCAAACAGACAGGACAATCTGCATTCTATAGGCAAGTTAGATAACTACCACTTTGATTGTTTACAGCTGTTGTGTTTCTGATGGATATCTTTATGTAGTTAACTTCAGGGAACACCCTTTAGAGATGTTTTGTAGTTTAGTTATATAAGTGCAATCTGTTTTGACTGCACATACTTTTATTTTAAAGTTTGGTCCTTATGCAGAGACACATTTTCTGAAAGGAATAATAAACACTTAAAACTAACAACAAACAACTTGGTTGCACATAGTAGTAGGCTAATTTATTTCTTAGCAGACGCTAGCAGCCTTATCCAGGGCGACTTACAATTGTTACAAGATATCACATTATACATTATTTCACATACAATTACTTATTTATACAGTTGGGTCTTTACTGGAGCAATCTAGGTAAAGTACCTTGCTCAAGGGTACAACAGCAGTGTCCCCCACTGGGGATTGAACCCACAACTCTCCGGCCAAGAGTCCAGAGCCCTAACCACTACTCCACACTGCTGCCCTATTGTTATTTTGAGAAATATTTGCAAGTTATATACTATTAAAAAAATTTTTTTTTATTTTAGAAATGTGTCCTTTCTTGCACTTCTTGTGAATTGACATTGACTTTTTTATTCCATAAATAAATAGTAAGGATTTAAATTATGTTGCCTACACCTACTTTCAAACACACACGTTTCTGAAAACACTAATGACTAAACTGGAACAAAGCTGAACACTTTTCTAAAGAATCTTCTGACTGTATTTAGTCATGCCCTTTCCTACAGTTGCCTCACAGTAACAATTTAAACTGTGTTAGGTTGTTAACTGATCTTATATCATTAACTACATTTAAAGCTATTAACATAATAACATTTCTCTCTCTCTCTCTCTCTCTCTCTCTCTCTCTCTCTATATATATATATATATATATAAATGTACAGCTTACCTTTTTTTCTGAAAGTGTGGATTTAAAAAAAGTCAGGAATAATTCACTTAACACCCAGGATATTCTTCTTGTCGGTCTTGTGGCACTGTAATCTCAGGATTTCTTAGATATCTCTAAAGGGAGTCTCCTTTTGGAACACTGTGTATATGTCTAAAGGAAATGTGTCACTAAGAGAGGCTTGCCCTGATCAGTAAGGATATAATTGGTACACAGAATCTCCTACACTATATAAAAGTATGAATCAGAATAGTTTGTTGTTGAGCTTTTTGAAAGTCAGCAAGATTAAAAGGGGTTTTTTTTTTGATAGATGAAGTCATTAACAGTAAAAAAAAAAAAAAAAAAGAAATACATCCACTGCTGGAGGATTGAAAACGGCAGGAAGCTTATAGGGAACTTTAATAAACTGTTGAAACAGACGTCTTGGAAATGTTTGTTATAATTTATCAGGCAGACTATCTCCATTTATAATGTTCTCTATGGCACTTAGAAACATTTTTGGAGTTCCTAGCATAACATGTGGTCATAGATAAGATATGGTCTTTACTTGTTTCTTTTTTTTCCTGTTTCCATAGGTACAAGTAGACCATAAAATGGGCTCCAAAAGCTTAACTGGAAAAGAAATACTGTACTTTCCGTGTTCAAAATGCTTCTTCATTTATCATCCGTTTACGGTTAGGTTATTGGTTAGTGTATTTCTAAACTGGGTGATAAGTAATGTATGTGACACATACTTTAAGTCTACTATGCTGGTCATATTTCAGTTGGTGTGTGCTGACTTCCTCTACCCTTGATGCAAAACGCAAGCCATACAATTCAAAGATGACTGTCTTACCATTAAAGAGCAAGATCTGTCATCTAAAGGTAAGTATGTGTCTTATGCTGAGGTCAGTACCATTAACTCATTAGCTGCCAGGAGTAGATCCATTACTTTAATTTACTTTAATCAGCTAAATAAAGCTCCTCAAGCATAAACACCTTGGCTCAGGGAGTTCCAACGTCAGGCCCAGCACCGTAACCACTTCCATTTTAACTCATCAGCCGCTGGGAGTTAGACACCCAAATATTGTCCTTCATTTTTATGGCGGTTAGAGACCCCCACGTAAGTCTGTGGGCAGCTGTAGAGGTGGATACAGGTTGACTGTAGATTTTTTTTACAGTAATGTGAGTGACATAGCACTGATACTGACACATTAGTGATACTCCCCATGTTACAATTACTTTAACGTTTACACATTATTGCAAATTGTTTATTGCAAAAGCTGAAGAAATTAGATCTATTTTAAGTACAAAGTCCATTGACCCTTTCTTACTCTTTTTTACCTTTAAAAAATTTGATCCTATCTAGCTATCCAGTGTGGAGTAGTGGTTAGGGCTCTGTTCCAGAGGGTCATGGGTTCAATCCCAGGTGGGGGACCCTGCTGCTGTACCCTTGAGCAAGGTACTTTACCTAGATTGCTCCAGTAAAAATCTCCATCGAGACAGGGTTTCCCCCCCATGGTTGCCTTAAAGGCAGAAGTTCCGCCATAAGAAAAATTGAAAACAATAACTAATTACTCAAATCAGAAATCAAAATGAAATGCAATGGGACAAAGTTGTGTTGTGCATTAGATGCAGGTGTTAGAAATGGTTTGCTTAATAATTGCAAACTCAACAATTATATGTGTATAAAACTAAATAAAAACAAAATGTAATGATATAGGCATCTGAGAAATTGAACCCAGTAATAAAAATAAAAAAAATGTTCTTTTGTTTATTTTAAAAAAGGACAAAGTCTGTATTCTGTCAGATCCCTTGTCTCCAAGCTGTGCACACGCCAATGTGGTTTGAGCATTTTTAAGCTGTTAAGATGGGAAAAGAAAGGACACCATGCTTTAGAGTGTGGATTGCCTCGCCCTGTGTGAGAAGCCTCTGCCTGCAGGAACCAAGATTGTTACATTTATATTGATTTATGTTTTTTGTTTTGTTTGATAATTCACTGATGGTGAAAATGGAATGTTTTTAAATGGTGGACATAAAAAATGAAATATTCTACAATTTAGCATTTATCGTTTTTCAGGTAATACATATTTATAAACATCTGATGTGTAATAACTGTAGAGAAAATTATACATTTTGAATGTGACAACATTCCTAGTTTTAGACCATGAAATTAGCCATTTTTGTACTGTGAAAAAAAACACTGCCCTATCCATAACTGAACAGTGTTTAAACCACCTCCTCTTAAAATATTGTTTTGTATGTGATGTTAGTATGTCCAGAAATACAGTTTAAATGGCGAAACAACTGAAATAGCTGTGGCAATACCATAGATTCTCCATAAAGATGGGTTCTCTATAGATTGTCACTATAGATAGTAGTTTTCCTCCATCCTTTAGTCTCACTTGATCGCAGTTACTACCATGACATGTCAATCTATGTAAACAGGAAGCCACTTTTCATGGGAAACTGTTTTTTCTCCCTTGCCCCAAGCATATAGGATTTTCATAAATGTGGGCCCTGCTCTGTAAAGGCCACTAAACATTTTACAACTTAAAAGCCCTAATTGTAAAGTTCAAGATAGATAAAAAAAATCTGACCTTTGAATTGATTAAAACATCTTGCTGTGTTCATTCTTTTTTATCTATGTATATGTAACAGGGTGAAGTGTTACGTGTGTGGTTTGTCACTGAATAATGCTGAATCAGACACAGAGCATTGGGTGTTGACACACCACACAGGCACGCAGATTTAATAACAACACAGGTGCTGCCACTAGGGGTGCAGCCACTAGTGTCAGATTTAATAAAGAAAACAAAACAAAGTTCAAAATAAAAATTTGCCAAACAAGGCGAGCGCTAATCTCACTAAAAGGGACATCTTTCTCCAGGGAACTACTACACTACCAAACCCTCTCTATACTCAACATCCCTTAAACTAACCTACTGCTGCTGCTCTCGAAGTCCTGACCTCCCAGTGACTCCGGTTCATTGCGACGGTCCTGGCTGCTCAGCGCCTTCACAGGTACCGTCTTGCAGTTGAAGGGTACCGTAGTAGTTATCCTGCGGAGCGGACGCTGTCCTCCTCTACGTAAACAAAGCGCCTTTCTGTGTAGCATGACAGCGCAGTCGCTTTTTTGAGCTGCGCGCAGTCTCCCCGGGCATGCCCCCCAGCCAATCCGGACCTCCCAATTAGCTCAGCGCCTACCTGCTCAATTGGTTGCCTAGCAGCGCATCTCCTGTTACGCGTCCCAGCTGCACACATTCTCGCAAGAACCAGTGACAGGGTTCTCCCTGTCACAGTACATTTTAACATATAATTTTCTTTTTTTTTTTTTTTTTTTAAATACTGTCACTTTTTAAAATGTTTAATCCCAGGGGGAAGATTCTTAGATACTGCAATATGAAGTTAAAACTGGAGGACCTTATATCAGTGTGTGATCAAATACATTATGTATACTGTACACCAGTGGTCGGCAAATAACAACTGTAAGTAACTGACATACAGTAGATTAGCTTTGGAAAGCCTACAGTTAAAGCACAAAGAACGGACTTCCTTAGCTTCTTGGTTTGACAAAACAGGAAGTAAACAATTCCTTGTGATTTATGTTTTGTTGTCTTAAAACCAACTTTTTTTTGGTGAGTGTGACTTTTCATTTATTTTGTTTTTTACAGTTACACTTGAGTTTATGCTTAGTCTGTGTGTATATATATTAATACATATTTATTATTTTTCAGGTGCTGGAAATCCAAACTGTAAAGTAGCTAATGTGATGGGCAGGAGTAGAACTAGTTCTGTGGAAAGGTAAGCTTTTTGCTCCTAAATACATAGCAACTCAAAGTTCATGTAAAAGAATCATCAACGAGCTGTGGAGCATGTGATATACACGATGTTTTACATGTGCCAAGGCACACTCAAAAATAGAATCCTCCTGAAAGTAGTGTTTACTTGCAGGCTTATCAGTGATAAATTACCTCTGTGTTCTTGCCTTTCATGTTGTTTGTTTCACTGAAAAGTGAACATTGAACACTGTATATAATCAATCACTGTTTCATCTTTCTGTATTTAAATGTTACTGAGTTAACCATGGTTACATTAGTAGACACACATAATAAATTTTTAACAACATAATTGTGTTTAACATCACTGTGCACATACATTATTAAGCAATACTGCACTTTCAAGTTACTTTTATTTTATATTGGTTTACCGGATATGGTAATAAGAGTATAATATAGTTTTTAATTCAATGAAAGCATATTCATTTGGTGTGGACTTACTTTCATGTGTGTTTGAGAAGGGTTGGGCCTTTTTTTTTATCCCTGTAGCAAAAACTTCACAGACTTTTAGCAAATGGCTGATAAAGTGTTTCAAAAAGTGGATTATAAACTCATCCATTATAATGACAACAACTTCATCTGGTTGGCCAACTGTCAATGTCATTTTGTTATTCTCCGCAACCCTTGCTTTAGAAAATAAATTATCCTCTGCAAGGATTAAAACTATGCTTGTAGTGGTGCATTCAGCTGTTTAAAAACATAGTTTGAACTGTGCACTTCAGGACTGGGAAATTAATTCCTGGTAAACTATCTAGAGTATATTAACATTACAGTAGTCTATAACAAGAAATAAATATGACGCTTCTGTAAAGCTAATAGTTAATCTATGTAGCCATGTTTGTAATGTATTTCTCATTAATTATGCACAGATGAATTACAGTATTTATTCAATATATATATATTTAGTATAGCAACCATGAAATGCACAAAGACATGTTGTTTTTGGATCTAGGATGTCATGACTAATAAGTAGCATTTCTCAGCATTTACAAAGCACTGTAATTAAACAATCTTGCCTTGGGTATATTATAATTATGAACTTTGTCTCCACCCAAACTGCATTTCAATGAATACAAACAATCCAAATCAAACATGGGAATGACTGACTGAGGTTGCAGGGCGTATTGTATTCATTCATTTTAAAAATAAGTGACTGATCTTCTTAAGGATTAAAAAGGGTTGTTTTTTAGGTTGTGCTTTAAAAGCCATAAATAACAGAATTACTCTTAGGTCTCTCCTTAATGGGTGCAAAACAGTTTTCCCTCAGGTGACTTTCTTAGACTTAAGCAATAAATTGTACATCATTGATGAAGGCATTAGCCAGAAATCCTGTCTTCCTGACAGTTGTCATGTTTACTGCAAGGTACAGTAAAGAGATTGCAAGTGTTTGACTGTATCTTGTCTTGATGTGACTGTTACAAGCACCACGCTCCATTCCAGTCCTGGTCTTTATTCCAATCAGGTCCTAAATTAGTTCATTGCCTCTTAGCAACTACATTAGAACCTGCGTGGAGTAAAAAACAGGACTGGAATGGATCTTGAGGGCCTGAGTTTAGTACCACTGCTCTAATGTCTCTTTAAGTGTTTCCTTTATAACCCAGGGGCTCAAAGTGTACTTAAAGTCACTCATATATCTCTCAAGAAGGAATAATGATATTCATGCCATAAAAAATTCAGAAGATGAAAAAAACACACTGATATAATTATAACCCCAAAGTTATGTAGCTGTATAATGAAAGGAATAATTAATTAAATGGTACACACCTGTAATATGCAAAATGTGATGAATAGAATTTCATACCTCTGGATCCAATTTATTTGAATGAATGAATCATTTACCAGGGCGTGCATTGACTAACCTATTGGAATAACATTAAAAGAACTGTAAACATATTATGTTCTGTTTGCACCTGGCCGCCACATTTTTAACACTGAGAAAAAAATTTACATTTTATAAAGCTAGCAAGAAAACAACTAGATCTAGGTAGAGGCAATTAAGTTCTTACTGGTATGTTGGTACTTACTGTATAATTTTTGATAAAAGTGGGATATATATACAGCAGAATGGTAAAATTAAATACTGTATTCCTTCGAATTAGAGTATAGTATAGTGATGCGTGTATTAAAATTGGCAACAAAAGCAAAGTGACTTACTGCCGAGAAAAGACAAACAAAGGCAGCCATTTTCAAAGAAGCGTCATTATCTTCCTGAGGAATTCAAAGAGAAGATTTTACAACTTCAGTGTTTCATTATTAGGATCAGCTCTAACAAACAGTACCAGCTTGGACAGATCGGAAATAATGAGACTGATCAGACCCCCGTATTTTTCGACATGCCAAACAATACACTTGTCTCCAGGTAAGAGAACACCCCTCTGGAAGCAAGCAAAGTGTTCTCTTAGCCGAAGTGTTCTTTAAGACAGAGTTGACCATCAGACATTATGAATCAAGAAACAAATAAATATGTATTACTTGTCATGACGCACGTGTATCAACATATGAAATAAACTGAATAAGTAAGAGAAAAGCAATAGGCAAGTGTATGTCAATAAACTATAACAATAAAGTAACAGACTGTCACAAAGACGGCCAGAGTGGGTTGCGTCAGACCAGAAAGGAATTCAAACACAGACAGAGACGGTGGTGATGATGAGCTGAGTGCAATGGCTGCACTCAGCGTTTATTAACAAATAAAAGGTTTGAAAACAGCACAAAACAGGACACGGCACTTGCGCCAAAATAAACAGACATACAAAACGACTAACACTAAACAAACGGTGCACGGACAGACAAACAGACACGGTGAGAACAAACACTTTACGTTTACGATTTTACTTCTAATCACTCCTCTCTCTCTCACCCGTTCTCCTCTTCCGAACACCCAACCCCGAGTGACTAAAAATGTGCCTATTTATACTGTTGTGCTGGGATTCAATTACTAATTAATTATTCACTTGAATCCCAGCACGTGAATTAATTCTGTGCAACCCCGTGCTCACATATTACATTTAACCAGCACGTGAAGTGATTTGTGCCCTCCTCGTGCCTAAATACAAATCTACACTTTTTAAATACACGTGAAACACAGACCCGTTTATATCCCGTGTACCAATCTATACACCAACATTAACATACGCACCATACATACAACACATAACACACAAAATACACACAGGGGCGGGCACTTTGCCACACAGACAAACTAACGTTAAGAAACAAATTGTCAAATTAAATTAACACAGCACCCCTACACACGTTAAAAATGCAGCAGCAGCTCTAAATTAATTTTGAATACATGTACAGGAGCAATATTTAAGACATGCACAACATTATTTACAATTTCCAACTTTTGGTAACAACAGAAACAGCAGCACATTTTGCGGTTTGTTAACATGCCATTTTGTAGCGATGAGGCACACTCATGGAAATCAGAATACAAAACGAGACAATGATATGAGGGCGGTTCTGGAAAGATTTACAAAACACTCATAATAACAAGTCACGCACGTAAAGAATGAATAAACCATTAGAATTTAAGTTTGATGATGATGAGTTATCAGGTTACAAAACAGTACTGTATCAGTTGTGAACGAATCACTATCGGTGCCAAAAAGGTGTTCTTTTAAGCAAAGTTCCTGTTCCTTTAGGCGGAGCATTTAAACGGGAAACATCAGTTTTACAACAAGGGTGTTCTCTTAGGCGAAGTGTTCTAGTGAGAGGTTCCTATACGTGGAGACTATTGTAGCACAGTTTACAAACTGGGAGTATTCACAATTGGAAATGAGAAGCAGCACATAACTGTAATGCTCTGTGTGATAGCAGATGGCCGAAAACTGCCTCCATATGTGTAATTGAGGTATCTTTGTAAATGCATATTTATTTGATGTTTTATTTTTTCCTCAAATTGAGGGTGGGAAATTTGGTCTGCGTATTAAATTTGAAGGCGTCTTAAATTCGAAGGAATATGGTAGTTTGTGGCAATGTGCCCCGCCCCTGTGTGCTTATTATGTGTTGTATGTTGCGTGTGTTAATGTTGGTGTATAGTCATTGGTACACGGGATATAAACGGGTCTGTGTTTCACGTGTGAGTTAAAATGTAGATTTATATTTAGGCACGAGGAGGGCACAAATCACTTCACGTGCTGGTTAAATGTATATGTGAGCACGGGGTTGCACAGAATTAATTCACGTGCTGGGATTCAAGTGAATAATTAATTAGTAATTGAATCCCAGCACAACAGTATATATAGACACATTTTCATTCACTCAGGGTTAGGTGTTCGGTGAGTGGAGAACGGGTGAGGAGCGGAGGTAAATGTTAGGAAAAATAATAATAAGTAGTAGTAAAATCTGCTCACCGTGTTGTGTTCGTCTGTCTGTGCACTGTTTAGTTCGTTTTGTTTGTCTATTTATTTTGGCCTCAAGTGCCGTGTCCTGTGTTTTTGTTGTTTCAAACCTTTTATTTTCTGTGCTGTTTTATTAAATGCTGAGCGAAACCATTCGCTCAGCTCCACCAAACTCCAAGTCTCTGTCTGTTTATTTCCTGCTTCTGGTCTGACGCCACCCACTCCGGCCGTCTTTGTGACATAGTTATATTCATGTTTTTTTTAAAAAACTATATAATAAAAAGGACGAAGGTAGAAAACCCATTCCACTATAAATGGTGACAGGCATTTGATATTTGAAACATGAGGCAGGCAGAGCCAAGAGGCTTCCACAAAGGTCAAGGCCCAAGTGAATGAACATTTATACTGATAATGTTTTTTGGATTTTTTTTTTTATTATTCTATCAAACAATACCAGCTACTATACACGTACATGTTTTAATTTATGGTGGCATTTATAAAGGTACCCATTCATCAAGGTCAATTTAGAAATATCAACCCTCTCATCAAAATGACAGCTGATTTATTAATATTCAAAGGTTTCTCTTTTGTAAGGATCCTCTGGGGCTATCCTTACTACTGACAGTAATGACTGCTCCTCAGTAATACTTGACCTTGGACACCCATATTCTCAGTTTTTCATTACTGCTAATGCCTTTCATCTTAATGAACATCAAACATGTACAATCTGACTTAACCCCTGACAATGCAGATGTACTGTTTGTGTTTTGCAATGAAGGTGGTCATGGTGGTCACTTTGAGATACATTTTGAAGATGTGCATGTGCCTTTATCTTACGTAAGTACAGTGTACAGTTTTTTTAGGTAAGTATTTTCAAGAACATCTGTTGCCTTTGCCTCTGTGTTATTTGATATATAAACAAAACGTTAAGGATAGCAATATAATAAAATAAATATTTTGAAAGAGGCGAACCACTGACTCATTGAACTAACATAAACATTGTGATTGTAAGACCTAAGTGGAGTACCACATGTTTTTCCTGCATGTCTTGAATTTAGATATTCTACGAGTTTTTAATGTTTCTGAGAGGTATATCACATATAATACATGTAAATTGTTAATATTTTTTTAATATAACACATGTAAATTGTCCCAAAGAACTAAAATTTTGCAAAAAGAGATTCCCAACCAATCAGAATAGCAGCCAAATATAATCTCAAGTTCATTTTAACCTTCGATGACTACAGAGCTTTTTAGTTTCATACATTACCTTTTATTTGGCAGAAAGTTATTGAACAAAAGTTAAAATCAAATTGGCAGGATGGTGTAAAAATCATCACCTTTACATGAAGGGTCAAGGATGAAAAAGTAAGGCCACAATGCCCAGGGGATCGTGTACCCTATTTAGGAGGAATCCTCTGGGGACCAACCCCTTGGCCATTCTCCCTCTGTGAAGACTGCTGAAATTGCATCACCATTGCATTTCTTAGATTTAATGAATTGTGTGATCTTAACCTATGAATTTAACTTGTGGGTAAAAATAAAAAGAAATATCCTCTGATGTACAAAGCCATTTTAATCCAGGAGGGTCAAACACAAGGACAGTTTTATCAGAGTTTAACACTTTTCAAGTGCTGCATTCCAGTGACAAACAGGTTTCAATTCATAGCCAAGCTTAAATGTTATAAAAGAAACCACAAAGGAGTATCCTTTTTCATTTGCTGATACAACTGTTTCCTTCGGTGACAGAAGAGGATTTGACTGCACAAGGTCGACTTGGACCAGGCCAACTTCACCACTGTATGAGAACAATAGGGCTGGCTGAGCGAGCTCTGGAAATATTGTACCAGCGTGCGGCCTTTAGAGAGACCTTCGGAAGGAAACTCTACCAGCATGTAAGTGTGTTAAGGTACCTCTGTCCTTAATACTTGAGTGCTTTGCATTACACGTTCATTAAACTGCTTTACTCTGTAAAGAAGCAGACAGAAATCACCTAAGAAACAGTGGATATAGTTTTTTAGAGAATCACAGACATGCATTTTAATACTACCAGTTCACAAATTTGGTTTGTAAATGTAAATGTGTTTAGGGCAATGCTGGTCAAATTCGGTATATTCAAGTGTGAAATAGGGTATAGGGTAAAATAACAAGGTAGTATACTATGACTGAAATATGGGCTGGAAATAAAGGAACTTGTACTCTTTCAGTTGCAGACTGGGTGGTAGACTACACAGACTTATGTTTACCTCAACAAAGATATATTCCGTGACTAATACTGTCATCATTGTTTGACTCGTTTCATAATAAAAATGAAACCAAATGCCACATGTTTCCATTGACCCCAACATAACTATAATCCAGCCCCCCATTTGTACCAGTTGACATGGAATATCCAATTGCTATCAGAACCTTAAATAGCCATCCCATTTTCGAGGTGGAGACCATATTCATGAGACAGTTAACCTGTTTGAAAATCTTTAATCTGACTTAGGTATTTAATGGGCAACAAATATAAGGAGGTTGAACAAAAGACAGGAACTGGTTAGTATCTGAATCATATGACCCATACTGTACAAGTAATGCAAAGCTGTAATATAATATCCTGCATGCATATGATGCCAAACTGAAATAAAATGCTTATTAAATCAAAGATTTCCGCCTGTTTCACACATGTACTGTCTTGTTTACCTCAGTAGAATTCCAGTGACATTGTCAGCTTAGCATTGCCTTACAATTACTCCAAAAAAAAACCCAGCACAAATAAAAACAGACTTGATCCAACTTGTAAAATAAACACCTATTCATAATAGTTGCCTGATGAGAGAATTCTGCAGCTGAAAATATGCATCTGTTTTCTGAGAAACATTTGACATTGTTATCACTATACTGAACAGCTTTGAATGATAAAAAAAAAATAAAAAATAGAAGGCACACAAATATGCATGCATAACATAGGCTGCTATATAGATTAAAATATAAATTTTCTTGACTAGGGGTAAATCTGTTTTTCTTCTGATGTCCAAATATAACATATGATTTCCAGTGTGTAGTGACAATTATATTTAAAACACCAGTCCCTGGATTTCATTGAGACCAAAAAATTACTGACACCGCATACTTATATCTATATAGTAATGCTTAATCATTTTATCAACTGTTCTATGAAAGGGAGAAATATCTTTTACAAAATTTTACAAAATCACTAAGAAACAACTTAGGTGCACTTATATAAACCACCTTGGATTTTTTTTCTAGTTTTTCAAAATATGATTTTTGTAAACTTTGCTCTGGGTTAAAACGCTTAAAAAAAAAAAAAAAAAAAAAAAAATGCCTGTAATGAATACATTGCAGAGGTAAAGGCTTTACAAGTGGTTCGCAAGGGTTTAGGAAGACACTGTGCCAGTCCCTGGCTTTAAAAAGGTTGAGAAACTGTAGTCTGTAAAATCCAGTTTAATATGAAATGACTGATGACTCCACTCGATTGCAGTTTCAAGAAGCTTTAATACAATGCGCAAGGGAAGAGCAGCAGCAGTCATTGGAACACACTCTCTCTCTCGATTATTGATAAGGTAGCACAATATTTATACTTGATTAGCATAGCAACAAATAGGCAAGTTAACACGTCATGATTATAGAACTTTCTAGAACTTTCTCAAAGATGAAGATTCCCTTATAAGGGGTTGTTTTTAACTAGCAGCTTTGCCTCAAACTAGACATAACAGCGCCCTATCTTTTGAGAAATGCATCTCTAGAAGCTCTCACCAGAATGTGATGAATGTGCTGTGCTCAGAACACCACACGATAACGCACAGTATTAACAACACCACACAATCGTTTTTAACCCTTTAGATATCACATCACATATTTCCTGCCTGTTCAAAACACTGGTCAAGGTAATATCTTAACAGGCACCCTTTGAAATCCGATCTAACTGGAATTAAGATTTGAATTGATACAGTCCCACATAACCTTGCTCCACGGGGAGCAGAAACCTTACCACACCCCCAAGTTTAAATACTGCTGGTTATGAAGTCTCTACTTGGTGAACATTAGATAACTATCCCTCGAGAGGAAGCAGTGTTTTACATTAAAAGGCAGTGATATTTTAGATTATTTTATTTTGCAAACAAAAACAGGCAGTGTAGACATTTTGCAAAAAGGGGACTGCAACTAGATAATAGCACAAATCAATTTGTTTTATAAAAAAATATTATGCACAAAGAAGGTTCTTTGAAAATCTTTTGGTAATCCTAAAAAAATAATAATAATAATACTGAAACAATGTGCTTTATTTGATCATTTATTTTCTTGATTGAGTCCAGTACGCTAACAGTATCCCAACCTCTCATGCAGATTGCAATGATCAAGGTGGCAGCTGCTGGAATGGCCTGTAAGGTGGTCGACAACGCAATTCAAGTTCATGGAGGAGGTGGAGTGTCTCAAAATTTCCCTGTTGCACAGATGTAAGTAAAATACTCTCTGCACATGAACCAGGACATGATAATTCAAGGTATCGCACCAGCATGTTTTATATCAGTGGGGGTGTCCCTGCAGGTCACTGTCTTTGTATGTATGGGTTTTCTTGTAAACTCTCTCATTATGTCCAAGACATTTGAGAAATGTTCAGGTTTAATTTGCCTAACATCCCTTGGGTTTGAAGAAACCCAACTGCTGACACTACAGAAGTATTAATTTATAGTATGGTAATGCATATGCTTGATTTGTAATTCCTAGCTGGCAACTCTCCCTTATTCTTCACTTATACCGTGCGACATGTACTGTAATTCATGTTGTCGTTTTTAGTCATCGCATTTGCATCCATTACTCCTTTGTCATAACAGCCAACAGAATTAATTTACTTAACTTCAATATGTTCTGCTGTTTTTCAGAATGTTTTATGCTGTTATGTCAAAGTAGTTTCCAAGGCTCACTCCCTAAAAGGCTAAAAGTGAACAAAAGCATTCACATGCATGGTGTTCACTTGGAAAGGATGATATTAGTCACAATCTTCTTCTGATAATATAACCATTTTATAAAACAACACTTGAAATGCATGTAATAGAAAAGCATTACAACAGTAGTATCCACAAACAGGGACACTGTATTTATTGGTTTCCCATATACTGTTACTGTTTTAATAACACAACATAAAGTTGCTGTATATAAAGGGCCTCGTTCACTAAAGTAGTGGTTCTCAAGCAATTTTCTTTGGTGGCTTCCTTTTCTTAAATATACTTAGTTAATCGGCTGAAAAATAAAGAATATGTAGGCATATGCACATCTAAATAGTTTTCAATCATTTCTGTAATAAAGCTAAATTACAACAGTCCCTCTACTGGATCTTAATTCCAAGGTCCTCTAACAATAACAAGACTCAGGTGATGTCACTACTGGGATTAGCCAGTTATTACCCCCGCTTTATCCCTGAGTATGCCCCCATGGTTAACCCTTTAGTTGACCTCACCAAAATTTAACCAAATTTAATTAAGTGGTCAGCTGGCGTCAGGGGGCGTTTGATACTATTAAGTGTAAACTGTGCCAGGCCCCCACCCTTATTACACCTGACACCAAGAGATTCATCCTCCACACCGATCGTCAGATGTGGGTTTGGGTGCTGTCTTGTTCCAAAAGGTAGATGGAGTAGAACACCCGATACTGCATCTGAGTAAAAATATGCTAATGGGAAAGATAGATTCAGCCGAGTGTTTCTTCTCCTCCACTCTGAGCGGTGGGATACGTGACAGAAATACAATGATTCTTGGTTGTAAATCTCCCTTCCGCCCTGTGAGGGCGCTAAGCAGTGAGAACAGAGTTCTTTGGACGGGCTGGTCTGAGAGTTCTTTCCCAGGGTCGGGAAGTCGGCCAGTCTGGATGAAGGCGAGACTCCGTTGCAAGAATGCATTGATCCGGAAGGGAAACAACGTGGCAGCCGCAGATTGGAGAGGTGGTTGCACTCATTTACCAAGGGGTCACATGTGACAGTATAAAAGAGGACAGAGAATCGCAATCTGTTCCTTCGTATTGTTTTTTTATTTTAACCTAGAAGGACTGTGAGAGACCCCAGAGAACATAGCAGTTTCATGAGTGTTTTGTTTGTTTTGTTCTGTCTGTTAGTAATTGTCTTGTTTGTGAATCACCAGACAGCTAACATGTTTCCGGAGCTGTCGCCTTGGGCCAGCACAAACCCGGAACAACACTCCACCACTGTCACGAAATAAACTGTATCACCCACCACGAGCACTACTGCACGCACCCAGGACTGGTGACCGTGTTTGTATCATTGTGGGGCGGATATTATTGTTTATTATTTGGGACTGCAATCCTGTTGTTATTTATCCTGTGCAGTACACATTGGTGTGTATTGCCGGGGGATTATTGTTTGGTCGCCAGACTTGGAAAACAAAATAAAACTCCTTTCCAAACCGGATTATAATCTCTGTCTGTTTCATTCACGCACTGCATCACTCCTGCACCTGTACCCACTTTGCCACACCTTGTTAAACAAGGCCATAAAAATATGGAAACAAACCCAGAATTACTGCCTGACCCAGAAATACAGCAACAAAGAAACAAACTAAAACTAAAGGCCTGGTCACACGGGCGACTTTTGTTGATGGCAACAAGAGGAACACATTTGCTGCCAGTGTGTTCCCTTGAAGTTTGCGGTGGTTACTCGTGAGACAAGCTGGTAACACACAGGCAACAACGTAATGCAAACCAATCATAAGGCACGTTTTTGCCACGAGACGTAAACATGCTGAGAAGGAAGGATGTTGTCGCTGCTTTAATAGCAACGTTAGAGGAGTTGAGTAGAAAAAAAAGAAAGTTTTGGGTTCGGCCCTGGGTTATGAGACATGAAGAACTATTATTGTATCATTTGTTTTTAAACTTGCACAAAAAACAAATCTTATGGCATTTTTTTTTTTAAAAAGGTGGTGACAATCATTTGTTACAAAAACGCAACCATTATAACCTTTTCATTTTTTATCTCATGAGCAAAACATATATATATATACTGTATATATAAATATATATATATAAATATATATATATATATATATATATATATATATATATATATATATATATATATATATATATATATATATATATTGTCTGTTGTTTTCTTTTACTGTAAAAACTTTTTTTTTTTTTTTAATTTAAACAAAGGAAACACAAAGTAACAGATGGCCTCCACAGGAACCTTTTATTTTCTTATATGTAATTATTTCTCAAACCTATAAAAAAAGCAAAATAATCTATTAGCTTCACTTCCAAATCATGCGTCCACATTGCCATGTTATTAATCAAATATGATTAGCTGCAGGGGTGAAATTCGCAAAACAAAAAAGTACAGGTACTCATATGCGCAGCCTGGTGGAATAGACCTGTGTTTTTTTTTAATAATCTGGAAACAAAAGTCAGGTCTTCTGCTAGATTTTCTTTTTTATTATTATTGCTATGACAACAAATCAAACTTAGTAGGTTGATCAATCATATTAAATGTATATACATTAATGCAATACCTAAGCAAAAGTATATTACTAATGTATTGAAGTTAAACAGACAGACTGGAAAATAGAAAACGTAATACCGATCCACAAAAAGGGAGACAAAACCGAACCAGGTAACTACAGACCAATAAGCCTGACTTCTATTATATGTAAACTTATGGAAACTATAATAAGATCCAAAATGGAAAATTACCTATATGGTAAAAATATCCTGGGAGACAGTCAGCATGGTTTTAGGAAAGGGAGATCGTGTCTAACTAACCTACTTGACTTTTTTGAGGATGCAACATTGAAAATGGATAACTGCAAAGCATACAACATGGTTTATTTAGATTTCCAGAAAGCTTTTGACAAAGTCCCGCATAAAAGATTAATTCTCAAACTGAACGCAGTAGGGATTCAAGGAAATGCATGCACATGGATTAGGGAGTGGTTAACATGTAGAAAACAGAAAGTACTGATTAGAGGAGAAACCTCAAAATGGAGTGAGGTAACCAGTGGTGTACCACGGGTATCAGTATTAGGTCCTCTGCTATTCCTAATCTACATTATTGATTTAGATTCTTGTATAGTAAGCAAACTCGTTAAATTTGCAGACGACACAAAAATAGGAGGAATGGCAAACACTGTTGCAGCAGCAAAGGTCATTCAAAATGATCTAGACAGCGTTCAGAATTGGGCAGACACATGGTAAAATTACAATTAATAGAGAAAAGTGTAAGGTACTGCACGCAGGCAATACAAATGTGCATTATAAATATCATATGGGAGATACTGAAATTGAAGAAGGGGAACTATGAAAAAGACCTAGGAGTTTATGTTGACTCAGAAATGTCTTCATCTAGACAATGTGGGGAAGCTATAAAAAAGGCCAACAAGATGCTCGGATATATTGTGAGAAGTGTTGAATTTAAATCAAGGGAAGTAATGTTAAAACTCTACAATGCATGTATATATGCATACAAACATACATTCTACAAAAAAGATCCATAGTTATAGTCTTAAATTACTCTCCACATAACACAAAATAGGATCACAGCAAAACAAAATGTTGATCACTAAACATAACATTTGCCTTGAAAGTTGGGCCAGTGTGTAGAACGCGTGAAGCCCACCTGCATCTGTATCCCGATTGTGACTTGAGTGACCAGGGTGGTCACACGAGGTGACAAGTTGGCAACAGCTGCCGTCCCCTTATTGCTGTCGACAAATGTCGCCCGTGTGACCAGGCCTTTACAGTAACCTGAAACTTTAAAAAACTGACATTTAAGAAAACTTTTTTTGCACAAAACTTGCACAGTAAAAAGAACAGCACGGGTTAGTATCAGAACACACTTTTCAGATGAAAAAAAAAAGATTCTGCTTAAACCTGTGATCACTTAACACGATTACTACTTGCAAAAGTTCAGTCCTTTAAATAGAAAGTCTGCAGGCTCAGAGGTGAAACTTGTGAAACTAAGAGCGAAGCTTCCAGGTTAGCTTGTTAGGCGGTTTCGGTGCTTGTTTTTGAGAAAGTGCAGAGCACTGAATGACCTCTCACACAGCACCATAGTAGGGAACAGGGACAAGAAAAGAAAAGCAGCTTTAGCCAGGGGCTTGTAGTTATCTGCAAACTGGTACATATTACTCCAGAACTCCTGTACTGTAACACCAGGCTGATTGAAGTATGCTTTCATTCATGCATCATTACACATTTGCAATATGAGGTACTTGAGAATGAGGCAAAATAAGCAATCTGTTTTTCAAAGCAGTTAGGTTACTTGCAGCCAAAGACATTGAATGGGTCAGTCATGAATGTGGTGTTGTGGCAAAGTGGTTTGTAGTGCTCAGGAATGATTGGAAACAACACAGTTCATGGTTAAACAGCTCTTTATTTCCTGGTAAATAATAATAACGCTCTACACACCAATGTGTATCACTCAGTTAAACCACGGGGTTCAGTCAAATAAATCAAATAATAATTCAGTAATAACAACACACAACACAGACACGATCACTTATCCAAACAGTGAGTGGTCTTTGTGCAGGTGGTGCTATACAACAATTGTGAAACAGTGGTGCAGTGTAGTCCGGGTTCGGTGCTGGCTTTTAGCGACAGCTCCTGGCTAGTGTTAGCCGGCTAACAATGACAGTTAGACCAACAAAACAAACAAAACACGAAACACTCACGGTTATTTTATATCTATACTCCTTTTACAGGTCCGTCCGTAACCATAACAAAGGAACAGATTGCTCGGCCACATCCCCCGATATACCCTCAGTCCCGCCCCCTTCGGTAGCGAGAGCAATCACGTATCCTCCAATCCATGACTGACACATCACCTACCGCATTATGCCGATGACTTGTGGTATTGTGACTCTGCCCCTTTTCTGGATCGACGACTTCCAACTGACCCTGGAATGAAATGCCAAACCATCCAGTCCAGGGCACACTGTTCCTGTTGTACCGTGTCCTCCCAGGTCGGGAGGGAGATTGTTGACTAGGATTAATTCGCTTTCTGTCACAATATTACAAGGTGATTCAAGAATAATTATTTTTGATAATTATGGGGGGCAATTACAGCTATGGACAAAAGTTTTGCATCACCCTATAGAATTAAAAAATTTAAAAAATTTGCTTCATAAAGTCCAGTGAAACCTGCTGAATAATGTTATGTTAACATACCGAATTATATATCGCTTTGTAGTTTTCCATCTACGTAACAAAAAACAAAAAAAATTTAAAAATGTGACATTTTGAAATCTAACATGGAATACTGTCCTACTTACTATTAGGGCTTCCAGTAGACTTTTGCGATATCATTTTGTAGTTTCTTTGATTACATGATGTTAAATCATTTTCAGTTTCAGTCATAAAATTCCAGGTGATGCAGAAGTTTTGGCCATAGCTGTAGAGCAATTGATTGGCATATGAAAGTTGTTATTAAGTTTTAATTACGTACCCCGTCCAGGTAAAAATGTCCTGCGTTGATAGAAAAAAAAAACATAGTTTGATAGAAACATAGCTTGTGTCTATCAGCCCTGGCAGTCCCTTCTATGCGCAGGATAGAGGCTATTTTTGCTATCTTCTCCTCCACACTTCCTCTATCTCATCTCCTTGCTTAATAGGTTGTGAATTCCTTCTTAAGGTGCACTTTATCAGATAAGTCGCGTGCTATGATATTCTAAGGAATTCCTTAGGGTGCGCCTTCAAAAGAGGCATTCACTTTAGTAAATACCAACTTACTTGTAGAAATAAGACATGTGTTAAGGCATTGTATTAATGCACATCTTATTTCTACTTTTAAGAAGGTTTAGTGAGAGGTCTCCAAATGGCTGTCACTATTATTTTTTATTATTATTATTTTTTATTTCTTAGCAGACGCCCTTATCCAGGGCGACTTACAATCGTAAGCAAATAAATTTCAAGTGTTACAATACAAGTAATACAATAAGAGCAAGAATTACAATAACTTTTGTTCAAGCAAAGTACAAGTGTGACAAACCACAATTCAATAATACAGCAGATAATAGTGATAGTTACATCAGGATATGATAAAATAGTGATAGTTACATCAGGATATGATTAAATACAAAGTACTACAGGTTAAACACTTGGCAGATTAGAGCAAAATAAAGCACATTTAAATGAAGGGTGATAGTGTCCCAGGATACAGACAGAGGAGTTCTACAGGTGCTGTTTGAAGAGGTGAGTCTTAAGGAGGCGCCGGAATGTGGTCAGGGACTGGGCAGTCCTGACATCTGTAGGAAGGTCATTCCACCACTGCGGAGCAAGGGTGGAGAAGGAGCGGGCTCTGGAGGCAGGGGAGCGTAGCGGAGGTAGAGCCAGTCTTCTAGTGCAGGCGGAGGGGAGAGGTCGAGTGGGGGTGTAGGGAGAGATGAGGGTCTGGAGGTAGCTGGGTGCAGTCTGGTCAAGGCATCTGTAGGCTAGTACAAGAGTCTTGAACTGGATGCGAGCGGTGATCGGGAGCCAGTGGAGCGAGCGGAGTAGTGGAGTAGCGTGGGCGAAGCGAGGCAGAGAGAACACCAGGCGGGCAGCAGAGTTCTGGATGAGCTGGAGCGGACGGGTGGCGGACGCAGGGAGGCCAGCCAGGAGGGAGTTGCAGTAGTCTAGGCGGGAGAGTACCAGGACCTGGACCAGGAGCTGGGTGGCATAGTTGGTGAGGAAGGGTCGGATTCTTCGGATTCTAAATTGCAGCATCAAGCAGCCATGGCTCCCTCTTGTGGACTCTGCACAAGGAATTTGTCTTGGTGATGTTTAAGTTTCTGTCCATTTTTACCTGTTCAATGTAACTGTCTGATATAGTCATTGGGTTAACTGGTGATTACATATAAAATACTACAAAAGTCATGACCCACTGAAGTTGATCGGGTATTTTAGATTGTAAAAGCCACAGTTGTAATGTAGCACATAATGTAGCACATAACCTTTGCTTTAGTATTTCTGACACAACTGCATGCAGGCCTAATTCAAATTCTAATATTAATTGCTTACTATAATGCACTGTATTACAGAAAATAAAGATAATATATTTATTAAAATATTAAAAACAGGCAGTTGCCATTCATAATCTCATATGCTTCTTAGAATACCTATTGATTAATTTGAACAGCATGTAAAGAAGCTAAGATGTTCTGTAATATACAGCTATGGCCAATTTTTTAAAATGATATCTCAATCCTAAAATTCTAAGTGATGCAATACATTTGGCCACAGCTGTAGGCCTTATAAAGTACAAATATGTATTTATTTTATTAAATATCATTGGAGGAGTGAGAAACAGTGTGAGGCTTTTCTGACAGTGCAAACACAAGGTAGACACAGTGCTTCCTATAGACAATCATGCTAAGATGTTTTTAATAACATTAATTATAATATTTATGGAAGTCATGATAATACAGAAACATATTACTGTTATTGTGCATTTGTTTCAGCATAAGTATTTTGTTTTATGTTAAATGAATATGAATTTTGCCATTATGGTGATAGCATTATACAGCAATCAACAATAAAATAACTGCTCTTCAAGTGGAGACAAGCATGAGAAAATGTGCATAAGACTTTGGAACTGGTTATTACTCACTGCGCAGATCTGTACCCGTGAACTGAATATGCAAAGACCCCCCATTTTAGAATGCTGGCTGGATTGCTTTATTTAATTACATTGTTTTCCACTGCTCTATAGCTTATCAGTTCTGCTCCTTTTGGTTGACTTAGATTTTAATCTCCAAGGGAAAATGTGAAGGTGTAATTTTATCATTTTAATGACTCAATCATAAATTTTGTTTTAAACTTTTAAGAATTTTTTTCCACCCCTATATACAGCAGAACCAGTATTAATGAGTAGTTCATTGTTTATCACTTCCATTAGCTACATAGGTCTCAAATGCGCAGTTTTGTAATTGTGCAATTTTCATTTTAAAATATATCTGTTAATATGTTAGATTAAAGGAAGTTAAAATGTTCTTTGCCTTTTTTACAGTCAATTTTTCCCAATTACGCAACCTTGTTTAAAAGGTGAAATATGTCACCTAGTCTCCACGGAATATTGTATACTCTTTCTGAGCTCCACACTGCAGATGGCTGATATTTATACGATGGGTGTGAAGGTCCTTGTGGGTATTTCAGATGATACCACTATTTTCAGGTGAGCATTTTAATATGGCAGTGCCCTTGCACCCCCTGCTCCATTTCACCTCAGCAGTGTATTCTGGGTCATGGAATGTTACTGGCTAAAAGCATGTCAGTCAATAGGGGAAACAGCTGATTGGTTATTGACAGGAAATAAGCCATTGAAGGGGTGGGGACAATATTCCCCTCCAGGCGAAATTACCAACTAAGTACAACTCTATCTGAAAGCGCGGGTATAAAATAAAGGTTTCAATTATCAAGTGTAGTACCAGTTATGTTTTAAAGTGAAAATACCTGTTTAAAATAACATGGGCTTCAAAACTGGATATTTGAGGCATACATAACAAATGGAGGTGCACAAAACTTATGGAATTATTTTGTTAGCTACAATTGGTTTAAAAAAAATCATGTACATTATTGCTAAAAAGGACTCCATGGTTTGTTGTCTTTGCTTTCTTATTTACTAAATACATTAGCTACAAATGCTGTTCACTTGGTATATATGAAGCCTTCATTTCACTTCCTTGTCTGGACATCTTGTTGGGCTCTTCTACCCTGAAAGAGAACCAGAAGAGTGATGACTCGGTTTATAGGGAGAAAAGACCATTCAAGGGTAATAAACTTGTCAGTAACATCTGTATATCTATACTATGAGTAGGAAAACTTAATTTTTTAAAATTATATTTTCATTTTTCGTCATAACGTGAAAGTTGATCTTTAGATGTTGGACATTGTACATTGTACCTATTGTTGATCAGTTTAGGTGTTTTTTCAACATTTATTAAAATGTTTTGGTTCTCGTCCACTCTGCCTCTAATTTTCATTTGCTGCACATTGCAATTCTAGGACCATCCTGCTGCTGTGCAATCAGTCCAGTTATACAAAATATGCAAAACACTATAGACAACCAGGACAGCACTGATTTGTGGCAACAAGTCTGACAATAGTGTTTAAATTGTTCTGGAGGGATAGGTGCTGTTAAAAAAGGGGCTATGTAGATTTGGTGCTTACAGTGAGATCCCGCCCTGGACTGCCTGTAGTATTTTTGTATTATTGTTATTTAATGTATTTCTGTTATTATTTTGGTTAATTTAAAGTAAATTGTGTATTGTTATTATAGTTGAGTGTAGTTGGCAGGGATGATGTTTGCCACTCGTCTGCCAAATACATTCCTTAAGAATGTGTAGTCGGCAGCTAATAATTTATTGACGAATTGGCTGTTTACCACACTTATTAGAAAGCCCATGCAGAATGTGGTCGGGGGATAAACAAGGTAATTGACAACCAGTTAATCCCTTGACCACTATATATATATATACACACACAGACGTGCTCAAATTTGTTGGTACCCTTACAGCTCATTGAAATAATGCTTCATTCCACCTGAAAACTGATGAAATTAAAAGCTATTTTATCATGTATACTTACATGCCTTTGGTATGTCATAGAATAAAGCAAGAAGCTGTGAAAAGAGATGAATTATTGCTTATTCTACAAAGATATTCTAAAATGGCCTGGACACATTTGTTGGTACCCCTTAGAAAAGATAATAAATAATTGGATTATAGTGATATTTCAAACTAATTAGTTTCTTTAATTAGTATCACACATGTCTCCAATCTTGTAATCAGTCATTCAGCCTATTTAAATGGAGAAAAGTAGTCACTGTGCTGTTTGGTATCATTGTGTGCACCACACTGAACATGGACCAGAGAAAGCAAAGGAGAGAGTTGTCTGAGGAGATCAGAAAGAAAATAATAGACAAGCATGGTAAAGGTAAAGGCTACAAGACCATCTCCAAGCGGCTTGATGTTCCTGTGACAACAGTTGCAAATATTATTAAAAAGTTTAAGGTCCATGGAACTGTAGCCAACCTCCCTGGGTGCGGTCGCAAGAGGAAAATCGACCCCAGAGTGAACAGAAGGATAGTGCAAATGGTAGAAAAAGAACCAAGGATAACTGCCAAAGAGATACAAGCTGAACTCCAAGGTGAAGGTACGTCAGTTTCTGATCACACCATCCGTCGCTTTTTGAGCGAAAGTGGGCTCCATGGAAGAAAAACATAAAAAAGCCAGACTGGAATTTGCTAAAATGCATATTGACAAGCCACAATCCTTCTGGGAGAATGTCCTTTGGACAGATGAGTCAAAACTGGAGCTTTTTGGCAAGTCACATCAGCTCTATGTTCACAGACGAAAAAATGAAGCTTTCAAAGAAAAGAACACCATACCTACAGTGAAACATGGAGGAGGCTCGGTTATGTTTTGGGGCTGCTTTGCTGCGCCTGGCACAGGGTGCCTTGAATCTGTGCAGGGCACAATGAAATCTCAAGACTATCGAGGCATTCTGGAGCGAAACGTACTGCCCAGTGTCAGAAAGCTCTGTCTCAGTCGCAGGTCATGGGTCTCCAACAGGATAATGACCCAAAACACACAGCTAAAAGCACCCAAGAATGAATAAGGACAAAACATTGGACTATTCTGAAGTGGCCTTCTATGAGTCCTGATCTGAATCCTATCGAACATCTATGGAAAGAGCTGAAACTTGCAGTCTGGAGAAGGCACCCATCAAACCTGAGACAGCTGGAGCAGTTTGCTCAGGAAGAGTGGGCCAAACTATCTGTTAACAGGTGCAGAAGTCTCATTGAGAGCTACAGAAAACGTTTGATTGCAGTGATTGCCTCTAAAGGTTGTGCAACAAAATATTAGGTTAGCGGTCCCATCATTTTTGTCCATGCCATGTTCATTTGTTTTATTATTTACAATATTATGTTGAATAAAAAATCAAAAGCAAAGTCTGATTTCTATTAAATATGGAATAAACAATGGTGGATGCCAATTACTTTTGTCAGTTTCAAGTTATTTCAGAGAAAATTGTGCATTCTTCGTTTTTTGTGGAGGGGTACCAACAAATTTGAGCACGTCTGTATATATATATATACCAGCAGCTTTTGCTGATGGGGGAGAGTTTTTGGAGACGGGAGACGGAGAGAAAGAGGAACGTATCTAAAAGACAATTGCTACGCATACTGAAGATGAACCAGCACGGTATTTGTTTTGTGTATGTTTGTTTGTTTGGCCCTCGTGCTGTTTTATTTATTTTGTTTAATAAAAACAAGGGCATTGACGGCTTACCCCACAGTACTGTGTTTTACCTGGTCTGGCAATAACAATGTGCTGTATGATCCAGGACGAGTTTTCTTGGGTTTTTTCGTAGTTGACTGTGTGTCTCGCTTGACTTTTTTACTCTGCAAGAAAACCAAGAACAATAGTTAATGTATCCATAACTACACCAAACTCAATTGTAAGGTATGTAGAAAAAAAAAACAAACAAACGTAAAACTAAAAAAATCTATTAATTAATTTAGTTGTCTTGGGTAATGATACAAACTTATTTCAGCTGCAATAATTTGTTTCTAATAAAAACTATACATTTTCCTATTTGTCAGTGTCTATATTTGAATCCCTATTACTCGCTCAACATACAGAACCAATTATTAAATCAGAAAAAGGACTTGTTTCACTTTTATATGACATTTTGATAAATCCTTCTGAAAATAAAAAAGCTGTCAGCAAGATCTAGGTGTTATTATATCTGATGTTTCATGGGCAAGGGCCTGGACAAATTATTATTATTTATATCACAATATTTTTACATACAATTACCCATTTATATAGTTGGGTTTTTACTGGAGCAATCTAGGTAAAGTACCTTGCTCAAGGGTACAGCAGCAGTATCCCTTACCTGGGATTGAACCCACGACCCTCCGGTCAAGAGTCCAGAGCCCTAACCACTACTCCACACTGCTGCCCTATAACTGTAAAAATATTACCCAAAATGAAGGACTAAGGCTAATTCAATATAAAATAATGAATAGATTTGATTACGCCAAGTTAAAAATGTCGAAATTCACACCTAGCACATCCTCAGGATACAAGTTACAAACTGAGAATATTACACATGCATTTTGGGGCTGTTAAAATTAATGCAATATGACAACAAATTCATGAATACATTTCTGATATTTACAAAGTAAGGCACAAAGCGATACCTAGCTTCTGCATTTTGGGCCTAAGATCTTGTGGGATACCATTAATAGAAATTATGTTAATATTGTCTTAAGCTATTGTTCTTTGATACTAAAAAAGTGAATCCTTAAATACTGGAAAAGACAGAAATGTCAAACTTTCACAGAATGGAAACATCTAATGCTATATGTGTTACAGCTGGAGGCTCTACCAGACAGATAAAGGAAAATTAAGTTACTTCCTTAAAATATGGGACCCATTTATAAATTAATTACAAAAATAGATATATGATACAGTGCAGTCCGTTTAGAAGAATCACTGATATAAGAATCAACCGCATATTGTAACACAGCAGGGAGGGGGTTAATCCTCCATGCATGAAAACATGTGAGAATGCACATTGTGTTAATTGTTAATTATCCCCTGCACCTGGTAATTATTGTTAAATTAGGACCAGGTGCAGGGCATATAAGGGGTGCAGTCAGTCTGCTCACGGCTGCTGTATAGAAGGAGGCAGATAGTGTGCTCTGTCTCCAAGCAGTCAAACAGAAGTAAGTGCTGTGTCAAACCTGTGTGGTTTTAGTTTGTTGGGTTTTGTTTGGTGGGGAAACGGCTTAGCCGTCCTACTTGTAGTCAGGGTGTTCCTGAAAGTTAAGTTAGTGCTCGTAAAGAGCTAGGTGTTTGTTTTTGTTTTGTATTTCTGTTTGTATTATTAAAAGTGCGCGGAAGCGCTGAACCCCAATTTCTGTGTCTGGGTCAATTTGTAAAGGGGCAACGAACCTAAGTGGGTGCAAGTTATCACAATATACTGATCAAAACCACTGGGACAAAATCATTCCTATACCAACCAATGTAAAATAATCCGCTTACAAGAATCATTTCGGGGCAAACTGACTACATGTAATACGGTACTCTATCAAATACAATGATGTGTACAGCCAATAAAAGCTGTTTTTGAATTTGATCACATCTCTCGTGATTAGGCACGTACGCAGCGTGGATCGTGCGGTGATGCAGGAAACACTGCATGGTTTGTAATCAAACATGACTGCGCCACTGCATTGTGCAGGTATGTTTTTTGTGTTCTCTGTTATTGAAAATGTGTTTCAATAAAGTGAATACATGTTTGTTGAATACATACCGAGTACAGCAGTGTTATTGTGTGATATGCATGGAGACTGCGTGGCATGGTGAGACAGAAGAGGAGGAGTGGATTGCAGAGCTTTGCATCTCCATTTAATGAAAAACTGTGAGATCTGCATCGCAACAGAAAATAAGTAAGCCACAGATGTTTAAATACAGTGGTAGTCCTGACAGTAAAATACTGTACTGTAATGTCATTTTAATTCAAAGGCCATTACAAGTAACAGCAGTTAAACTAGGCACCCTCACGAGACGATCTCTTCTCAAGTATACAGTAAAATGGATTCTGCAGCCTTGAGTAAACATAAGTCATAACCGTGATCGTATAACAAGCTGCTTACCCACAAGGACTTGTTTTGATGGATTGTCCTCAATGATTGAGGACAATCTGTATACTGTATTTAAACTGCTGATTGCCCGCTTTTGCTAATTGTAATGCAGCAGAGTGGCCAAGGATAGTGTAAATTATCAGGCTGGAGTCTTAATTTACAGTTTTAAACCGGTGTTGGTTTTATTTTTCTTACACTGCGGTGGAGAAACAACCGCAAATAAAACAAACAAAATAAACCTAGCTCTCAGCTGGAGCACAATACTTTGTGTGGAACAAACACTAGATCTCTTACTCATGTTTTGGTTTCTTTTTGTTACTTCTGCTTCCTTATGCCTCTATACCCCCATCACAAAGCTGTCGGCTAAGCCGTTTCTATCAAGGTGTCATTAACTTTAACAAGCAGTTAACCAATTGACTATTATCCATAATTTGTTAAGGAAAGCAGCTGCAGATTTTTTGTGGGCGTGCATACATGCGGGAACTCGTGACCTCTAGTGGTCAACCCATTACACTGCAGCCAGGGAACAAGCTCTTATAATTCTCATACCAAGTTTGATTCTGCACCACAGTAATCATATCGGTCCGCTTTTAAGAATCAACTGCTTATAACAATCAAAACACCCGGGGCGGGTGTGATTCTTATAAACGGACTGCACTGTATATATATTACTGTCGACTTACTATAGTGACTTGTTATCATATTATCCCTATTATGTTATAATTATTACTGAAGGTATGGGTTGTGGGTTAAGATGTATACATGTATGAATGTTGAAGTTATATGTTTGTTTATAAGATTGCCTTTATGGTTTAAAAAATGAAGAAATTTAATGATGGTAATGATCTTGTTAAATACCAGCTGGTACCCACTAAAACACAACAAGTGTGTGTTCCATTCAGTCAAATTAATTTATAAAATGTTAAATACAACACAAATTAACTTCCAAAATATGAGCCTGAAATGTAAATAGACTAATTTGCCAAGTTAGTTAATGGGCACCTAGCAGCTTCTAAATGTGTACTGTTAGCTCAGAAAGAAATTGCACCAATACTTGTATTGTTGTTTTAGTATTTTAATTGTTTAATCATTTTAATTGCAATTGTATTTTAACTTTGTATTTAATGTGCCAGGGTATTGTGGCAATGTGCCCTGCCCCTGTGTGCAGTTGTGTGTTATATGTTGTATGTTACGTGTTGTGTGTAAATGTTGGTGTATAGAGATGGCTGCACGGGATATAAATGGGTGTGTGCAGCACGAGTTATTTAAGATGTAATTGTATTTAGGCACGGGATTGCACATCACTTCACGTGCATTTAAAGTAATTAATATGTGAGCACGAGGTTGCACGTAATTAATTCACGTGCTGGGATTCAAGTGAATAATTAATTAGTAATTGAATCCCATCACAACAGTATATATAGATGCACGTTTGACTCACTCGGGGTTGGGTGTTCGTGAGTGGAGAACGGGAGAGAGAGAGAGAGGAGAAAGAAAGTAAAAGAAAGAAAGAAAGAAACGTTTGTTTTGCTTCACTCACCGTTTGTCTGTCTGTTTACTGTTTTAGTCCATTTTTGTTTGTCTATTTATTTTGGCCTCAAGTGCCGTGTCCTCTTTTTGTGTTCTGTTTAAACCTTTTATTTTGTTAATAAACGCTGAGTGCTACCATTTGCACTCAGCTTCTCATCACCACCGTCTGTGTGTGTTTCTCTCTCTGGTCTGAGTTCCTCCCTGCAGCCAGCCTGTCACACGTGGTGTCAGAACCGGGACGACAGCGCCTCCAGACTCAGGCCAGAGAGAGTACTACAGGAATAAAAAAAAAAAAACACCAACCAAAAAAAAAAAAAAAAAAAAAAAAGTTGGGGGGCAATGGCAGATGACTACATCGGGATGCGGGACTGGGTCCTGGAAAATGCTGGGCTGGAGGCCCAGTCTATGCCAGTAGCCATCCGGATCCTGTGGTTGATGGATAGGGAGCGATGGGAGGCCTATGAGAGGGAACACACCCCAAACACCTTGGAGGAAGGTTTGGAGTTGGTCCTCAGCTACCTGGAGGCAGCTATAACCACAACAGCAGCCCAGGTAGCAGGTCCACCAGCAGTGGAGTACCTGCTGTCCCCATCACCACCAGCAGAGGAAGAATGCCTGCTGTCCCCGTCTCCACAAGCAGAGGAAGAATGCCTGCTGGTTTTGCCTCCACAGCCCAAGCGGGAGGAGCCAGAGTGTCCACAGCCCAAGCGGGAGGAGCCTGAGCGTCCACAACCCAAGTGGGAGGAGCCAGAGCGTCCACAGCCCAAGCGGGAGGAGCCCGAACGTCCTATGCCTGAGTGGGAGGAGCCCGAACGTCCTACGCCTGAGTGGGAGGAGCCTGAACGTCCATAGCCCAAGAGGGGGGAGTCGGTGCGTCCACAGCCCAAGAGGGGGGAGTCGGTGCGTCCACAGCCCAAGAGGGGGGAGTCGGTGCGTCCACAGCCCAAGAGGGGGGAGTCGGTGCGTCCACAGCCCAAGAGGGGGGAGTCGGTGCGTCCACAGCCCAAGAGGGGGGAGTCGGTGCGTCCACAGCCCAAGAGGGGGGAGTCGGTGCGTCCACAGCCCAAGAGGGGGGAGTCGGTGCGTCCACAGCCCAAAAGAGAGGGAAGTCGGGGCTTCCACCTCCACCAGCAGAGGAAGAATGCCTGCTGTCCCCATGTCCACCAGCAGAGGGAAAATGCCTGCTGTCCCCATCTCCACCAGCAGAGGAAGAATGCCTGCTGGTTTCCCCTTCAGAGGCAGAGCCGCACCAGTCCCCTGCAAGAGAGGCAGAGCCGCACCAGTCCCCTGCAAGAGAGGCAGAGCAGCACCAGTCCCCTGCAAAAGGGGGAGACTACACGCTGCTCCCACCTCCGTCGCCAGGAGACTACACGCTGCTCCCACCTTCGTCGCCAGGAGACTACACGCTGCTCCCACCTTCGTCGCCAGGAGCAGGGCAGCAGGAGCTGCCTCTACTTCTGCCACCTCCACCGCCAGGAGCAGAGCAGCAGGAGCTGCCTCTGCCTCCATCACCATCAGGGGAAGAGGAGCAGGAGCTGCCTCTCCCTTCACCAGAAAGACCAGGACTAGATGCTGGCGGTCCTCAGCAGCCCTTGCATAGGCTGCTGAGGGAAGCACGGGGAAGAACCGCCCGGCCGCAGAGACCGAGAAGAGGGCCAATACCCGCACCCCAGCTTGTCCTGACTCCCTGCCTTGCTTCGCCCAAGGATGCCTGCCTCGCTTCGCCCAAGGATGCCTGCCACGCTTCGCCCAAGGATGCTTGCCACGCTTCGCCCAAGGATGCCTGTCTGGCATCGCCTGGGGCTGCCTGTCGCGCCGCATCGCCTGGGGCTGCCTGTCGTGCCGCGTCGCCTGGGGCTGCCTGTCGCGCCGCATCGCCTGGGGTTGCCTGTCGCTCCGCATCGCAGCAGGAAGTACTGTGGCCGGAACCCCACCAAGGGGAGCTGCCGGCCACGAAGAAGGTGGGGGAGGTCAGGAGACCTGCTCCCACTGCAGCAGTTTTGCTGCCGGAGATTGTGGGGGAGGTCAGGAGACCTGCTCCCACTGCAGCAGTTTCGCTGCCGGAGATTGTGGGGGAGGTCAGGAGACCTGCTCCCACTGCAGCAGTTTCACTGCCGGAGATCGTGGGGGAGGTCCGGAGACCTGCTCCCACTGCAGCATTTTCGCTGCCGGAGATCGTGGGGGAGGTCCGGAGACCTGCTCCCACTGCAGCAGTTTCATTGCCGGAGATCGTGGGGGAGGTCCAGAGACCTGCTCCCACTGCAGCTTCTTCGCTGCCGGAAGTACTGTGGTCGGAGCCCCACCAAGGGGAGCTACCGGCTACGAAGAAAGGGGGAGAGGTCAGGAGACCAGCATCCCCCGCAGCAATTTCGCTGCAGGAGTGGACCAGCATGCTGTCAGCCGTGCCACTACCGGCAGGGGTGCTGACAGCATTGCCAGCCACGGGTCCACTGAAGCCTCCCTTCCCAGCCCCAGACTTTGTCCTGGACTGCTGGGTTTTTAAGGGGGGAGGTGGCCGTTGAGGCCATGTGTGCTGCGCACAAGGGGGGGTATATGTGGCAATGTGCCCCGCCCCTGTGTGCATTTGTGTGTTATATGTTGTATGTTACGTGTTGTGTGTAAATGTTGGTGTATAGAGATGGCTGCACGGGATATAAATGGGTGTGTGCAGCACGAGTTATTTAAGATGCAATTGTATTTAGGCACGGGATTGCACATCACTTCACGTGCATTTAAAGTAATTAATATGTGAGCACGAGGTTGCACGTAATTAATTCACGTGCTGGGATTCAAGTGAATAATTAATTAGTAATTGGAATCCCAGCACAACAGTATATATAGATGCACGTTTGACTCACTCGGGGTTGGGTGTTTGTGAGTGGAGAACGGGAGAGAGAGAGAGAGGAGAAAGAAAGTAAGAAAGAAAGAAAAAGAAAGAAACGTTTGTTTTGCTTCACGCACCGTTTGTCTGTCTGTTTACTGTTTTAGTCCGTTTTTGTTCGTCTATTTATTTTGGCCTCAAGTGCCGTGTCCTGTTTTTGTGTTCTGTTTAATCCTTTTATTTTGTTAATAAACGCTGAGTGCTACCATTTGCACTCAGCTTCTCATCACCACCGTCTGTGTGTGTTTCTCTCTCTGGTCTGAGTTCCTCCCTGCAGCCAGCCTGTCACAGGTATACATTGATTTTAGCTTGTTTACTTATCTGTTAATCATTTTAGTTGATTTTAGTATTTTAGCTCCAGGGACTACCATTATATATTAGGTGATTTTTGTATAGGCATCAGAGGGGAGTTTGGAGGTCTGCTACGTGCTGTCTTCTGTAAAAGACACACAGAGGATTGGAATTGTTTATAAGCTAAATGCATAGTTAAACAACCACCTTTTGTTAAATTGTGGCAGCAGGTAGTGTTTAGTAGACAAAAGTGTCTTCTAACTTCGGACTTCTACAAACCCCTTCTTGTTTCTAAAGTGGCATAATTGTATTGAAACTGTACTGCAATTTTATTCCAATATTGTTTTGTGGGAGCACTGGGAGGATTCCAGTGGTAATTAAAATATATCATTTATTGTAAAGTTCTGTCCTTTTCATGTGTTGCATGCCCATTGTGTCCCAGCCAACAGAATAAAAAGGACCTGAGTGTCTAACTAATAATTTAACATTATAAATGTAGTGCTCTTAATAGGGCTGGCGTGGTCAGACTGTACACTTATTATATCTTTTTTATAGCCAGTCAAGCGCTACATATTTACCTACTAAAGACCCAAAACGTGAATATGATATTTCAAAACTGCTCGACGAGCCTGTGACGCAGTCATGGCCCGCCCCTGAGGACATAAAAACACTGCAGTCACAGACCTCAATGTCATTTTTCCTTTAAGCCTGCTGCAATCATGGATGCAGTGACTTTAAAGGTTAATGCTTACATTTCTATTTCAGGGAACCAGGGTTATGATAATAACCTAAAGTTCCCTTTCAAGTACGAAATTTTACTATTACCATATGGGTATGTGTACCAAAGCCCGTTGCAAGGACAATATTGCAGAACAACTGAAATACTACAAAACTGAAGCAGAAACTCACCTTTATGCCTGTGTTGTAAGGGTCGACTGAGAAGCCGCCTTTAACACTCTAGTTCCAAAACCAAGGTTTTCAGGATCCACGATCCTCTGCTTAGACAGGGCTTGACCATGGGACTCGGCCCCATAGCAGACAAAAAATAGGTTTGGCTGCCTCCAACTTTTTGTCCTGTCAACATAGTACACCAGGGCCCAAACTGGGCAGAACGAATGGAGTTGTCGCTCTCTGCTACACTGGAAAGGAGGTGGCTGGAAAGCCTCCAATTCCACAGACTGGTTGACATGGAATGTCAAGATTGGCTTTGGCAAAAAGGCAGGATTGGTATGGACTGCAACCTTTGTCCTGGCAAGCTTTTGCAATGGAGAACGCCTGCATCTCACTCACCCACTTTGCGGGGGTGATAGCAAGCAAGAAAGACACTTTGAGCGATAATATTTCAACTCAGCTCAATGCAAGGGCTCAAATGGAGGCTTCATGAGTGTATCAAGCACCGCGTTAAGCCTCCACGAGGAACAATATCCTTTAAAGACTGCAGAAGCCGCTGAGCACCTTTCAAAAATTGCCATGCTAGGAAGCTGAGCTCCTGGGAGACCATCAATTTTGACATGGCAAGCCAAATGGCTGCCAGATAGACCTTTAATGTAGAGGTGGATTTTGCCAAACATTGCAATATTACTGCCATGGGACAAGTCTGTACCCCTAATGGGAACAGATGGATGTTGTTCTGGCATTTTGTAAGGTGTCAATGACCCTGTTGGACTGACCCAGATGGCTCAAATGCAGCCGTTCAGGGGCTACACCCAGAGCCACAGGCTCAAATGGGTCGGCATGCCATAAAGTCCCCCATGCCTGACTAAGTAGGTCACGGCGCTTGGGCAGTCTCCACGGCTGACCGCTCAGGAGCTGCATCAGTGTTTAAAACTAGAGTCTCCTGGGCCAATAAGGGGCTACTAGGAGCACCTTGGTCTGGTCCTACCTGATTTTCTCCAGACACAGTGGTAGCAAGAGGAACGGTGGGAAGGCATATAACAGTTGCGTCGGCCACTAGTGTGCCAAGGCATCTACCGCCAGCAGGTCCCCGTCTCCTATTATGGAGAGCCAGAGGGGACAATGGGTTGATGCGCTGGCGACTGGGCACAAATGAGCCAGTCATCCAAATAATTGAACACTCTGATGCCTCTGAGTCTCAATGGGGCTGGGCAGCTTCCCTGCACTTGGAAAATGCACTGGGGGCTACAGGGAGGCATCAGGAAGTACCTGGAGTAGAACGCTTCCTCCCAGCGGAGAGGGTCGATCATGAGAATAGCCCTTTTTTGCAGCAGAGCTGCTACCTCCTGAGACAGCACTGCAGGGATGAGGACTGTGCTTGAACTGCAGAGAGTAGCCGGTCTGAATGGTAGTGAGCACCCGGATGTCCGTGGTGCACTGACGCCAATACCCCAGATGGCTCACTGAAAAGGAGCCCTGGGCTTCTGGCAGCAAGTTCCTAGGGCTGCTCCTGGCTTTGTGGCTTGGACTGAGGTTTTTGCTTCTGCCCCTGGAGGCGAAACCTGTTAAAACCTCCGCGGCAAGCAGCCGTGAGCCGGTTCTGAAAATCACCTCTAGCTACAGGTGCAGCCGGCTGTGTCGGTCTTTGAGGCTGCTGGGGCCTTGGGCCTTGGAGGTGGTCGCTTGGGAAGCAGGTGAACCAGCTCCTTTGTGGATTCACGCGTGCGGTGAGAGCGCTGCAGCATCTTGTCCACCGCAGGACCAAACGCATAATATGGGCATCCAACAAAGGCTCTTTATCCCCGTCAAGCACATGAGCCATGGGAAGCCACAGCTGGCTGCATGCAACTGCCAATGCAGCCAGGTTCCTGCCCACAGCCTGCCCGTTCAGCTTTAATATATGGAGCAGGTTTTTATTGACCAAGTGCAGCTCCTCCAGTTGCTGTGCCGAGGGCCTGTGGCTGTCCAAGAGAGACTGGTCAGCTACCAGTATGCTATTATAGTTGCCCAGACATGCTGTGAATAAACCAGCTGAATAAGCAGGATCACCTCAGAGATCCGGCACAGCTTGTTAGGGCAGATCGCGTATTTGGATAGGAGCCCTAAAGTAGGCACCTGTACCAAAGCGGAAATTGAAGCCTCTACCGGTGGAAACTATGGCAAACCCAACTTGCACGCTATATAGGGTGTCCATCGACCGAGAAACAGCCACAGCTGTAGCCGGGTGAATCCAGGATGACTATCTCAAAAAGAAAGTCTGGGTGCACTGGGGGGCCCGCAGGAGAGGTGGTAGACTCATCATCAAAGATGGACTGCCTTGTCTCACCTTGTGTAGGCCAAGGCACTTGCAAAACTCCAGTGGCCATCTTAATCAGCGACTCTGCCAACAGGGAGAGCTTACCCGCAGGGGATGTACTGTCTGACTCCACGTCTTCCGACGATAACGGCAGCTCCTGTTCGCCCACCTCCTCAGAGGCGGCGATGGACAGTACGTCCTCCTGCTGTTACTCTGCACTTTCTCCCCCCTGGGGATCCATGGGGACAGGTGGCACTACACGTTCACGCAGCAGCTCTGCGAGCACCGTTCCCTGATGATAAATGGCTGCCCAGACCTTCTCCAATCTGCTCCGAGTCTGCTGACCGCTTTAAACGGCGACTCTTCTTATTCCTCGGAGGAGGAGAAGGAGAGGCAGAGCATGAGGAAGACAGCGAGGACGGCTTCCTGTGCGGGCTGCGGGTACGTCACCTGATCTCCCTTGGCATAGCGCTATGGGGTGAGGACGCAGCCACCTCCCTACCAGACGGTGATGGGGAACGATGTGCTGGTGTAACAGATACAAAGCGCTCTGTAGAGCTATGGGAGACACATTTCTCTAGCGTGTGCTTTCAGAAAACTACGCAAAACTCACAGAAACTGTTTGTTAGTGCCTGTCTTGGCCTTGCATAAGTCGCAGGATAAAACCCAGCTGTTTTGTACAGTAAGAACAGATGCTGCCTCAATGTGCTCATAGACAACAACAGGGTGGCATGGTACCGGACCAGGGGTGTAAGCACTGGGTCAGTTCAGTACCGGTTCGGTGACTATAGCACTGTGTGCAGTACCGGGTATGGATCGGGATGGTACCAGATGATACTGGGTTGGTTTGGTAACTGTAGCACCCGGTAGGTACTGTAAGGAACCGGAGCGGAGCCAGGGTCGGTTTGGTACTGGTTCGGTGATTAACACCAGTCGATACGTTATGGTGCCAGTGCGGTAACTTCGTTCTTGGTTTGGTACGTAATGGTACCGGGTTGGGAACTGAGCGAATCGGTGACTGCAGTACCGGTACGGGTCCACTCAGTTCGCAGTTACCGCAGGAAGCACTATACAGGGATGCCCACTTGTATAGGCTACTGGCAAAACCACAGTCTATACCCAAAGCAGTCACCAAAACGGCAGCGAGATACTGTGGAAAGAGACTGTAAGCAATCTCCTCCGAAGCATGTATCTCGGTCCAACGCAGAGCTGCTGAGCCCAGTATCTGTGCGCGTACTTCTGTAAAAAAAAAAAACAAAAAAAAAAAAACAAAAAAAAAAAGAAAACAGAAACACACAAGAGAAAAATGCTCTCTCAGGAAACAGTAATAAAACAATTACAGTTCAGAATATAATATCGTTACTAAAAACAAACTTTTAATTTTAACTCCAGCCGGAGCTATGCAGCCTGTGAAGAGAGCACAAGTCAGCCGACTTATGTTGCTTGATCCCTGGGAAGGATCGCCTCAAGCCGCTGGCTTCATGCGGGGCACAAGGTCGCAGCGGGACTTAACAAGCAACAGGCTGTGTGCACAATATACGTGCAATTAGTAAATCTAATACAACGTTATCAATATCGCATTAATGAAGTGTAATACACAAAAATTAGCGCAATTTATGCAGATGTAAGCAACAACTACTTATCTGTCAGGAATAATGGCACTGAGTTCTGTGCATGCAGTCCTTTATACCCTCAGGGGCGAGCATGACTCTGTCACAGGCTCGTCCGAGCAGCTTTGGTATAGAATATTTAGGTTTTGGGGTCTTTATGAGGTAAATACCCGTTAGGTAATGGTTACATTTCGTACTTGAAAGGGAACCATCAATTACACAGATGTTAGATTTGCATTTCTTTCCTGGTTTTAACCATTGTTCAAACAAGCCAACAGCCTACTCATGTACACTTACAACTGAGCGCTTGCAATGATATTAGGTCTACATCTGTTTTAGTTTTGGCAAAACGATCAATAACCTTCCTCTCCATTCCCAATTCACATTCCTTTGTTTTTTGCATTTTTATTTTCCTAATGCCACTTTCATGTTCTACATCTAAAACATAGTCCTCGCTACTATATTTACTTACAGCAGGTATTTTATTAACTGAAACCCTGTATGTCGATGGTTTAAAGTGTGATACTCAGTGCTATGTCTGGACTTGTAAAAATCCATTTACTACCATAAATGCTTATAAGAACATTGAAATAAAGCAGACATCAGTTATGGTTATATTAATAGAATGATTAGATGCTACAAATTCTGTAATAAGTTTTACAAACACTTCATACTTTGGAATTTTTAGGGGTTTTATGACAAATAGATATATATTTTTTTTTTATTGTATTCATTTAAATATTGAAGGCTGTAGGCTACACGTTTGTCTTCATCCATTGTTTGCGTGAAGTGCAGAAAAAAAAACTTAGCATACTTAATATAGGAAAACAAACATTCAAAATAAACTGTTTTTCCCTTTTACTGTTGCCCCTAAATACATTTAAGACCTTCACAGATTCCAGGGTCGGCAACACAAACACAATGTAACCTGTCATATAATAAAATTAATTAAGAAAATAATACAACATGTAGTAGGCCTATGAGGTAATTTCTTCACAAATAAAGCCCATATTTGATTAAAATCTTTCAAATATATCATCTTTTTTACATTCTTGAGATTACCTTTTATTATTCTACCATGTAAAAACAATATAGCCTATTGTCTATCCACCACAACAATGAAAAGCAAGTATAATCCTATATGCTTCTAAATGCGTAAATATCTGGGCAAGATAGAATCTGAAAATATATTTTCTTCCCTTCTGTTGTTTCCATGCTCCTGACGCAGACATTTTTGTGCTGTGTTTTATGGCAAGATATCTTCAAATATTTAAATATATCTCTAAATCATTTTAAGATATCTCAAATACATATAAAATATCTGAAAATGATTTCCAGATATCTTTAAATGGCGCTTTAAAATGCATTTCAGATATCTTTAAATCATTTGAAAATATCTCAAAATGTATTTGAGATATCCTTAAATAATTGTCACATCTGAAATTCAATTTAAGATATCTCGAAATTAATTCCTGTTCTTTTAGAGATCTCTCTAAAATGATTTCAAGATATCTGATAGATTTTAGATCTGATTTAAAGCTCCATTTAATGATTTCTGGAAATCATTTTCAGATATCTCTAAATGTATTTTGAATATCTCAAAATTATTTAGATACTGGCAGTTTAATAGCTGTGCCTGGATTTGTAAAATCCATTTACACCGTACTACCAGAACATTTCTGGAGTTTATACTTACAGCTGAATCCAATACTGGAAGGACTGGTGGTGATTCAGTTAGATGTTGACTGGAAGTTCTGGATGTCTGAACATAAAATAAAACATACTTCAGTTATGGTTATATTCATAGAATGAGTTGTTGACATAGAAATAGATGTGATGAATTTGTAATAAAATAATAAAATAATGAATAACACAATAGGGGGAACATAGGGGGAGATTCAGTTTGATCTTGTTTTTAAAATGCAATAAAACTATTTTAGTTTTTGAATAGCAGTGTCACAGGTTTATAAGGAGTAGCTTGAGCTTTGGCAGTAACAGAAGAAAAGAACTAACTATATGTGGTGGGTTATGAGGCAATTCCATTAGATAAAAACAATACCCACAAGGGAAAACATTCCAGGTCGACGTTTCAATTTATTGTTTTCCTGCATCTGTACATCTTGCTTTGTTTTTCCACTCTAAAAAAGAAAATATAAGTTGTGAATACTTTAGGCTTGTGTGGCAAAATGGTTAACTGTGTGCAGGTGAAGGTAATGCAGCAGTGATTAATAAAGAGACAGACAACGATAATCCAGTGCGTTCAATAGCCAGAGCGCTACAGAACATTCCGTAACGTTTTCTATTGAACGCCCTGTTTCAAAAAAGCGCTCTGTAACGTTAGCTAACACTCTCAGGAGTTGACTCTGTGGGCGTGTGTGTGGCAAAGTGGTGAATGGTTACAGATGTGTGCAGTGCAGAACGGATACAAAATACACCGACAATGATTAACAGGTGCAATTATGTTTATTGTTTTACAATGTCCAGAGCCTTAGGGCAAACACCTGTAAATAATAAATGTTGGAAGTGCTACAGCGGCGTGTATCACTCTGTTTGTAATCCTCGGGTTTAACCTGGAACCCATAACAAAAAATCCTGTTCTTTCCTCACCCACACGCAACACAGAACACAAAACACAGTGTTTATTTAGTGCGTGAAACTAGTGCTCGTGATGAAAAGACAGTTAGTTTGTCAAACAGAGAAGTGCTGGTGTCCGGGTTTGTTGCTGGCCTGCAGCTGCAGCTCTGGATAGTGTTAGTAGTCTTCAGAAACAAAAACAAACAGTTATTACTTAGACAAAACAAACAAACACAACACTAACGTTTTCACTTAAACAGCAATCTCCTTTTAGGTTGTTCTAACCATTTACAAAGGAACAGATCACTTATGCTATGTCCCCTATTTATATCCTCGCTCATGACCCCTAGGTTAACGAGCGCATCCGCTCCTTCAGTCCTCTGATGCCACACCGTTTACCGTCTGGGTCATTGAGTTTGGATACTGTAGCTCCGCCCCTTTCCTAAATGACCGAACTCCACCTACCCTACAGAATAAATTGTCGTGCCATTTAGTTAAGGGTACTCTGTTCTTTTTACACAGTGCCCTTACAGGTCGAGAGGGAGATCTAACACCAAGAATCATTCGCTCTCTGTCACAGCGTGTCAAAATGGCGGAGGTGAACTACCAGTGTGCAAAGTGTGGTCACAATTGACCAATATATCTGTGTTAAGTACATTATTGTCTATGCTTGTAGTCATTGTTAATGTGTAAATCTTGTTTGCTTTAAAAAAAGTGACATTTTCCGTACGTTTCCACACGTACAAGAAGTAAACATTGTGTTGTAATGGCTGCACACATTTATAAATGTTATTGTAAATAAATATAAACTTATGGTCACATACTGTAGTATTTTTATTACGTTAGTAAAGATAGGAATGTTAAACGCTATTATTCTCATAGGTTTGCTACCCCTGCACAGTTATAATGTTTTTTTGGGGTTTTTTTTTAAAGGGGGTAAGTGACATTATTATTATAAATATTACAATTACTATTAGTATTATTAAAATAAAACATGACATAGGCTAACTCGAATATTGCTCGCTCCATCCGAAAATGAGCTTTAAATGCAGCATCGGTGTAGTAGGCTATATCACATCATTCTCAACGTCATTTTCTACCCTCACTGGACTATTTGAGTTCACTGCTGTCACAGTCGCTAACGCTGCAATATTCGTTGCTGAGTATACCGTCAAGTAAGCATGATGCTGTCTATCTTCCAGAAACTCCTGTAAAGCTAACCCCATTTCAACTTTGTCTGCCATTTTTGAAAACGTTCGTTAACATACCGTTCAATAAGACCTAACTTCCGCCTCGTAGCGCCACAAAAAAGCGCTCTGCTTATTGAACGCAGGTGCAATGTTGTTTAATGGTTTTTTAAATCCAATGGCCTGGTGGCAAAACAACAATACATAATAACAATGGTAATGAAGCAATACAGTGTCGTGTATTGCTTATTTGTAATCTGCGGGTTTGCCCTGAAATAATAACAGTCCCGTTTAGTTCACCCACACGTAACACAGACACAAACACAAACACCCGTCCACAGTGCGTGCTCTAGTGCTCATGGTGAAAATACAGTTCTTTAGTGCAAACAAAGTGCAATGTTGTCCAGGCTAGTGCTGGCCTTAAGCAACAGCTCCTGGTTTGCTTCAGCTGTCTAAATAATAACCAACAGTATTCTTTTAAACACGACAATAAACAAACAAAACACTCACGATTTTACAGCACAGTTTCCTTTTGGGTAATCCCGTTTTAACCATTCGCAAAGGAACAAATCACATCACTACATCCCCTTTTTATAACGTCACCCATGACCCCTTGGTCAACGAGTGCATCCGCTCCTCCAATCCGCGGATGCCACGCTGTTTCCCGTCCGGGTCATTGAATTTGTGTACTGTAGCTCTGCCCCCTTTCTAGATGGCCGACTTCCACCTAACCCTGGGAATAAACTGTTGTGCCATTTAGTCCAGGGTACAAGGCTCACTGTGGTAGGACAATAATTAGTGATAGTGAACTATAAGCTTTTTTATTATACAAACAACTATACCCATTTATATACAGTGCCTTGCATAAGTATTCACCCCCCTTGGACTTTTCCACATTTTGTAGTGTTACAACCTGGAATTAAAATTGATTTAATAAGATTTTTTGTCAGTGATCTACACAAAATAGTCCATAATGTCGAAGTGGGGAAAAAAAAAAATGGACATATTTTTCAAAATTATTTACAAATAAAAAACTGAAAAGTCTTGATTGCATAAGTATTCACCCCCTTTGCTGTGACACCCCTAAATAAGCTCTGGTGCAACCAATTGCCTTCAGAAGTCACATAATTACTTGAATGGAGTCCACCTGTGTGCAATTAAAGTGTCACATGATCTCAGATTAAACACACCTGTTTCTGGAAGACCCCAGAGTTTGTTAGAGAGCACATCTAAACAAACAGCATAATGAAGACCAAGGAGCTATCAAAACAAGTCCAGGAAAAAGTTCTGGAGAAGCACCAATCAGGGTTGGGTTATAAAAAAATATCCCAAACTTTGAACATCCCCCAGAGCACCGTTAAATCCATTATTAAAAAATGGAAAGAATATGGCACAACTGCGACTCTGCCTAGAGAAGGCTGTCCACCAAAACTCAGTGACCAGGTAAGGAGGGCATTAGTCAGAGAAGCAACCAAGAGGCCAATGGTAACTCTGAAGGAGCTGGAGAGATCCACAGCTGAGATGGGAGAAACCGTCCATGGGACAACTATAACCCGGACGCTCCACAAAGCTGGGCTTTATGGAAGAGTGGTGAGAAGAAAGCCATTGCTGAAAAAAACCCATATCAAATCCTGTTTGGATTTTGCCAAAAGGCATGTGGGAGACACAGCAAACATGTGGAAAAAGGTTCTCTGGTCTGATGAGACCAAAATTGAACTTTTTGGCCTTAGCACAAAACGCTATGTGTGGCGCAAAGCCAACACTGCTCATCACCCTGAGAACACCATCCCCACGGTGAAGCATGGTGGTGGCAGCATCATGTTATGGGGATGCTTTTCATCGGCAGGGACTGGGAAACTGGTCAGGATTGAGGGCAAGATGGATGGAGCCAAATACAGGGAAATTCTAGAGGAAAACCTGTTTCCGTCTGCAAGAAACCTGGGACTGGGGCGGAGGTTCACCTTCCAGCAGGACAATGACCCTAAACACACAGCCAAAGCTACAATGGAGTGATTTAAAAACAAGAACCTGAATGTCTTAGAATGGCCCAGTCAAAGCCCAGACCTCAATCCAATTGAGAATCTGTGGCAAGACTTGAAAATTGCTGTTTACGATCCATTTACACCGTACTACCAGAACATTTCTGGAGTTTATACTTACAGCTGAATCCAATACTGGAAGGACTGGTGGTGATTCAGTTAGCTGTTGACTGGAAGTTCTGGATGCCTGAACATAAAATAAAACACACTTCAGTTACGGTTATATTCATAGAATGAGTTGTTGACATAGAAATAGATGTGGTGAATTTGTAATAAAATAATAAAATAATGAATAACACAATAGGGGGAACATATGGGGAGATTTTCAGTTTGATCTTGTTTTTAAAATGCAATAAAACTATTTTAGATAGTTTCTGAATAGCAGTGCGACAGGTTTATAAGGAGTAGCTTGAGCTTTGGCAGTAACAGAAAAAAAGAACTAACTATATGTGGTGGGTTATGACGCAATTCCATTAGATAAAAACAATACCCACAAGGGAAAACATTCCAGGTCGACGTTTCAATTTATTGTTTCCCTGCATCTGTACATCTCGCTTTGTTCTTCCTCTCTAAAAAAGAAAATATAAGTTGTGAATACTTTAGGCTTGTGTGGCAAAATGGTTAACTGTGTGCAGGTGAAGGTAATGCAGCAGTGATTAATAAAGAGACAGACAACGATAATCCAGTGCGTTCAATAGCCAGAGCGCTACAGAACGTTCCGTAACATTTTCTATTGAACGCCCTGTTTCAAAAAAGTGCTCTGTAACGTTAGCTAACACTCTCAGGAGTTGACTCTGTGGGCGTGTGTGTGGCAAAGTGGTGAATGGTTACAGATGTGTGCAGTGCAGAACGGATACAAAATACACAGACAATGATTAACAGGTGCAATTATGTTTATTGTTTTACAATGTCCAGAGCCTTAGGGCAAACACCTGTAAATAATAAATGTTGGAAGTGCTACAGAGGCGTGTATCACTCTGTTTGTAATCCTCCGGTTTGACCCGGAACCCATAACAAAAAATCCTGTTCTTTCCTCACCCACACGTAACACAGAACACAAAACACAGTGTTTATTTAGTGCGTGAAACTAGTGCTCGTGGTGAAAAGACAGTTAGTTTGTCAAACAGAGAAGTGCTGGTGTCCGGGTTTGTTGCTGGCCTGCAGCTGCAACTCCAGATAGTGTTAGTAGTCTTCAGAAACAAAAACAAACAGTTATTACTAAGACAAAACAAACAAACACAACACTAACGTTTTCACTTAAACAGCAATCTCCTTTTAGGTTGTTCTAACCATTTACAAAGGAACAGATCACTTATGCTATGTCCCCTATTTATATCCTCACTCATGACCCCTAGGTTAACGAGCGCATCCGCTCCTTCAGTCCTCTGATGCCACACCGTTTACCGTCTGGGTCATTGAGTTTGGATACTGTAGCTCCGCCCCTTTCCTAAATGACCGAACTCCACCTACCCTACAGAATAAATTGTCGTGCCATTTAGTTAAGGGTACTCTGTTCTTTTTACACAGTGCCCTTACAGGTCGAGAGGGAGATCTAACACCAAGAATCATTCAATCTCTGTCACAGCGTGTCAAAATGGCGGAGGTGAACTACCAGTGTGCAAAGTGTGGTCACAATTGACCAAAATATCTGTGTTAAGTACATTATTGTCTATGCTTGTAGTCATTGTTAATGTGTAAATCTTGTTTGCTTTAAAAAAAGTGACATTTTTCGTACGTTTCCACACGTACAAGAAGTAAACATTATTGTGTGTTGTAATGGCTGCACACATTTATAAATGTTATTGTAAATAAATATAAACTTATGGTCACATACTGTAGTATTTTTATTACGTTAGTAAAGATAGGAATGTTAAACGCTATTATTCTCATATGTTTGCTACCCCTGCACAGTTATAATGTTTTTTTTTTTGGTTTTTTTTTAAAGGGGGTAAGTGACATTAACTTAATTATTATTATTATAAATATTACAATTACTATTAGTATTATTAAAATAAAACATGACATAGGCTAACTCGAATATTGCTCGCTCCATCCGAAAATGAGCTTTAAATGCAGCATCGGTGTAGTAGGCTATATCACATCATTCTCAACGTCATTTTCTACCCTCACTGGACTATTTGAGTTCACTGCTGTCACAGTCGCTAACGCTGCAATATTCGTTGCTGAGTATACCGTCAAGTAAGCATGATGCTGTCTATCTTCCAGAAACTCCTGTAAAGCTAACCCCATTTCAACTTTGTCTGCCATTTTTGAAAACGTTCGTTAACATACCGTTCAATAAGACCTAACTTCCGCCTCGTAGCGCCACAAAAAAGCGCTCTGCTTATTGAACGCAGGTGCAATGTTGTTTAATGGTTTTTTAAATCCAATGGCCTGGTGGCAAAACAACAATACATAATAACAATGGTAATGAAGCAATACAGTGTCGTGTATTGCTTATTTGTAATCTGCGGGTTTGCCCTGAAATAATAACAGTCCCGTTTAGTTCACCCACACGTAACACAGACACAAACACAAACACCCGTCCACAGTGCGTGCTCTAGTGCTCATGGTGAAAATACAGTTCTTTAGTGCAAACAAAGTGCAATGTTGTCCAGGCTAGTGCTGGCCTTAAGCGACAGCTCCTGGTTTGCTTCAGCTGTCTAAATAATAACCAACAGTATTCTTTTAAACACGACAATAAACAAACAAAACACTCACGATTTTACAGCACAGTTTCCTTTTGGGTAATCCCGTTTTAACCATTCGCAAAGGAACAAATCACATCACTACATCCCCTTTTTATAACGTCACCCATGACCCCTTGGTCAACGAGTGCATCCGCTCCTCCAATCCGCGGATGCCACGCTGTTTCCCGTCCGGGTCATTGAATTTGTGTACTGTAGCTCTGCCCCCTTTCTAGATGGCCGACTTCCACCTAACCCTGGGAATAAACTGTTGTGCCATTTAGTCCAGGGTACAAGGCTCACTGTGGTAGGACAATAATTAGTGATAGTGAACTATAAGCTTTTTTATTATACAAACAACTATACCCATTTATATACAGTGCCTTGCATAAGTATTCACCCCCCTTGGACTTTTCCACATTTTGTAGTGTTACAACCTGGAATTAAAATTGATTTAATAAGATTTTTTGTCAGTGATCTACACAAAATAGTCCATAATGTCGAAGTGGGGAAAAAAAAAAAATGGACATATTTTTCAAAATTATTTACAAATAAAAAACTGAAAAGTCTTGATTGCATAAGTATTCACCCCCTTTGCTGTGACACCCCTAAATAAGCTCTGGTGCAACCAATTGCCTTCAGAAGTCACATAATTACTTGAATGGAGTCCACCTGTGTGCAATTAAAGTGTCACATGATCTCAGATTAAACACACCTGTTTCTGGAAGACCCCAGAGTTTGTTAGAGAGCATATCTAAACAAACAGCATAATGAAGACCAAGGAGCTATCAAAACAAGTCCAGGAAAAAGTTCTGGAGAAGCACCAATCAGGGTTGGGTTATAAAAAAATATCCCAAACTTTGAACATCCCCCAGAGCACCGTTAAATCCATTATTAAAAAATGGAAAGAATATGGCACAACCACGACTCTGCCTAGAGAAGGCCATCCACCAAAACTCAGTGACCAGGTAAGGAGGGCATTAGTCAGAGAAGCAACCAAGAGGCCAATGGTAACTCTGAAGGAGCTGGAGAGATCCACAGCTGAGATGGGAGAAACCGTCCATGGGACAACTATAACCCGGACGCTCCACAAAGCTGGGCTTTATGGAAGAGTGGTGAGAAGAAAGCCATTGCTGAAAAAAACCCATATCAAATCCCGTTTGGATTTTGCCAAAAGGCATGTGGGAGACACAGCAAACATGTGGAAAAAGGTTCTCTGGTCTGATGAGACCAAAATTGAACTTTTTGGCCTTAGCACAAAACGCTATGTGTGGCGCAAAGCCAACACTGCTCATCACCCTGAGAACACCATCCCCACGGTGAAGCATGGTGGTGGCAGCATCATGTTATGGGGATGCTTTTCATCGGCAGGGACTGGGAAACTGGTCAGGATTGAGGGCAAGATGGATGGAGCCAAATACAGGGAAATTCTAGAGGAAAACCTTTCCGTCTGCAAGAAACCTGGGACTGGGGTGGAGGTTCACCTTCCAGCAGGACAATGACCCTAAACACACAGCCAAAGCTACAATGGAGTGATTTAAAAACAAGAACCTGAATGTCTTAGAATGGCCCAGTCAAAGCCCAGACCTCAATCCAATTGAGAATCTGTGGCAAGACTTGAAAATTGCTGTTTACGATCCATTTACACCGTACTACCAGAACATTTCTGGAGTTTATACTTACAGCTGAATCCAATACTGGAAGGACTGGTGGTGATTCAGTTAGCTGTTGACTGGAAGTTCTGGATGCCTGAACATAAAATAAAACATACTTCAGTTACGGTTATATTCATAGAATGAGTTGTTGACATAGAAATAGATGTGGTGAATTTGTAATAAAATAATAAAATAATGAATAACACAATAGGGGGAACATAGGGGGAGATTTTCAGTTTGATCTTGTTTTTAAAATGCAATAAAACTATTTTAGATAGTTTCTGAATAGCAGTGCGACAGGTTTATAAGGAGTAGCTTGAGCTTTGGCAGTAACAGAAAAAAAGAACTAACTATATGTGGTGGGTTATGACGCAATTCCATTAGATAAAAACAATACCCACAAGGGAAAACATTCCAGGTCGACGTTTCAATTTATTGTTTCCCTGCATCTGTACATCTCGCTTTGTTCTTCCTCTCTAAAAAAGAAAATATAAGTTGTGAATACTTTAGGCTTGTGTGGCAAAATGGTTAACTGTGTGCAGGTGAAGGTAATGCAGCAGTGATTAATAAAGAGACAGACAACGATAATCCAGTGCGTTCAATAGCCAGAGCGCTACAGAACGTTCCGTAACATTTTCTATTGAACGCCCTGTTTCAAAAAAGTGCTCTGTAACGTTAGCTAACACTCTCAGGAGTTGACTCTGTGGGCGTGTGTGTGGCAAAGTGGTGAATGGTTACAGATGTGTGCAGTGCAGAACGGATACAAAATACACAGACAATGATTAACAGGTGCAATTATGTTTATTGTTTTACAATGTCCAGAGCCTTAGGGCAAACACCTGTAAATAATAAATGTTGGAAGTGCTACAGAGGCGTGTATCACTCTGTTTGTAATCCTCCGGTTTGACCCGGAACCCATAACAAAAAATCCTGTTCTTTCCTCACCCACACGTAACACAGAACACAAAACACAGTGTTTATTTAGTGCGTGAAACTAGTGCTCGTGGTGAAAAGACAGTTAGTTTGTCAAACAGAGAAGTGCTGGTGTCCGGGTTTGTTGCTGGCCTGCAGCTGCAACTCCAGATAGTGTTAGTAGTCTTCAGAAACAAAAACAAACAGTTATTACTAAGACAAAACAAACAAACACAACACTAACGTTTTCACTTAAACAGCAATCTCCTTTTAGGTTGTTCTAACCATTTACAAAGGAACAGATCACTTATGCTATGTCCCCTATTTATATCCTCACTCATGACCCCTAGGTTAACGAGCGCATCCGCTCCTTCAGTCCTCTGATGCCACACCGTTTACCGTCTGGGTCATTGAGTTTGGATACTGTAGCTCCGCCCCTTTCCTAAATGACCGAACTCCACCTACCCTACAGAATAAATTGTCGTGCCATTTAGTTAAGGGTACTCTGTTCTTTTTACACAGTGCCCTTACAGGTCGAGAGGGAGATCTAACACCAAGAATCATTCAATCTCTGTCACAGCGTGTCAAAATGGCGGAGGTGAACTACCAGTGTGCAAAGTGTGGTCACAATTGACCAAAATATCTGTGTTAAGTACATTATTGTCTATGCTTGTAGTCATTGTTAATGTGTAAATCTTGTTTGCTTTAAAAAAAGTGACATTTTTCGTACGTTTCCACACGTACAAGAAGTAAACATTATTGTGTGTTGTAATGGCTGCACACATTTATAAATGTTATTGTAAATAAATATAAACTTATGGTCACATACTGTAGTATTTTTATTACGTTAGTAAAGATAGGAATGTTAAACGCTATTATTCTCATATGTTTGCTACCCCTGCACAGTTATAATGTTTTTTTTTTTGGTTTTTTTTTAAAGGGGGTAAGTGACATTAACTTAATTATTATTATTATAAATATTACAATTACTATTAGTATTATTAAAATAAAACATGACATAGGCTAACTCGAATATTGCTCGCTCCATCCGAAAATGAGCTTTAAATGCAGCATCGGTGTAGTAGGCTATATCACATCATTCTCAACGTCATTTTCTACCCTCACTGGACTATTTGAGTTCACTGCTGTCACAGTCGCTAACGCTGCAATATTCGTTGCTGAGTATACCGTCAAGTAAGCATGATGCTGTCTATCTTCCAGAAACTCCTGTAAAGCTAACCCCATTTCAACTTTGTCTGCCATTTTTGAAAACGTTCGTTAACATACCGTTCAATAAGACCTAACTTCCGCCTCGTAGCGCCACAAAAAAGCGCTCTGCTTATTGAACGCAGGTGCAATGTTGTTTAATGGTTTTTTAAATCCAATGGCCTGGTGGCAAAACAACAATACATAATAACAATGGTAATGAAGCAATACAGTGTCGTGTATTGCTTATTTGTAATCTGCGGGTTTGCCCTGAAATAATAACAGTCCCGTTTAGTTCACCCACACGTAACACAGACACAAACACAAACACCCGTCCACAGTGCGTGCTCTAGTGCTCATGGTGAAAATACAGTTCTTTAGTGCAAACAAAGTGCAATGTTGTCCAGGCTAGTGCTGGCCTTAAGCGACAGCTCCTGGTTTGCTTCAGCTGTCTAAATAATAACCAACAGTATTCTTTTAAACACGACAATAAACAAACAAAACACTCACGATTTTACAGCACAGTTTCCTTTTGGGTAATCCCGTTTTAACCATTCGCAAAGGAACAAATCACATCACTACATCCCCTTTTTATAACGTCACCCATGACCCCTTGGTCAACGAGTGCATCCGCTCCTCCAATCCGCGGATGCCACGCTGTTTCCCGTCCGGGTCATTGAATTTGTGTACTGTAGCTCTGCCCCCTTTCTAGATGGCCGACTTCCACCTAACCCTGGGAATAAACTGTTGTGCCATTTAGTCCAGGGTACAAGGCTCACTGTGGTAGGACAATAATTAGTGATAGTGAACTATAAGCTTTTTTATTATACAAACAACTATACCCATTTATATACAGTGCCTTGCATAAGTATTCACCCCCCTTGGACTTTTCCACATTTTGTAGTGTTACAACCTGGAATTAAAATTGATTTAATAAGATTTTTTGTCAGTGATCTACACAAAATAGTCCATAATGTCGAAGTGGGGAAAAAAAAAAAATGGACATATTTTTCAAAATTATTTACAAATAAAAAACTGAAAAGTCTTGATTGCATAAGTATTCACCCCCTTTGCTGTGACACCCCTAAATAAGCTCTGGTGCAACCAATTGCCTTCAGAAGTCACATAATTACTTGAATGGAGTCCACCTGTGTGCAATTAAAGTGTCACATGATCTCAGATTAAACACACCTGTTTCTGGAAGACCCCAGAGTTTGTTAGAGAGCATATCTAAACAAACAGCATAATGAAGACCAAGGAGCTATCAAAACAAGTCCAGGAAAAAGTTCTGGAGAAGCACCAATCAGGGTTGGGTTATAAAAAAATATCCCAAACTTTGAACATCCCCCAGAGCACCGTTAAATCCATTATTAAAAAATGGAAAGAATATGGCACAACCACGACTCTGCCTAGAGAAGGCCATCCACCAAAACTCAGTGACCAGGTAAGGAGGGCATTAGTCAGAGAAGCAACCAAGAGGCCAATGGTAACTCTGAAGGAGCTGGAGAGATCCACAGCTGAGATGGGAGAAACCGTCCATGGGACAACTATAACCCGGACGCTCCACAAAGCTGGGCTTTATGGAAGAGTGGTGAGAAGAAAGCCATTGCTGAAAAAAACCCATATCAAATCCCGTTTGGATTTTGCCAAAAGGCATGTGGGAGACACAGCAAACATGTGGAAAAAGGTTCTCTGGTCTGATGAGACCAAAATTGAACTTTTTGGCCTTAGCACAAAACGCTATGTGTGGCGCAAAGCCAACACTGCTCATCACCCTGAGAACACCATCCCCACGGTGAAGCATGGTGGTGGCAGCATCATGTTATGGGGATGCTTTTCATCGGCAGGGACTGGGAAACTGGTCAGGATTGAGGGCAAGATGGATGGAGCCAAATACAGGGAAATTCTAGAGGAAAACCTTTCCGTCTGCAAGAAACCTGGGACTGGGGTGGAGGTTCACCTTCCAGCAGGACAATGACCCTAAACACACAGCCAAAGCTACAATGGAGTGATTTAAAAACAAGAACCTGAATGTCTTAGAATGGCCCAGTCAAAGCCCAGACCTCAATCCAATTGAGAATCTGTGGCAAGACTTGAAAATTGCTGTTTACGATCCATTTACACCGTACTACCAGAACATTTCTGGAGTTTATACTTACAGCTGAATCCAATACTGGAAGGACTGGTGGTGATTCAGTTAGCTGTTGACTGGAAGTTCTGGATGCCTGAACATAAAATAAAACATACTTCAGTTACGGTTATATTCATAGAATGAGTTGTTGACATAGAAATAGATGTGGTGAATTTGTAATAAAATAATGAATAACACAATAGGGGGAACATAGGGGGAGATTTTCAGTTTGATCTTGTTTTTAAAATGCAATAAAACTATTTTAGATAGTTTCTGAATAGCAGTGCGACAGGTTTATAAGGAGTAGCTTGAGCTTTGGCAGTAACAGAAAAAAAGAACTAACTATATGTGGTGGGTTATGACGCAATTCCATTAGATAAAAACAATACCCACAAGGGAAAACATTCCAGGTCGACGTTTCAGTTTATTGTTTCCCTGCATCTGTACATCTCGCTTTGTTTTTCCACTCTAAAAAAGAAAATATAAGTTGTGAATACTTTAGGCTTGTGTGGCAAAATGGTTAACTGTGTGCAGGTGAAGGTAATGCAGCAGTGATTAATAAAGAGACAGACAACGATAATCCAGTGCGTTCAATAGCCAGAGCGCTACAGAACGTTCCGTAACGTTTTCTATTGAACGCCCTGTTTCAAAAAAGCGCTCTGTAACGTTAGCTAACACTCTCAGGAGTTGACTCTGTGGGCGTGTGTGTGGCAAAGTGGTGAATGGTTACAGATGTGTGCAGTGCAGAACGGATACAAAATACACAGACAATGATTAACAGGTGCAATTATGTTTATTGTTTTACAATGTCCAGAGCCTTAGGGCAAACACCTGTAAATAATAAATGTTGGAAGTGCTACAGCGGCGTGTATCACTCTGTTTGTAATCCTCCGGTTTGACCCGGAACCCATAACAAAAAATCCTGTTCTTTCCTCACCCACACGTAACACAGAACACAAAACACAGTGTTTATTTAGTGCGTGAAACTAGTGGTGAAAAGTTAGTTTGTCAAACAGAGAAGTGCTGGTGTCCGGGTTTGTTGCTGGCCTGCAGCTGCAGCTCCGGATAGTGTTAGTAGTCTTCAGAAACAAAAACAAACAGTTATTACTAAGACAAAACAAACAAACACAACACTAACGTTTTCACTTAAACAGCAATCTCCTTTTAGGTTGTTCTAACCATTTACAAAGGAACAGATCACTTATGCTATGTCCCCTATTTATATCCTCACTCATGACCCCTAGGTTAACGAGCGCATCCGCTCCTTCAGTCCTCTGATGCCACACCGTTTACCGTCTGGGTCATTGAGTTTGGATACTGTAGCTCCGCCCCTTTCCTAAATGACCGAACTCCACCTACCCTACAGAATAAATTGTCGTGCCATTTAGTTAAGGGTACTCTGTTCTTTTTACACAGTGCCCTTACAGGTCGAGAGGGAGATCTAACACCAAGAATCATTCAATCTCTGTCACAGCGTGTCAAAATGGCAGAGGTGAACTACCAGTGTGCAAAGTGTGGTCACATTTGACCAATATATCTGTGTTAAGTACATTATTGTCCATGCTTGTAGTCATTGTTAATGTGTAAATCTTGTTTGCTTTAAAAAAAGTGACATTTTTCATACGTTTCCACACGTACAAGAAGTAAACATTATTGTGTGTTGTAATGGCTGCTCACATTTATAAATGTTATTGTAAATAAATATAAACTTATGGTCACATACTGTAGTATTTTTATTACGTTAGTAAAGATGTTAAACGCTATTATTCTCATAGTTTTGCTACCTCTGCACAGTTTTTTTTTTTAAAGGGGGCAAGTGACATTAACTTCATTATTATTATTATAAATATTACAATTACTATTAGCATTATTAAAATAAAACATGACATAAGCTACCTCGAATATTGCTCGCTCCATCCGAAAATGAGCTTTAAATGCAGCAACATTTATATAATTGCCACCTTTATTGATTGTCTTTAAAATTACATAAAGATTTGTATACTATGGCTAGATCAGTCACGCATCTTCACGAGGTTCTAAAAACACACAAAAACAATAATACATAATGGTGGTGGCTTTTGTCCACGCCACAACAATAATACAATAAATCATAATATTAATAATAATACAAAGGGGTGGGACACCCCGCCACACATACATACTACAAAGATGGCATTATTACAAATGTATTTCCTTTGACCTGCAAAATCCAAGTTAGACCTTTAGAAAGAACTACAGTCAATTCTCGTTAAAACAAACTCAGATCAGATGAATTTCGAAGGTCCTGGCAAAATTTAGCAGTCACTGTAAATTACTTCTTATAATACAAATTCACTAAACACGATTTTCCTGTTAATGCAAATAATATGGAGCCCTCTCCCCTTCTCAGGGAAAAAAATGTGAATAAAGCTTTAGATTCCTGATAATGCTAATTACTGATAAGACACATATTTTTGCTGGTACTTTGAAATTCATATTTACAAGGATTGACTGTAATTGGACAATTCTGGGCATGGGAACTGTGGTAAAGTGGTTTACAGTGCGCAGGTGTAAAGGTGATGCAGTGCTCAAGACTATGACAAACAACAAAGTACTGGTGAAATGGTGGTTTATTTATAATTTAAAGTCTGATGACAAACAGTAAAGAAATGGAGGGCTGGCAATACACAACAATATGTATTGCACAGTTCAATAAAGGTTTAGTCCCGAAATTATAAACACGGAATTAAACACACACACACAAAACACAGACACTGTCACAAGTCCAGAGTGAGTGCTGTAGTGCTCGTGGTGAAATACAATTTACTTGTGCACAGTGGTGAAGTGTTTTGCGCTGGCCTATAGCGACAGCTCCGGATCGTGTTAGCTGTCTAATAAATAACAAACAGTACAATTAGACGATACAAACCAACAAAACACTCATGGTTATTTTGCACTCGTCCTTCAGTGGTTCTCTCTTAACCATTACAAAGGAACAGATCACCTAGCCACGTCCCCTTTTGTACCGTAGCCCCGCCCCCTTTCTAGATGGCCAACTTCCACCTAACCCTTGGAATGAATTGTCTGACCATCCAGTCCAGGACACTCTGTTCCCTTTATGCAGCAACCTCACAGGTCGGGAGGGAACTTTATAACCAAGATTCATTCTTTCTCTGTCACAGGGACCCACCACCAATATTGATAATTTGAACTGTCCATATGTAACAGGGTTAAGCTTTCTTTGCACTTTATTTTGTATTTATAATTTATAGATGTGTCATTTTTGTATTGGACTTTGATTATTTTATATTGATATGTTTTTTAAAGCATGTGTGGATGTGTGTAAGGAAATTGCATTGTCATTGATTCATTAAGACCTAGGAGAGAGCTGGGAGGACGTTCAGGATAACGAGCAAGTCATGTGAGCATGGATGCCAGGCTGGGAAGTAGGAGCGGTAGCAGGGGGTTTTGAGAAACTGATATGAGTTTGTGTATGAAGTTTATGAACTGTAGCGTATACTGGCGGTGGTATGTATCCGCATATAGCAATTGTAGCTCATGAGTTGCCGCTGCTGTTACATTCTTAGCCTGGCATCGTAGTGAGAGGGGTAGGGGGAGATCTAGAATGGCTCCTATGTGATTATTTACCCTGTAAAATGAAAATCCATTTCCTTTCTTTGAAAGCTGTGAAAGAATGGGATTTTTAGTCAATAGAATACGTGCCCGATGCTCAGTGTCTGAACTCCATTGGAGGCGAGATTGAGGACTCGCTAGGTTTTGCTTTGTTTAGTTGGAGCACCAAGTTATTTGAAAACACTTTGTTGACTGTCCTCAACCACATCTCCAAGTCACCAATGTAACTAACTGGATTGTTTTATTCTACTTAGGTGCCTTTCAGTGCTTTACAAATTGTGATGCTGACTTGTGAACGATGGTGTCTAATTTGTGTAGCTGATAACTAATATGCCTCTGTTTTTATGAAGCCCAGGAAAAAAAGGATCCATTTGATATATTCTATTTTTGTAAATGTGAAAAGCTTATTTTATCTTAATAAAAACATTGAACTCCATCTTTGCTTGCTCTCTGCTTTTCTTGTGCTGTTAAACTGAACAAAATTGGCAAATATTACATTTTTGTTGCTCTTTGTTTATAGATCTGGCATAGTCGGATTACTGCATGGCAGTTTTTAACCTTTTTCTAAAACTGCACACTTTCAGTCTGAGGTTTTCAGCTCAAGTAACCCTTTACATTTTTTTGTTTTACTGAATGGTACCAAGGTTGCAATAAAAGGCAGAATAATCCGATTAATATTTTTTTCCCCATTTATTTAATATATGATTTGGGACTGCTGGTTTAGGACAGAATACCTTTTTGAAACTTTTAATTACACATCTTTGGATTCACAGAATCAAAATGCAATATTTGGGAATCTCTTCGGAAACACACATATTCACTTTCTATTTGGCAATATTATTTTAGTCTGTATTGGAAATATTTATCACGTTACCATTTACTTCCCTTCTCAGCATAATTACATGTGCCATTTAAAATGTTTACAACATCAAAAAAACATTAACCTCAATGTTAACGGCAACATAAAATGATCCAAATGGACTTGGTATAACTTTCTGTCGCTTTGCTCGTTTTGTAGACTCTTTTGTGTTTTCTTCCGTCTTTTTTCCTTTTGCAAGTAAGAAACGTATCCATTTTTGACTTGAGATATGATACACGATTAAACCAGCCGCTATTGTTGTTACTAAAAGGCAGCCGCGCCTGAGTAATATCACAGTAGAAACACGCTCAATTGAAATCACGCACACGTACAGGTAGATGATAATTTTGAAACTATAGCCAGACTGTAAACTTTGAGCTGCTAAACAAAAATAAAATATTTAGGCACAGTGGTTTAGAGGTAATACTGTTCAAAAATTAATTTGATCATTATTTTCTTTTACTTTATTTCATCCTACATACATACAAATTAGACACGTACCCCCGGTAGATAACCCCTGCACTAGCATATCCAGGCTACTACTGTTGAAGAATTATTTTGATTTGGTTTCATATTATCTTAGAGGAGAAAACAGCTATACTGGTACTATAGAATTGCTTTATTTTATGCTTCCAATGACAACAGAAAAATATAAAACAGAGCTTACCATTCCCAATGCTTAGTTTCTCAACTGAATTATAAAAAGGCTAAACCATTTCATAATGCTTTTCATTGTATTGAGAACAACAATAGTATAGAAATGGGATCCACTGAAATACAGATTTTTTGTAGTCAAACTAAGCCCTAAGAAGCAGGTAAAAATAATGTGGCAGGGGCACCTTCTGTAATGCCAGCAGCTAAACAAACTCAGTGTTTTTTTAAAAAAAATAATAATTGCAATTATTACACATGCTATTTTGGACTTGTTCTAAAATCATTTAAATTACAATTTTCTATGTAGGGAAGTGGTAATGTTGATATCATAAATCGCAGCTATTCCATCAGTGCACCTAACCAATCACCTGGATTGTTCATTGGCTAGATTAACAAAAAAACCAAACAGCACATTCCCTTAGATTCCAAGGGAGTAAATTGCCAACAAACTGCAGTGGTTTTACTATAGGTTAATACTTAAAAACTCAAATAAATACCTCAATGTTTATAATCTTATACTAACTGCAGTTTTACTGTCCTGGAATCCAAAGGAAAATGACTGGATTATATCTGATTGGTCCAATTTAGAATGTGTACAATTCCATTTTTTTTGTTGTTGTATAGTTCAAAAGTGTACTAAAACATGCTTTTGACCCAGATGACTTTCCGCTGAGTATCCTTGGAGACTGAACTCCTGCAAGGTCGTCAAGGCTGTGAGCTATCTTTATTTTTGCTGCATTAAGACAACGACAATTAACTCCCTGATGGGGAAAGCAATAAAACATATTCAAGTTGACACACCTCTTTAAAATGTACTGGTAGAAACAAAAAAGAGTCAAATACTTGTTTCTGCTTTGTCTTTTACAAACGTTACACTTAAAAATCGTCCAGCAGAGTGCCCTCCTCCCTCTCTTTGGCCCCCCTGGATCTAGATCACTGATATTCTTACCTTTTGGATGCCTAACCAAAACCTGAATGACTGCTTCTGGAAGCAAGTCTAGGTTACATCATTACAATACAATAATACATTACTGGTAAGTTAAACTCAAGAAGAAACAACAGTGGTTTGGACAAATTAAATCAACTATACAAATACCACCCCCACCAAAAAAAAAAGAATATAAAAGGGTAAGATAACTTACCTCCGAATCTACGGTGTTCACTTGTATACAGTCAAACCAATGTTTGTGTGTATTTTCCACATTGTATTCTTTCACCGCTGAGATGATCACTTTGTCTGAACATTGAAAGGCAGTAACAAGCAGGCTACTCTGTAAACAGAGCAGTACTGCTAGGGTCCGTTCCATTGTGAATTGCTGCTGAAAGGCAGTTCAGTTTGGTGTTTTATACTTTAGAGATAATGCAGTCCAGATGTCTTGCAGAAATAAACACAGGCTCACAAACCAAACAACTGTTTAAAAAAAACACAAGTGTGTCTCAATCGGCTCCATTCTGACCCTTGCCTGGTTTATTGCGCCATAAATCAAGCCAATAGCAGGAAATTTAAAAAAATATACATCATTTATCTTCCCTTATGACCTCATTTTATTATTGGCTCCAAAACACACTTAACAAAGTGACTATATTTCAAATGGGTTCTGTTTTCAATCTTGAGAGAAATAAAATATGGATATGCTGGTTTAATGATAGGCTCCAAATTTTGTTATTGCTAAGTTGCCAACTTTTAAGTGTTTTGTTTGAGCTCTTACACCCCCAAGCTACAAAACATCCATTTCTCTGTTTGTTATTGAAGGCAGACTTAAGGGGCCCTCACAACACCGAAAGCTTCATGACTGCAACACCCTCTCGTGTTGATTATGCGACACTGCTTGTCTTTTTGTAGCATGCAGATTATTTAAAAGAAAAACGTTAACTTCACGGTGTGGGGTCAAAAGAATAAACTGTAAGGATCCCTGAGTGGCCCACTTGGTGGTGTGCAGATTTGTGTACTAGCTGTGCTAAGCTTGCAATTTTAGCTGGGAAACGCTTACTTATCCTGGCTTTCCTGCACATTACAGGGACCAGGGACGCGAGAAGTGGGGGTGTGGCCCCACCAGCAACTTTTCTCGTTAACTTTATTTGATGAATGAGCATTTGCACTGCATGCAAGAAAGTCATGAATCAACTGTTTCAACCAATTAGTATTGCCGTGTGTGGGTGCTGGCATTTAATGTTTCAACCAATTAGCACAAAGCATTGCTATGCGAGGGCAGGCATTCATCGCTTCAACCTATCACCTATCACTATAGTATCAGCACCAACAACTGTCATGCGAGAGACAGCGTAAACAAATGTGTTCTGACCTAGCAGCTGGTTTCGCTATGATAACTGTGCTTAACAATTAAAAAACATTAAAAAATAAATCTCTGTAACCTCCAGAACCACATTTAAAACATTCAAGAATAAAGGATAACATATGTCAATATATTTCTCAGTAAACAAACCATAACCTTCCTGCGTTTCTTTTTACTAGTAGTAATCCACATTCTGTATGCCACTTATTTTAATTTAACCAAAGAAATCGTAATCTAACAATGTATTTTTCGTGCTGCTGTCTTCTGTGTCATATTCTTTTTTATATTCACTATGCCCGTTTGTAACTGTTACTGCAACAGCCCAGGCCAGGAGGCACGATCATTTCAAGTAATAGGCTTTTACTAGTAGGCCTACTGTATTTGGAATTTGTGATTTTTTTTTTTTTTTTTTTTTTTTTATGAATGGCTTCAAGTAGAAAGTGACATTATATGTTTTTGGAAGAGATGTTCACAAGGTAAGCTTACGTCTGTTTTAATGGATACATAACTGTTTCTTGCCACGTCATTACAAACTCCCCTTTTTCTTTTTATTATTATTATTATTATTATTATTATTATTATTATTATTATTATTATTATTATGTATTTCTTAGCAGACACCCTTATCCAGGGCGACTTACAATTGTTATAAGATATCACATTATTTTTACATACAATTACCCATTTATGCAGTTGGGTTTTTACTGGAGCAATCTAGGTAAAGTCCTCCGGTCAAGAGTCCAGAGCCCTAACCACAACTCCACACTGCTGGCCTGATGCCTTTTTAGCCTCCAGTAGTAAATCACTTTTCCACTGACCATTGTTGATTGTAACATTTTGATTTGAAAGTATTGTAATTGACCGCAAGGGAATGGGGGGTTTTCCGAAATACGTGTTTTGCATTGTTGATTAATACTGTAACAATCATCACAGACTGAATGCGTCCTAACTGAGCGTCCTAATTAAACTACTGTATATTACTGTTAAGAGATAAAACAATTCAAATAAAAACAAAATCAAAACTAATCATTTTACAGCGACATTGACTTCAATCTTTCTTTCACTCTAAAGAATTACTTACAGAAAAAAGCAACGCACTGACTAACTAGCTCAAGGCTCTAACAGGTGTATTGCTCTGTATCACGGATCGCAATTTAAACAGCGCCCATTAAAATGCAAACACATCAGCTAATTAATAATTCAGGTTGTTTCTTTGCTAATTCTACATTTTTGCTATTTGTTAAGTTTAACAAGTCGTGTATATCCCGACAGAATATCTGTATTTTACGAAATCAGCGGTGTGTACTGTAGTGGCTACATCCTCCTACAGTGAGAGGAGAAAACCCTATATTAATAAGTCACAGTTGCTAATAAATGTCTCTAAACAGTAGCATACTGCTTTCTTACTAGTCTTTAAACAAAAACACGCCAAGTTATCAAAAGTGCCCAGCTATTTAAAGTAGAGATATCAAAAACACAAACCAAGTTTCAAGAAACCATTGGGGCAACCTTGCCCAGCATCAAGCAAATAGGCACAACTGTAAAACCAATGGGGACCAAGGTTGCCCCAATTGTTTCTTCTAACTTGTATAAAAAACACAAGCTAACTAGTCATACTTTTACTCTAACTACATAACCGTTATGCTACACAGATTCACATCTTAACCCTTTCAACAGACTAGGCTACTATTTACATTTACCCTATCCAAACGGCAATAAATTACCTCAATATAGGTTGAACAATTTTGCTATTCACGTAACCCGTGTGTGTGTTATTATCCATTAAGTGAAAAAAGAAGTGATATCTGAAACAAAAACACATTGGAAATGTGAGAAAACAGCAAGTTATCAAAAGTCCCAGCCATTTAAAGTGGAGATATCAAAAACACAAGCCAAGTTTCAAGAAACCATTGGGGACAACCTTGTCCAGCACAAAGCCGATGGGGGCCAAGGTTGCCCCAATGGTTTCTTGAAACTTTGCTTGTGTTTTTGATATCTCCACTTTGATGTATGCGAGTGATAGTAGAGCCAATATACGATGTGCTAAAGGGATTTTAAAATTAAGTAGAGTGATCTGGAAGCAAAGTGGGCTGGTGTTTTTTGCACACTAATACTACTTAGAAAAAAACTGCTGTAAGATGTTTGAAAAGCTTGGTGTCATCAATGACTGGGAAAATTGAAAATATGCAAAGTAGATGCATAATTAATGGTTTCAATTACAAAGCTGGCAAACTTCAATGTTTCACGACTACTGTAGCCAAATTCATTTGGAACATACATTGAACTGCCATACAATTAAATAAAGCGCTACAATATTTAATTGAGTTAACATTGTTAACAAAGCTATTTTTGGAGTGGCTGTCAGGTAGGCATAGTTGAAAAGCACATTCCAAAACAAACCATCCATCATGTTGTCAGGTCATGGAAGAAAGACAGAATCCATGAACATACAATTTCAGGTTCTCCTTGCACTCTTCAGCACCAGCTCTTAAACACTATACAAAAGAGTCAATTACATTGCTATTACATTGCTCTGTGTGCATTACTTAATTTATAATGCAGGCTCAATCTTGGACAAAGTCTTCAGTATTTATTTTAGTAACGTTTTTTTCGTTGTGGTTTTAAATGTTTGAATTAGCATGTTACCAAATAAAGATGTTCTGAAAAACAAAGAATAATACTGGAGGTACAGTGTGCCTTTATAAATACAATCAATATCAGAAACATATGTAGAGGATCTGTTTTGTATTCAAGACAGCTACATGTTTGTGATAAATAACCTCAAACTAAAATTGGAAACATGTGCCACTGAAAAGGATGTGAGTGAATGGATCAGGGGTGGCCAAACTTCCTGACCTTAGGAGCCGCATACCAAAATGTCCATGAGCCGCAAGACACATACTGTTAAACATTAAATATTTGTATTTTTTATTGTATTGTAGATCTATAGTGTTTTGAACTTTAAATGTAACACTGTGGTGCTTTTCCATGATTTCTATGTATTACGCACTGTGACAGGATTGACCGAGGTTTGAGACTCAGAGACAGTATAGAGTTCAAAAATAAAGTTTTTAATAAACAAAAATACAAAATAAACCAGCACAAGGGCCAAACAAAAAGGTTTAAACATAAAACAAACACAAAGCAAAAAGCAAAACTTACAAAAATAAAGGTTTCCAGGCTGGGCGTTGCCTTCACTGGAACAGAAAAACAAACTGAAAACACAGCACAAACAAAACACTCCTTCTGCTTCCAAAACACTCCTTCTGCTTCCAAAACACTCCTTCTGCTTCCAAAACACTCCTTCTGCTTCCAAAACTCTCTCTACAACTCTCCCCAGCCAGGGCCTCTCCCCTGGCTTTTATTCCCTGTGGCTGGAGCCCAATTAATTAATAATTGCTAATTATTCAATTAGGGCTCCAGCCACATTCTCACATGTTTTCCTGGCAGGGAGGAATTTTAACCCCCTCCCTGCCAGTCCCAACCATGATCATAAAGACGGGGCAGTCCCCCGTCACACGCACTTTAAATAAAACATATATTATGAAGCAAAATACAATAACTGACCTGGTTTCACTAAAAAAACATAAAAATACATTTTTTAAGGATTCTTTTTGACAAGCTCTTCCCTTAAAGATCTGAATGCTGAATTTCTTTTTGAGATTTTTGAAAGGGATTACAGTACCTGCTCATGACGAGACATATGATATGCCACGAGCGATATTCCATGCCATACAAAACTCGCTTCAGTTGTTAAATCAGCTTCTTTACTGAATGCCGAAAGATGCACCTGCTGACTACTGAGGCATGTTTTTAAAGAGGCTAGCTTGTTTCTCCTTGTCTGATCCAGGAGGATATTCAGATGAAAATGTGTTGTGATTTGTTTCATAATGACGTTTGAGGCTGCTCGCCTTGTACAGACTACAGTGTGTAAGCGATTTGTTGCAGATGAGACACAGGTTTACCATTGTTTTCAGTGAAAGCAAACTCTTTCTCCCAGTCTGATTTATAGCCTCACACTTTTGTTTATTACTCGTGGAGGGTTTGCTCAATGCCATTGGGCTCTATGTATCATTGATTTTTCCTTTGTATCTTTCCTTTTTGTGGGTTTTTGTGACTTCGTAGACCTACCCGCGATGTATTAAAGTCATTTTCATCCCTGCTGCGGTAGTTTAGTTGCGACTGTTTGTTTCAAACTATTTTCATATGCAAATGTACGAATCGTATTATAATATCGAAGTTTCGCGCTTACACTTGATGTATTATCATGTTTTCCTGATTTACGACTTTGGTTTGTGATGTTATTTTACGCATGCCTCTCACTGGTGTAGATTCAACTAGCTGTTCGTATGTGAAACTTCCTGTTTAAACATTTACAGGCTTTTAGTTACTTTAAAATAAAGCACCTTAAAATATAAAATAAACCAATTTTTGTTTGGATTTATTAATAGTCTATATTAAATAACAATGGCATAATGCTACCCTTAAAAAGAACCTTGGAAATATAACAGACTCTAAGATAATCCCTTTGTCACGGATAGGCTTGGGTGGGTGACGTCAGACCAGTAAGAGACACAGTACTGTGAGTGTAGCGCTGATGCGCAGATTTATTATAAATAATAAGAATAAACAAACACTAGACAGAACACAGAACAAAACACATTAACAAAATAACCGACGCAAGGGCCAAAACAAAAGGACTGTACAAAACACTCAAGGAGTAAATAACACAGGACAAACGACACAGCACAGAACACGAAAAAAACTCACCACATACCTCTAACACCAACATTACTTCTAACACACTAACCCTTTCACCACCTGTGATCATCTTATTTATACACCTGTGGCTGGAACCATAATTCATTATTTAAACATGTATTCAATTGACGGCTCCAGCCACATTCCCATGTGTGTAACTTGCTGGCATTCACTCTTGAGTTCCTAGGAGTAAAAGGCAATTGGCTTTGAAGGACACGCACTAACCTTCAGTTCTCCTGGGCTGTTGTGGATAATTGCTGTGGTGAGTTAATGTATCTGGACATTCTCTAGTACATTGGTGACCATCCCAATTTGAAATCCCACCACATGTGAAATGGAGAAATATTCTTCGGATTATTTCAGTTCACTTGTAATTGTTTGGTCTAACAGCCTGTAGTTTTCAGTCCTATATCAACCCACGTGTGCTCTGCATGTGCGTGACACCCAAAGCAACCCAATTACAGAAAGCAACCGCAGGGATTCATTTAGCAAAGATGCCTCTGGAAAGAGTGACCAAAATACAGGAACCAGTCCAGCTAGCCCCTGGCATCGCCACTGAAGGATTTGATTATTACCTGTCTGGCAAATTAATAAAAAAGAATATTCTAAGTGAATGTGTGATCTGAAATTTAAAAAGGTAAACATTTTATTTCAAATTGAATCCATCATGATTAAGAAATATAATGACTGTAGTTGCCTCGTGGTGTCCTTTGAGAGAAATCCACCCAAAAGTATTTTCCTTCAACATTAATTGTAGAGAGAAATGACAGACAAATTGGTTTATGGTCAAAAACACTTTATATGATAGAAAGGCATACCCCAATACAATCTTATAGACACTGTTTACAGTCGACTTCAAGTACAAGTCTCCATCTGAATCAATGTATATGTTTGCATTAGAACACAGATATCTGTGGGTTCAATTCAAGGACATGAACAGAACAAGTATAACAGGAAAAACACATACATTTATCCCATCTTCTTGTTCAATATCCAATTGCTGAGGCAACCACCCTCACACCTTTAGCACACCTCCTGTTCAGGGGGGAATCGGCCCAAAGCTATAGAACATTCTATGACATTTAACCTCTTTTACTTAAATCAACAAATTTTACATAACATCCTACTTTCGTTGCATGAAAAGTTGGTTCAAACTAGTTTGCTCTTTGTGGCTGTCTCTGTTCACACCTTATCCACACATACAAACTTCTTTCCATCTCTCTTTGTATCTCAACCAGACACCTGTTAATGCCCAGACATTTTATTGTGACTTCTGAGTCTGTGACAGGATGCAGTCTGGTTTGCTTCTGTAAAGAAAGCCACAAAGTATTCCTTCTGAATTGTTGCTTTAGTTTAGCACATATTTACCACATGGGCATTGGTTTCATAAGAGCATACTTTGTGCATCATATCAATATGGAGACACATAGCCACCCCACCGGAAGTCTTCTTTTTGGCTCAACACCTAGACTTCTTTTCATCATCACAGCTGCACACCACCTTTGATCTTTCATGTCTCACTTCTCTTTTGAGCAAGAAGAGCAACATAAAAAATCTGCTAAAGCCAGATGTTTCGTAACTGCGATACCACAGTGTACCATGTTTTCCAACTTTCACATTTTAGAAATAAACGATAGCCAGGTAGGTGAGGTGGGGTGGGGGTGGGGGGGTGGGGGGGTTTGAGGACCTACCATGCTCGCAATTATTCACAAGGACCCCCTTTGCCATCCTTAATTATATAAAGAAATAAACTGATCAATTAAGAAAATATAGCATTAAGAAAGAAGCAGTAACAATGCATTCTGTTAAACTCTAGCAGCCATACTGTATCTTGTTAGTTGTCTGAGTCAGTCATCAGTACCTGCTGTTTCATTTCCAATTGCCATATTGCACTTTCCAGGTTGTTTTTACATATAATTTTACCTTCATTCACTTGCTCTAATCCAACTACAAGTTCACTCGGGTAGTTCCATGTATGCAGTCCGAAGCAGGATCGATGTCCTGCAAACGCTGTTCACAGCACAAAGTCAGACAGCAAGCAATTTGTATATCTCGCTGTGTATAGTGTGGCTCGGCTCGGCTCAGCTCCGCTTCTGGCATCCTCTAGCATGACTAACTCCCTGTGGCGGAGTGTCCCACCCCTTTGTTTATTATTTGTATTTTGTATTACATGGTTTGGCGAGCAAGACGCCGTCTGCCAGGTTATTGTTTTGATTTTAAAGACCTCATGAGGATGCGTGACTGATCAGCTACTGATTGTTTAACTAGCTGACAGTCATGCATCCTTATTAAAACTGACTGTGGCCGAGAGGTAATAAGATAATAAATAGCTAGTTAACACCTTGGTCAGAATATAAAAGCCTGCAGTTTTCCTTGTTCGGGAAAGAGAGTGTCTAGGAGTAGAGAACGGGAGCGAGGAGATAAATTAAGTAACTGAAAAATATAACAATATGCTAAGCGTGCTGGCTTAAAAAACAGTCCAATACTTATTTGTTATTTGTTTGGCCAAAGTGTTTTGTTTTGTTTAAATCTTATTGTTTATATTGTTTAATAAAGCACTGAGCGCCACTGCGCCTCAGTTTCACCCGCCATTCATTGTTTTGAGTCTCCACCCCATAAATCAGTCCTGCATCTATCCTTAAGGCACAGGTGCAGCTGATCTAACAATGACTCAAGGAAATGGCATCTATAGCACATGTGCGGTTTTCCTCTACTAAGATGGCCACCACAATCGGACACTAGACTTAGGGTCCACGACATCTTGGTAAGGAACAGGAGTTAGTAAACGCAGCGTCACCACCTGTCGGGAGGCCGAACTCCACCAATAAACGGGGAGAATACTTTACCCTGCCACAGGTCTCAATTTAGAATTGAATAAATTAAAAATACTGACACTGCAAAATAAAAACACATTCCAGATACAATGGATATAAAAAAATGTGTGTTCTGTCAATTTATTTTAGATGTGTGCTATATTATTCCTGGTGACTCCATAATTTAGAGAAGAATCAATGAAAATAATGAATACATTTGTGTATTTGCCTAGAAAAGCTTTACATTAAATAAAACAGTTCAAAAGTGGGGTGATATGTCACACACATCAATCTCCCACACTCCCCTGGGTCTGTAGAAGCTGATTCATCATTTGATTAATACACACTGCTTCCATTGCTGCACTGTGTGCGGAACAGGCAGATAGTTGAATTGGAAATTATGATAAAGATCCTGGTGCAATATAATAATATGCAAACAAACAATTTATTTCTTAGCAGACGCCCTTATACAGGGCGACTTACAGTCGTAAACAAAAATACATTTCAAGAATCACAGTACAAGTAATAATACAATTAACAGCAAGATAAAAACAATGACTTTGGTTCTAGCAAGTACAAGTATGACAAAATACAATTCAATAACGGAGCAGATAACAGTGTCAGTCATAGTTACATCAGGATATAATTAAATACAAAATACTACAGATTAAATAACACTTGACATATTACAGTACTCTAAAGTACAGTATTAAATGCAGTAAAATAGGGGGCAGATAAGAGCAAGTAAAGCGCATTTAAGGAAGAGTGATAAAGTGTCCAGAGGGAAAAGAGGAATTCTACAGGTGCTGTCTGAAGAGGTGAGTCTTGAGGAGACACTGGAAGGTGGTGAGGAACTGGGCAGTCCTGACATCTGTAGGAAGGTCATTCCACCACTGCGGGGCGAGGGTGGAGAAGGAGCGGGCTCTGGAGGCAGGGGAGCGTAGAGGAGGTAGAGCCAGTCTTCTAGTACAGGAGGAGCGGAGAGGTCGAGTGGGGGTGTAGGGAGAGATGAGGGTCTGGAGGTAGCTGGGTGCAGTCTGGTCAAGGCATCTGTAGGCTAGTACAAGAGTCTTGAACTGGATGCGAGCGGTGATCGGGAGCCAGTGGAGTGAGCGGAGCAGTGGAGTTGCGTGGGAGAAGCGAGGCAGAAAGAACACCAGGCGAGCAGCGGAGTTCTGGATGAGCTGGAGCGGACGGGTAGCAGACACAGGGAGGCCAGCCTGGAGGGAGTTGCAGTAATCTAGGCAGGAGAGTACCAGGGCCTGGACCAGAAGCTGAGTGGCGTAGTTGGTGAGGAAGGGTCGGATTCTTTGTATGTTGCTCAGGAAGAATCGGCAAGTTCTTAGCTGAGGAGGAGGGAGAGAGTGTGGTAGATTCCAGAGGAATGAAGATAGAGAGATCAGAGGAGGGGGAGGAGGGAAAGAACAGGAGGTCAGATTTAGAGAGGTTGAAGAGTTTAGAGAGTTTGCAGATATCTGAGATTTTAGAAGAGAAGAAAGGCAAAGTCATCAGAGGAGATAGAGGAGGAGGGGGAGTGTTGAGGAGGGAGGAGAAGGTAGAGAATAGTTTACGTGGCTTGTTAGTGGAGGCTTGGATTATAGATTGGAAATAAGAACATTTAGCAGAGGAGAGAGTAGAGGAGAAGGAGGAGAGGAGAGACCGGATGTCACTGACTGTGACCAAAAATTGGGTCACAGTCGGAAGTACAGACGTGCTCAAATTTGTTGGTACCCTTATAGCTCATTGAAATAATGCTTCATTCCTCCTGAAAAGTGATGAAATTAAAAGCTATTTTATCATGTATACTTGCATGCCTTTGGTATATCATAGAATAAAGCAAAGAAGCTGTGAAAAGAGATGAATTATTGCTTATTCTACAAAGATATTCTAAAATGGCCTGGACACATTTGTTGGTACCCCTTAGAAAAGATAATAAATAATTGGATTATAGTGATATTTCAAACTAATTAGTTTCTTTAATTAGTATCACACATGTCTCCAATCTTGTAATCAGTCATTCAGCCTATTTAAATGGAGAAAAGTAGTCACTGTGCTGTTTGGTATCATTGTGTGCACCACACTGAACATGGACCAGAGAAAGCAAAGGAGAGAGTTGTCTGAGGAGATCAGAAAGAAAATAATAGACAAGCATGGTAAAGGTAAAGGCTACAAGACCATCTCCAAGCAGCTTGATGTTCCTGTGACAACAGTTGCAAATATTATTAAGAAGTTTAAGGTCCATGGAACTGTAGCCAACCTCCCTGGGCGTGGCCGCAAGAGGAAAATCGACCCCAGATTGAACAGAAGGATAGTGCGAATGGTAGAAAAAGAACCAAGGATAACTGCCAAAGAGATACAAGCTGAACTCCAAGGTAAAGGTACGTCAGTTTCTGATCACACCATCCGTCGCTTTTTGAGTGAAAGTGGGCTCCATGGAAGAAGACCCAGGAGGACTCCACTTTTGACAGAAAAACATAAAAAAGCCAGACTGGAATTTGCTAAAATGTATATTGACAAGCCACAATCCTTCTGGGAGAATGTCCTTTGGACAGATGAGTCAAAACTGGAGCTTTTTGGCAAGTCACATCAGCTCTATGTTCACAGACGAAAAAATGAAGCTTTCAAAGAAAAGAACACCATACCTACAGTGAAACATGGAGGAGGTTCTGTTATGTTTTGGGGCTGCTTTGCTGCGCCTGGCACAGGGTGCCTTGAATCTGTGCAGGGCACAATGAAATCTCAAGACTATCAAGACATTCTGGAGCGAAACGTACTGTCCAGTGTCAGAAAGCTCTGTCTCAGACGCAGGTCATGGGTCCTCCAACAGGATAATGACCCAAAACACACAGCTAAAAGCACCCAAGAATGGATAAGAACAAAACTGGAATATTCTGAAGCCTTCTATGAGTCCTGATCTGAATCCTATCGAACATCTATGGAAAGAGCTGAAACTTGCAGTCTGGAGAAGGCACCCATCAAACCTGAGACAGCTGGAGCAGTTTGCTCAGGAAGAGTGGGCCAAACTACCTGTTAACAGGTGCAGAAGTCTCATTGAGAGCTACAGAAAACGTTTGATTGCAGTGATTGCCTCTAAAGGTTGTGCAACAAAATATTAGGTTAGCAGTCCAATCATTTTTGTCCATGCCATTTTCATTTGTTTTATTATTTACAATATTATGTTGAATAAAAAATCAAAAGCAAAGTCTGATTTCTATTAAATATGGAATAAACAATGGTGGATACCAATTACTTTTGTCAGTTTCAAGTTATTTCAGAGAAAATTGTGCATTCTTCGTTTTTTGTGGAGGGGTACCAACAAATTTGAGCACGTCTGTATATATATATATATATGGACACTGGAAAGATTCTGGTATGGGTCTGCACCTGTGATGACGGCCCCAAAGGCAAGGCCACAGAAAACTTACAGGTGTGGATATGGTGTCACAACCCCGCACAGCCCCAGTTACACTGGCTGAGGATTTCGAGGACTCCCTGGTCTCAACGAACACCAGCCTGCTCACAGCTCCCGTCCACCGGAGCAGCCGTACACCACCCCTCTCTCTGCTCCACCCTCAACACCGGGACTGGGACCGAGACCTTCTAAATATCTGGCCCCAATGGGCAACCTTGCATCCTCTCCATGGAGGTCAAGTTTGGCCCTCAGCTGGGGTAGAGCTGCTGCCCCTGCCCCGTTGCCATACCAGCAAAGGGACAGATATGTATCCAAGGCTGTGTGGTCCAGTGGAAGGATGCTGTGTGGTCCAGTGGTTAAAGAAAAGGTCTTGTAACCAGGAGGTCCCCGGTTCAAATCCCACCTCAGCCACTGACTCATAGTGTGACCCTGAGCAAGTCACTTAACCTCCTTGTGCTCCGTCTTTCGGATAAGACGTAATTGTAAGTGACTCTGCAGCTGATGCATAGTTCACACACCCTAGTCTCTGTAAGTCGCCTTGGATAAAGGCGTCTGCTAAATAAACAAATAATAATAATACCCCTCCTTACCCCTACCTGTTTTAGATGCAATCAACAGGGACACCAGGCCAGGTAATGCCCATCAGCAATGGAGTGTGAAGTGGCAACGTGTAAATGGACATCAGAAGCTGGTAAGCGAGGGGAAAATGGTCGGGAGGGCCTTGTATTGTTAATGCGGTTTTGGGAAAGGTGAAAACCCATGCATTAGTGGACACCGGGTGTGAGCAGACCTTAATTAAGGCAGCTCTCTTGGGTGGTAAATTATAAAGAATTGGTCAAATTAATAGCAGACTCGACCACACACGTAAATGTGGCAGAAAAGCAAGAAAAGGAAATAATTGGTGATATTCTTCCTTTAAACTGAAACGTTTTCCCCCCTCTTTCATCCTAGAAAAACTAATAAAGAGAGACGGATTAGAAAGTGGGAAGGAGCATTAATGAGATGAGGCTGGGGTCTGGTGGGAGAATGCAAGGAAGGTAACAAATGCTAATCAAAAAGAGTCGGTACGCAATGTGACTGCGAGGGGGCAAGGTTACTGGGCCATCTAGAGCAGATGCTACTCCAGCCCCTCTCAATGTACCGGATATGTGGTATTCAAGTGCGGACATAGTGTGGGACAACACAACGACCCCTCACTAGTACACACTTGGGGACAGGTCCAGTCTGTTGAAGGTAAGGATGTTGACGGCGCTGGGGCGCTAGTATTTCCACATTTCATTATCAAGGGGCAATTACTGTATAGGGTAAACCTAGCCGCAGTCACAGGACAGCCTGTAACAATTATTGGTTCCCCCCGTCTTGTCGGACAGAGGTCATGAGGCTGGCGCATGATATCCCTTTTGCGGGGCACCTCGGAGCTGACAAGACAAGGGAGTGAATATTGGCTCGATTTTATTGGGTAGGACTTCATAAAGATATGTCAATATATGTAGCCATTCAATAAACTGCTGCTACTAATTAAACCCTCTTGTTTTCTGATTGTATTGTTCATTGTAATTCCTCAATCTTATCAAACTTTTTCAAAATTAGTAAATTGGAACTAATCAAATGCAGCTTTGCATAAAATTATAGTTAAGCTACTGTTCCTACATTTTCATAAAGTATCAGCACAGCCCTATGTATTTACAGTTTGCTAATGGTTTATGAATGCATATCACTCTAATGTAGTTATAAAATAATTAAACTTTTCTGGAATATGGAGTTGCAATTAGCAATTTTTTGCTAATATGCAACTCCATATACAACTCACAGGCGCTTTTGGTTTAAATAAAAGTATGCCAGTTTGCTTCAAGTGAAATTGTTTCAAATTCAAGAAATTGCCTCAAGTGCTTAATAATTTAATGAGTGAGGGACATACCTTATTACGGACAGATCCACTAGAAAAAAGCTTTTTGTACATTAATTGATATTAGACATTTGTAAGTGCAGTGATATGAAGTATGCCTGCAATAAAATCGCCAGCTGCGAGACTTTATTGCATATGAAACAGCACCTCCACTTTCTTTACATGATTTTTCAAAGTACTACATTATCATTAAGCCTTATCCCTATTGTATGATACGGTATGCACAAGATTAATTGATTCAAACTCCATGCATTTCATCTGGAGGTAAATGGGGCTTAACCTCCTGTGAGATGAAAGGGGAATGTTTGTAAAATTGGAGGAATGTCACATAGAGGTGTTACAGAAATTAGTGTTAAAGGAAGGGGTTGGTTTGGTTCTAAGTAAGATTGATAATGTTTTTATACCGAAGTGCCACAAATGCAGATGTAGCTCTTGTACAGGGTACATATTAAAACTCCAGCTACAAGCCAATTGACTCCCCACACTGTGGCATTACACCCCTGAATTTTAATTTTGTATCATAGCAAGCTAATCCACAGGGCTGATAACTTGATGTATATGAAAACTGATACTGTGGAATCCCTTAACTTCACTTGTCACATTATTATGTTTAGAGGCAACTCCATCAAACTTGTTTTAGCAGCTGCAAACAACTGCACTGGAAGAGTGGTCTGAAATACCATTGGAATACTGTCACAAACATATTGATCCAGTGACAGACCTGCATGTGTCCAGCCGACCATATTGAACACCAGTGGACAAATATACTGTATGTTGGGATTTTAAAATTGGCTTTTTGATAGTACTGTCCACCCCTACGATGGCAAATTCTGATTGGCTGTTAATTCAATGTTAGGTTACATTATTTTTAGGTTAAAAAATGAACGATATTAATTCTGAGGTGATAGCTTGACATTTTTTGTATGTAAGCGGCTTTTGAACAAAGGTGCAGTGTATGCATTTCAGGTGTTTCTATTTTTTTTTTTTTATCAAACCCCTATATATAATGTTAATATGTAATATTATTGTCCGCCTGTATTTCCAGGCCTGTTTGTCACAGGTGACTTCAAAGTAACTCCCAGCGGAGAGAAATAAAGAATTGAAAATGAGCGCATCGGTCTGTTTAGTGGCCGCACTTGCAGAGTTAGGAGTACAGAGAGCGGTACTCGCTGTATGACATTTGTGGAGCATGAAAATATAAATAAAAAAAAATATTTCAGAGAAAGGGCAGCAAAGTCCTCTTGGCGCACTGGAAAAAAATTAATTCTGAGAAGGAGCTGAGAGTCCTTATGGCTGAGGTCACTGAAACAGAGTTGTTTGGAAAAGCCTCAGCCAACATCAATTATGCGAGTATCCTTAGGAAATTATATTTCTAGATCGTATCTAGAAATTTGCCTAGCACTGGAAAAGGTGGCTTTAGCGATTCCTCCCGACATTTCAAGTATGGTCTGAAAGAAACCAAATCCTAAGTAGTGCAGAGAACACAGCACTTTCACATGTGCAGGGATAGCAGTCCCTAGATTGACGCTGGGGTCTAGCTCATCCCTAACTTCAGCTATTGGGTCTAGGATGACCTGCGGAGAGAGACGATAACGCTTTAGCACCACATCCTCCGGCATCCCAGACAAAGTATAATATGATATGATGCATATGGATAAACTGATGTGTTATGTAGGAGTGCAATAACCAATTACAATTAATAACTTACACAATATTTAAAAATTACTATGATAAGTAGCACTATTGGCATTCATTTTTCAATAGTATTGCAGGAACCAGCTTAACCACCTGGGCAAGTTAGGAAAAATAAAGAAACATCATGCTTCTCATGGCTACCTCTTTGCAAATCAACAAGTAATTTAGAAAGAAACTTAATGAAAGACATACAGATGGAAGTTACGTTTAACCTCTCCATGACCTCTGTTGTCAGCAACTCATAATATAATGAGCACATACATTTTTCAATAAATTATCCTACCAGTGTTCCACTTATTCAGGACATGCAAATCTGTCCTGCTGAATAACATCTGATGACACTCTTTTTTATACAAAGATAAAACCGTTTGCTGAGCATAGAGAAAAAAGAATAAATCAAGCAGAATGCCCTTGGTAAAAAGTCTAGTGAAGCTTAATAAATTTAAACAATTCAGTTCTGGTAGGAGTTGGTTCTCCTGTGAGATTTGAGTTCTAAGAAAATGTTTTATTTGATTTGTATCATTTTCAAACAGCTTCTCCACTTTATTTGTGGGTACCATCTAATTAAATTATCTGTAATTTTACACACCTGGATGTACAAGCCCAAGTTTTAACAAACGGGATGGCGATTCCAGGTGTTTTGTGTCTGTCGGTGTCTTCTGTCTTTGAGTAGGAGAGAGATCACAATGTTGCTTGTTTGGAATTGGCAGAGTTAAAAAGAGAAAGTAGAAAAATAGATGACTTTGCTGCAGATAAGATATATTTTTTTTTACAAAGGCGTCCTAGAAAGTACAGCAGCAGGTTACAGATTTCAAAATAAAAATAATAAAAAACACATAATGACAATACAATACACAAAGTACATGTTAAATTTACACAGAACATACACAAGGCCTGTTTAAGTACTGGAACAACAGTTTTTAAAAATTACAACAGGAGATGTCAGATCTGTCCTGCGGGTAACAGGTTCCAGTCTGTAGCAGCAGAAAAAACTACAGATTTTCTTCCCGCAGCACTTTTTACAGATGGTATATTGAAGTATTTTGTGCCACAGACATTATGTAGGCTTTTACAGGCAAACTCATGAAATAAACTGGTAATGTGCTATGTGCCTGTTGGAAAACATGGATCGAGAATTGATTAGCGGTTTGCTATGCATGTGGACTGGCAGAGCTATACTGGTGTTCTTTTCTGAAAAGAGACTAATATTGCAGATAGCAGACTGTTTGGTTCAAATTGCATGTACTGCTAACAATTGATAAGAGACCTTGCGTCTACAAGCTTCTTGTCCAACATTGACTGCAAGCTAACAAGATAACAACGCTGTGGACCAGAAGGGGCCAGGCTCTAAGACTTTTGGGAATACAAAGCATAAAGGAGCTAAAAGGCTCCCAGGGACTGCCGTTGGACCCAAAGGTTCACAGGGAGAATAAGAGATAATGCCACTGGACTCAAAGGGTCTCAGGCAAAACAGAGAGATAGGAACAAGGAAGATGACAAAAACCAGATGTATGGACCTTTTTGGGGCACCACCAGGGGTCTGAAGAATGCACTGAGTTCAGAGGTCGTCACACTAGATTACACACACACACACACACACACACACACACACACACACACACACACACAAAATTAAATATATGGTAACAGAATAATGTGTTGTACCTTTTCTATTGGTTAAGTGTTATAGGAAGAGGAGGAGAGAGACACCTATGCAGAAGGGTATTTAATGTCATGTAAAAGATGTAACTGGTAATCGGTTCTATACTTGGACTGGTTTCCCTGCATGTATGAAATAAACTTAACACTGATTAAGAAATGGCATCTGTGCAGTTTCTTAAGAAACATCGATACTCATGTTTTAAGTTACATCAGTGCCCCTTTAAAAAGAATCAGATTCCAGTGGTAATTCCTTCTGTTAGCAGGGCATAGCAATTTTAATCTAAGTACAAGCTGCAATGATGCTCTAGTGGAGTACACTGAAGGAAAAGCCTACAGATCCTATTATACATTGTATCGATCGTCTTGAATGATTCCTTATTAGCAGTCCTATAGATCACATCAGTATAGTCTAGAATGGGGAACAAAAGTTGTTGGGCTATTTAAACCCTGCTGTAAAGCTTAAACAGTGGTGCTGACAATACAATACTCCAAGCTTCCTACCAATTTTACTACATACATCTTTAATGTGTTTTTCAAATTTAAGAGTTGTGTCAATATAAACCCACAGATATTTAAAAGTGTCAACTCTTTCCAATGGTGTAATATTACAAGTAACAGTAGAAAAAATGGTACTAGTGTTTTGTATCATTTTCTCCAAACCAAAGAGCATGATATTAGTCTTTTTTTTCATTTAAGATCAGACCATTTTCATCAAACCATTTCTGAAGTTCAAGAAAATCGCTCTGTAGTATCTTAGTTAAGTCATGGATATTATCAGAACTATAGTAAACCACAGTATCATCTGCATACATATGTACAGAACTTTTCTGACAGTTATTCGGTATTTCATAAATAAAAATAGAAAATAAAAGAGGTATGAGAATTGACCCTTGCGGGACACCTAGGGATATAGGCATGAAGTCAGATTTATTTTTTTCAAAGACAACAGTTTGAGAACGCTCCGATAAATATGATTTAAACCACGACAATGTTGTACCCATGACTCCAAGGTTACTTAACTTGTTAAGAAGTGTTGTAACTATGGTCAACTAGGTCAAAAGCTTTAGAGAAATCAATAAAAATGGCACCAGTGAGTTTCTTTTCTCCTGTAGCCTGATATATATCATTTGTTAGTTTTATTAATGTAGTTGTGGTCGAGTGAGCTTTTCAAAAACCAGATAGATAATCAGTAAATACATTATTTGTTGTTAGATAATTAGTCAATTGGGTTTGCACAATTTTTTCAATAGCCTTTGATAATACTGGCAAGACAGATATAGGCCTATAATTACCAGAGGCCGTGACATCCCCACTTTTAAAGATAGGAGATACTATAGCTTGTTTTAAATGGTGAGGCATTTCACGAGACATAAGAGACATATTAATGAGTATAGTGAGTGGACTTTTCAAGGGGTAGGCAGCAGCTTTAAGAAGTATGAGGCATATATTAGGCTAATAATTACTGGGTTGATTGTGGGTCTACAAATAATTACGTATATATATATATATATAAAATCCGTTTAACATTAAATATATACTGTATATATAAAGAACTTTACTGTACATATGTTACATTTTCTATTAAATATTGCATTTCCATGGCATTATAGGATAATTATTTAGGGACAATTGCTATGGTTTATTATTAAAATCCATTAACTCATCGTGAGAATATAGCCTAACAATCCGTATCATGCCAATTGTAGCAATATATAAATATTCAATGAGGGAGTTTCCTTGTGTGTTGTAATTTTTCTCGAGCCATTGTGCTCGAGCCAAATTAAAAATGACCCTATACATTTCGTGTTTCCATGGTCTCAGTTTATATTACTCGAGAAGACCCTCTTTTCACCTGATGTCATGCAAATAAAGTGGAAAGGAGGAGGTCGATATGCAACTTAGCCACGCATAGCGTTCTCATGCTGTTTTCGCAGATAGCTTGTGAAAATGTGGTTTCCATGCACAGAGACAGTTGCACGAGAGAATCTCAACTGGAAATCCATGGTTGTCAGGTGACATCTTGTTTGCGTGAAACTCTAAAGCACAGTGTTAAGCTCATGTAATAAATCTGTGGTTTGTAAATGCCACGTGCCTGGTTGTTTAATAATATGTTTTACTGATCTTGCCCAAATTGTTTTTAAAATGTCCATTGGAGGGGTGGCATATCGATTTACTCTATCCCTCTCTGTGGCTGTGTGGCAGGATGGCTTGCAGTGGTGAGGTGTGGTGACGTCACGGACCAGGAAGTACCAGAAACAAAACAGTGGATGGGCGGGTGAAGCTGAACGCTACTGCGGTCAGCGTATTTATTAAATAATAAAACAAAACAAAAGATTTAAACAAACAACAAAACACAAAACAAAAAGGCGCGTTGGCCAAACGAATAGAAACAAATAAGCGTGCTGGTTTTAGCACCAGCACGATACTTAGCAGTTGTTTTTTTAAATGCAGTTTCTCTCTCTCTGACCAGAAGTATACAAAATGTGTCCTTCAGTTTATACTTTGAATTACATTGCAAATTACACTGAGAAAGACACTGGAGACAGTGCAGGAGAAGGAGACAAATTCAGGAGCGAATATACAGACCCCGGGCTAAATACAATATTCTGGGTTTGACAGAGGATCAGTGTATACAAAGGTTTCAAGCCAGATACAGCATCAATATATACAGTTTTCTGAAAACGTTTAGTGCCGCCACCTGCCATGCGCCTAAAAAAAGACAGCTCTAATTTGGACATGAAGTACTTTATTGCTGGTGACTGGCTTATTGATGAGCATATTGATGCAGCCCAGGCTTTACTGGCTATGGAATTCAAAGAAGTCCAAGGGTTTCAAACTGTAGTGGCATTACATGCTGGCAATGCAGGAGGCAAGGTGATCATTTATGACAAGCCATTTGTTCAACTTCTAAACTTAAAGGCGAGCCACTGGTTAACTATTTCAAATGTTTCTGTACCTTGTCAAAATGTGGTAAGAATATACGATAGCCTGGGAGTGTCTGTTACTCTACAACTAAAGCAAACAGTGGCAGCCCTTCTTTATTGCCAACAAAGTTTTATAGAAACCCAGCACATGGCGGTCCAGCAACAGGTGGTAGTGATTGTGGCTTGTTTGTCATTGCCAATGCTTATGCATTGTGCAATGGAGAACACCCAACTACAATCAGATGGGATCAGCCAAAAATGCAAATGCATTTGGTAGAGTGCTTAACAAAACAAACCACTTGTGTCCAGTTATACTGCATATGTAGACAGCCTGCCTTGTTACATGAGGAAATCCCCATGGCGCAGCGCACAAACTGCAAAGAGTGGTTTCAACAGTCATGTGAAAGTATTGGGGAAGATGTTTTCAACAGTAAATCTGTAGAGTTTGTCTGTAACAAGTGTAAGCAAGGTTAATCAGGGATTAAGGATGCAGAAGTTCTTAGTTGGGTGTATTTGAGTTGTCTATACTTAAAAGGTGTTGTGCAAGTAAGAGTTCAACATCAAACAAACATTCCCAATCGAATCTGTGATCCCTGACAGCTAGTTACTCCTTGTTAGAAGGCAGACAGAAGGTAAGATACATTTCTAAAAGCTTTGCACTTTAATTTGCTTTATTATTTCTCTGAATGGCCCATTGTTTCATTTCCGTAACACCATAGCTCAGCCCTGTGTGTCTGTTTGTCTGTATGTGATATATACATACACACTAAAATGTATATTTAAAAAATGTGTATAGTACCTATTATGGATATAGTTAAAATGTGTATAGTACCTATTATGGATATAGTTTTTATACAAACATTTTAAGTTGTTTACATTTTTGCTTGCTTCCTGTTACTCTAGTTGCTTCATGTTTACATTTTTTAATGTAGACCTGCAAGTTTAGATGACGAGTTGTGAATTCAATGAAAGGTCAGACAGCTGTCAGTACACAGTGGACTAGATTATTGATTTGCCTGATTATTGATTATTGATTTTCAAATTAGATGGACATCAAGGTGGTTTCAATTTCAGTAATATGGAGGTGACAGGTCTGAAATATATGCAATATCCTATGGGGATCACAGTTATTAGTGTTATATATATATATATATATATATATATATATATATATATATATATATATATATATATATATATATATATATATATATAGATAGATAGATAGATAGATAGATAGATAGATAGATAGATAGATATTATTATTATTATTTATTTCTTAGCAGACGCCCTTATCCAGGGCGACTTACAATCGTAAGCAAATACATTTCAAGTGTTACAATACAAGTAATACAATAAGAGCAAGAAATACAATAACTTTTGTTCAAGCAAAGTACAAGTGTGACAAACCACAATTCAATAATACAGCAGATAATAGTGATAGTTACATTAGGATATGATTAAATAGTGATAGTTACATCAGGATGTGATTAAATACAAAGTACTACAGGTTAAACACTTGGCAGATTACAGTATTCTGAAGTACAGGATTAAATGCAGTAAAATAGGGGGCAGATAAGAGCAAAGTAAAGCACATTTACATGAAGGGTGATAGTGTCCCAGGATACAAACAGAGGAGTTCTACAGGTGCTCTTTGAAGAGGTGAGTCTTGAGGAGGCGCCGGAATGTGGTCAGGGACTGGGCAGTCCTGACATCTGTAGGAAGGTCATTCCACCACTGCGGAGCAAGGGTGGAGAAGGAGCGGGCTCTGGAGGCAGGGGACCGTAGCGGAGGTAGAGCTAGTCTTCTAGTGCAGGCGGAGCGGAGAGGTCGAGTGGGGGTGTAGGGAGAGATGAGGGTCTGGAGGTAGCTGGGTGCAGTCTGGTCAAGGCATCTGTAGGCTAGTACAAGAGTCTTGAACTGGATGCGAGCGGTGATCGGGAGCCAGTGGAGCGAGCGGAGTAGTGGAGTAGCGTGGGCGAAGCGAGGCAGAGAGAACACCAGGCGGGCAGCAGAGTTCTGGATGAGCTGGAGCGGACGGGTGGCGGATGCAGGGAGGCCAGCCAGGAGGGAGTTGCAGTAGTCTAGGCGGGAGAGTACCAGGGCCTGGACCAGGAGCTGGGTAGCATAGTTGGTGAGGAAGGGTCGGATTCTTCGGATGTTGCTCAGGAAGAATCGGCAAGTGCGTGCCAAAGTGGAGATGTGCTGGGAATAAGAGAGGCAGGGGTCCAGGGTGACTCCAAGGTTCTTAGCTGAGGAAGAGGGAGAGAGTGTGGTAGATTCCAGAGGAACAGAGATAGAGAGATCAGAGGAGGGGGAGGAGGAGGGAAAGAAAAGGAGGTCAGATTTAGAGAGGTTGAGTTTGAGGTGATGCAAGTGCATCCAGGAGGAAATAGCAGACAGACAGGTAGAGATACGGGAGGAGATGGTGGAGTCAGAGGTGGGGAAGGAGAGGAAAATCTGAGCATCATCAGCATAGAAATGGTATGAGAAACCATAGGATGCGATGAGGGGGCCCAGGGAGCGGGTGTAGAGAGAGAACAGGAGAGGACCCAAGACTGACCCTTGGGGGACTCCAGTTAAGAGAGGGTGAGGTGTGGAGGTTGCTCCACGCCAGGTTACCTGGTAAGTGCGGTTGGAGAGGTAGGAGGAGAACCAGGCCAGAGCAGTGCCAGAGATCCCCAGGTCAGCAAGAGATGATAGTAGAATAGAGTGATCAACAGTGTCAAAGGCAGCAGAGAGGTCGAGGAGAATTAGGACAGAGGAGAGAGAGGCAGCTCGGGCACACTTAAGTGAGTTGGTGACAGACAGGAGGGCGGTTTCAGTGGAGATAGATAGATAGATAGATAGATAGATAGATAGATAGATAGAATTGCAGTCATATGTAAAGCAGTTTAACTAGTTTTCAGGTAGTCATGATATGTAAACACAAATGCACATGTTTATTTTATTTACCACAACTGTTGTTGACTAACAACATTGGGCAAATATGACTCCAGCCCTGCAAAGTAGCGGCATTGCCAAATACTGCCAGGTGACACCTGCATTTAATTATATAGTGCTTAAAAAAAAAAAGAAGATTCACACAAAGCTGTTTTTTTTTTTTTTTTTTACCGTGCCTTCACTTGCATACGCCTAGGCTTTAATGCTGCACTGCCATCTACTGGCACTCCATATAATACACCCACCATCACAACAGATTGTTTTTCATCTAATTAGTGCGTACATTATTTGAGAATGCATTGATTGGTAAAAGTGAGGTCCTACAGATTGCATATGGTTTACGTAGTATAAAGCTTTATTTTAATAAGATTTTTAATAAGCTCAGTATCACACCCCACAAAAATAAATAAATAAAATAAGTGCACTAGGAAGAGTAGACACATAACAGTAGATGAGGGACAGCTAAATGAAATAGAAGAAAACAAAGATTGAAAAAAAACACACACAAAAAAAACTACAGCATAGGCTGGTTAATGTACTTAAAGAAAAAAATATGGTTATTCGTTTTATGGAAATAAGTCCAAAAAATCTCAACTACATTAAGGGAATTTTATGCCAGTGCAAGAAGTTCAACTGGGGACCAGTCTCCAGTTTTATAACGCTGAGCTGGACTAAATATATATTTTAACAGTAGAAGTTTTAACATCTCTGCTGACAGCGAGTTTAAAACCAGCAATAATGTATTCCTGTGAGTCAGGAAAACTCTTAGAAAAGCAGGTAAAGACAAGGCCAGACACCACCCCCCCAATTACCGGCCTGGATTTGAAGTGTCTGCGGGACACACACACACAGTATATGTAAATGTTTTATTACTCAAATTATGGAATATATTGGTGATTTATTCATTATGAATTTATATAATATTTATATAGAATTTATTATATAATAAATTAAATATATTTATATTCAAATATAGTAGGCTACTCTTGACATATTTCTCTTAATATGGTCTTTCCCCAGTCATATTTTTGCACAATTGTATACAACAAACTATACTCCTTTTTATGTAACAGGTGACCTGGGTCGTGGGTTTTTACTGGGAGACATTGGATACCCCCTTAGGTCTTTCTCCACATATCAATCCATTTATACAATAGGGCACACAGTTCAACCAGATGTATCGTGGAGAGGTGTATTATATAAGTGTGGAAACGCAGGTTTTGTTGCCTATATGATGAATTGCGTCTTTGCCCAGAAAGAGCAGTGAATGTCATCACAACTACCATCATTCTGCATAACATTGCCAGAGAGAGGAATTTTCCTGATAGAGAGGAAATAGATGGAGTTGCTCAAGCAGCTAATGAGGGGGCCAGTTTAATTATGAGGGCCCTGTTTTAACGATGGGATTGCAGCAGGAAGAATCCTCATTCAAACTCATTTTGTGTGAAATGTTAGCATTGTTAGCATTTACTTTATTGTTTTTTATTGAGATTTGCTTGTCTGAATGTTTAAATGAATTCTATTGTATATGCTGTTTAATCCTGTCACTGTATTTATATTTATTGTGTCTTAATTGATTGTCGTATTGTTGGTGTTGCTGTCTCACTTGTAAAAGAGGTTTTAATCTCATTGCCTAGTAAAATAAAAATAGTAAAATACACCCCAGTGTCCTCAGGTTTTTGTTACAACTGGGCTTTTAATTATTTAACTAAACCCTTAAATTAACTAACAACTTGCTTAATTAAAAGAAACTTGAAATCTGCAACTTTAAGAGCTAAGTTAATTTTATTTATTGTTTAAGTAAAAAAATCAAACAAAAACAAAAAACAAAAAAATGACCATCATGTTTACAATTCATTGTGGAATTCGATGTGTATGCCCGTCTGCTTTCACTTGAATTGTAGCTTTACATTTGTGAGCATATATATTTTTTTGTCTTGTGTGTTAATTTAGTGATTTCAGCTTGCAGTTTTTTTTCTAGCTCTAGCACTTCTTGTTGTAGTTCACTTAAACGGTCTCTCCCTTGTTTCTGTGCACCTCTGTACTATGAGGTGTTGATGTTGGGTGAGATACAGGGTCTGGATCTGGACCTGAGGATGTTGAACTCTGGTCCTCAACTGGAGTAACACTGAAAAAGAAACTAGAATCCTTGTATACCAAAGTTTTGATCTGACCTATATTTAGGATGAGGTCATTATAGGTAGACTACGAATAGGTCATTGTGGGTTAAATAAGTATCTAAAATGAATTGGGAAACATATTGATGGCACATGTAGAGGATGTGGTGTGTGTGTCATCTTATTATTCACTGTAGCAAGAATGATTTGGAAAGGATAATTATGATTACTCGTCTGAACAAAATAAGAATTTCAAATATAACACTGGAGGAAATATTGGGAACCAAGAAGAATTATTGGGAGATTTATAAGTATTGTTTATCAGATCAATGAACATTGGATAGAATATAAATGTTTAATTTATCTCACCTGATAGATTATGTCCCATCCTTGGGAAATTCCTCCAAATTTCAATCAGCGGTCCACCCCGTTTTTGGTCTTTTCATTTTGGAGAATTCTCTCCTAGCATCAGAAACCATGTTGTTCCACCTCTTTTTTATTTTGTCAACCGTCCTGTTTACCTCCAGATTAACAGAGTTCACAGCTTCAGTGATTTTTGCCCAGGCTTGATTTTTCTCCTTAACAGTAACTGAATTGTTAATTTTACTGTTAAGCAATGTTATGTTTTTTGACACTTTGTCTAATAGATTAAGCTTCTCGGTTTTCCCCTTTAGCCATGATGTTAAGACTTCTCTGAAGTCATATATCTTAATGCTTATAAAGCTTAATTCATTTAGGTTTAATCAAAGTAAACCAGCTATGCACACGTCTAACCATATCACTGCCTTTCAACAAATGCCTTTCCATTTGGGGCTGAATTGAAAGCAATTTGAAATCAGTCCTATCGTCCTCCATCGGAGGCATCCAAAATGAAACCTTTTGTAAATGGCTTTGAAACCCACCAGTCAAAATTTGGGCCTTTTTAAATTACTTTTATGGAGGAAGCAACCTAATTAGAATCGAATAAAAATAATTTCAGAGGTGAGTTAAAAACCTCAGACTGTATAAAAAACATATACTATACATGCAGTACAGTATAAGTCATCTTTGTATAATTGGATTGGATTGTAGATAGCAAATAGAAATGGCAGGTCAGTTGGAAACATAGCATTCACAGGGCGCATATGAAGGCTGAGTGTTACAGGACAGACATAACTCTCACTGCTCAGAGGACCTCGTCTGGGAAACAGATACCCATGAGAGCGCAGAGGTTACCATGTGATTGGAACCGAAAACATATAGGACGGGAAGAGCCCCTACTGCTCGGAGGACCGTGTTCTAGTGGCCTGGGTAGACTCGGCTTCCCAAGGGGCGGAAAGGTCTCGGACCTGGAAACAGAAAGAGTTGGTTAGGGTTAGGGTTAGGGTTAGGGTTTGTGAGGGTTTCTTTGAATAAGAAAACAGTTAGAGGCCAGAGCTGCGAGAGTTGAGCTTGGCTAGTAGAGACAGGATTAGGATAGCGCCTATGTAGAGGCAAAGAGCATGAGCTGTGAAAGTACAGGTGTGGCCGGGGGTCCCCTCTGGCTTCCCATGACAGCCTCTGCCATATTGGCATATGGGCGGCGCGGCCAGAACCCAAGGCAGGGGGAGTGAGCTTCACTGCCCCCCCGGCGTGTATCTGGAGTCAGGAATAAAAGATGGGATTCGGGCGTGCGGCAGACCTTGCATCCAAAACTGCACCCATTAACTTGACCAGAGTGTTTGGGAAAGGCTGCATCGAAGCAGAATTGAGGTAAGGATAGGAATCATAGGGAAAGAGGCCCTCTCCTGTGCCCCCCGAATTATGCCTTAAGGCTGACATTTAAACGATTTAATTTAGTTTACTTGAGTTTGGATGTACCTGTGCTGGCCCTGTGGGCACAAGGTGAATAGAACATGAACACAGCATGAATAGAAAGTCGAATGGAACATGTTTTACAAAGATTTCTGACCCCATCCACATTCAATCTGACAATTTGTCCCGCCCTTTACTTGTATGACCCCGCCCATTTTCGAGTCTGAATCCTGCACACCCTTGCTCAGAAGTCAGTTTTATCTTTCTAGGTAATTGACTGGCTTGCAGGTTCTGGGTTCTCTGCTGAAGCAGATCATTATTCCCATGGGTACCTGACACCAGTAAAGCAAAAACAAACCTAGGTGCCTGATGCTTTTCTTAACTTCCGTTTCACCTCTCTGTACAGACTTAAAAATGAATTATTTGAAAATGAAAACGTACATTTTTTGGAAATATATATGAAAGTGTTACTGAACAGGTTGTAGGATGTAAAACAGTGCATTACTTACCCTAACTGTACGTATTCTTGCAATATCGTTTTCAACATAATTGCGATTGTTCAATCAATTTTGACTAGTTGTATTTGTTTCACATCAGTTTTACGTCGGGTCTTCCTGGCAGAATGTCTTCTGTATTCACAACAGGGGCAGCTGGAATCCAACCTGTTCAATCAGCAACATTTCATTGGTTCCTGACTCATCTGCCTAAGTTCAGCTTTTTGATTGGTTTGTCTGTCCTACATGCTCACTCCGAGCAGGGTTTAATCACAACATCCGCTTTACAGACCCCCTTCTGGTTACAGTGAAGATGAAAGTTGTACAGTGGAGGTGTACCTCCAACCATACAAATATTTATGTTTGTACTCAAAATTGGCCCACAGAACATTTATAACCTAGGCAATGAAATCTGCTGTCCATCTAAACGTTTGTCTAAATTGTAAAGTTCTCATATTAAAGAGTAACTTGTTGTGGGTATGGTATATCACAGTTTTCATTTAATGTAAACTACTGGTAATGTGTTCTTATTTAGAATCACTTTGTATATCATTTCTGTTTCAGTCATTACACCCTGTTGACTTTTTGTGTTTATAGCATAGCCTGGCCTCAAAGCTGCTCTCAAATGTGTTTTCTCCTTAAGTTCAGCTGGTACAGCAGATTGTAACCGTTAACCTGTGACCCTGCAACTCTCAGCCCCTAGTGAATGTAAGAAATACTACATAAAACAAGACTGTCAGTTTTTGAAGAAGCCTAGGTTTCCTTACCCATGGTTACATTACAATAACTATGTAAAAGACAGCACAGCTTGCCAAGAATTTTTATTGCGGAGAATAAGATCTATTTCTGCAACACAATCACTCTTAGTGTCAATTGAGTTTAACACATATGGATCATCAGATGTACTTCATGATTTGATTTTAAATTAATCTACATTGGAAAAAACAAACTGTTTAGGTCAGGCCAAGAAGAAAATGTACCACTTAGCTGAACTCACTGCAGCCTTTGTGAAGGAACAGATTGCAGTACCCTGACTAACAGAGGTGGAGCTCACTTCGCAAACCAACACATTTTGCATGGCAACAGCTAAAATTACTGGAAAGCATCATAACCTGTCATTGTGGTGGGTATTTTTAGATTATGTATGGGGCTTTGAATAGAATGTAGTGAAATTAGAATCTAGTGCAATGCCTACTGAAATTAGAATTCCCAATTGTGATAAATGCAAAAAATTAAATCAACAGTCGCTGTTGCGTTTTGGGTAGCGCTGGCCAATTATGACCAGTGGGTGTTGAACAGTGACCAATTATGAACAATGCACTATCCCTTTAAGAGGCATATTACCCTAGCATCACAAACTGGGAATTTCTAGGACTTCTTTGTGTGTGGTCAACTTCTTTTTGCTTGAGAATACAACAATCTCTTGAAGAGTGCTGCAGCCTGTACTTGAATAGCACAACACAAATAACAATGGATCCAAAATTGTGAAGGAAGACAGCATCACTTCGGAACAGGCACTTCATATGAGACAGCAAAAGCAATGTTTCACATCACAGGAGATAAATTGGGCACTTCACCCAAATGAGTGTAAAGCTGCATGGGAAAATAGCTGCAATCATCAATACCTCTTCCTCATTCCGTAGAACCGGGATGGACTGTAGGGAGAGCGTCAACGATATAAGACAATGATCAAAGGGCAAACTGGCTTCTCAACGCCAGGCTGCAGCACTGACCAGAGCGGAACCTTCCTCACTCATGTACCGTATGGCAGAGGAAGAGGTGGCTTCATCTTAGCTGTTTTAAAATGTGTGGGGGGCATAACTTACATTTTACTGAGAACCCTTCTGTTAATGTTAGTGTTGTTTTGTTTAACCCTTCATTACCATTTTTTATAACACAAGCCATGTGTAGCAAAGCTAGTGTAGGCAAAAGAGCAATTTAAAATGCTTTTCATTTATAAATATAATCAGATAGACAATATTTATGTTGTGTTACAATGTGCCACTTCTCTCCTTTGAACTTAAATAGCCAGTAATCTTCTTTGTCATTTGATCTGTAGATCCCACTCAGAGAAACTGTTTACTTCATGCTAATATTGGACTTGGCTTTTTCCCATATAAAATAAGGTAGTAGTGGTAGGGATCAACCAAGCTACCAACGTAGCTTTGCTGTAATATATGAGCATTTGGCTTTTTTCCTCCACCAGGTAATGTGGATTTTCCATTGGCACAGTGTTGCTGGCTGAAGTGTAATGCTGGCTCCAGGGATCAACCAAAGTGTAGCCTCCCTAGCACCTTAGCAGGGTAACCGTCTGGAATGGGCTGGGTGGGGCACTTTGCAGGAGTCATTAGATGGGCACCTCCCATCTCCTGTATTTCGTTGTCTAACCCACGACACCTCAGGAAGGCTCAACAGTGATGCAATTCAATGTGATGAGTCGATTCACACTTGGGGAGGGGAATGTATGCTTTGAAGGGGTTGACACAGAATGAATAGATGAAGAGCTACATTTATCCATTGATGCAGAAATATGGGGGGGGGGGGGGGTATAAGGATTATTTGGCAAATGTCCCCTTCTTCTATTGGACAGAGCAATCTTTACCAGAAAGCAGCCATTGATTTCTTTTTTTTTTCTTTTACAAAAACAGGACAGCACCTTATCTTTTATTTTTTCAAAAATTCAACAAATTAATAGAAATAGGTAATAATCAATTAGATATATTAAATGAAAGAAATAATTGCTAAGGAAATTTACCCAAATGTTGAAGGAGAACCTTAAGAAATATGGAAACAAAGTTAATCGGCTGTACAGTAATATTTGTTTTGTTTATTGTGGGTTTATTTTATGTGAAATACATGTTGTAATATGTACGTGTTAAAAATTAATAAACTTCATGAAACTGATACATTTAGAAACCTGCATTTCTGGGATATATTGTATTACCATAGTCTAGCTGTAAACAGATGGTGTATGGATTTCATAAATAATTATTAAGCTAAAAAGGCTACTCAACAGAATTTCAGCAATATTATCCTGCTAAACTGCAGCAGTAGTGTTATTAACTATGTTTCCATCAAACTTTTTTTATGTGTAATGAGTATGAAAAAAAGTGCGACAATTGTGACAGAAACAGGCAAAATTCGGTTAATTCATGCGAGTGAATGGAATTTATTTATTTTTTTGATAGAGGTGGATAAAAATGTATCCTGTACGATAAATGATGTGCACAAATGCAATGGAAATACTTTCCAAATTAATTTTAGGAGCTATTGCATACTTCTTTCAGTTATATGGTGTATTTACGTGGTCGACACAGCACATTGCTATGCAGGCAAGGCACTTAATTAAAACTTAATGACACAGATCATATGTAAATCAAATGCTCAAAGTTTTGCATCACCCTAAAATTTTAGGATTGAGACTGATACTGTAATAAAAATAAAAAATAAACTCTATGAACATAAAAAAAATTGATTTCCATTACACGAGAGTAGATGTTAAAACTTCATGCTGATTTGAACTCAGCTCTCGCCAAGATAAGCACCAACTAAGACGTAGCTTTACAGTAAACTAATGTGATCCATATGTGTCTCCATCCATTTACGTTTCCTTCCATATGATGATGTAGATATCCTTCTGTCTGGTGTTAATGGCTGAAGTGTAATGCTGGCTCCAGGGATCAGCTTATTTTGCCTCCCTGGCGCATCAGCACACACAACGGCTGCGATGCTGGCTCCGGGGGTCAACCACAGTGCGGCCTCCCCAGCGCATCAGCATGACAACCGTCTGGATTGAGCTAAGTAGGGTACATCTCTGGGGTCTTCAAGTGGGCACCTTCCATCCTCAGTGTTTCGTTGACTAGCCCACGACACTTCAAGAGGGCTCGACGGTGATTCTGGCGTCCCAGCATCACCCCCCTCCGTCTCCCACTCAACTCAGCCCAGCTTACTTACCTGTACATCAGCGTTTCTTTCTTTCTATTGTGCTTGAGATCCCCAGCCAGAATCTTTCCGTCTCAACCACAGCCAGTTGCTGCTCCTCTCTGCTGCTTCAGATAAGTTCTTCACTGTGCAACGCAACTCTTGGCCACTGAATCCGACGTCTCTGAGAAACTGGGTTGTAGAGTGTGCCACAAATCCTTGACAACCCACCTCCACTGGGTAAACCCGGACTCTCCATCCTCGTTGTTCCGCTTCAGTGGCTAGTTGAGCATACCGCAGTTTCTTCCTCTCATACGCCTCATCTACAGCATCCTCCCATGGCACTGTTAACTCTACCAGGTGAACAAGACGTGCTGATCCAGACCACAAGACAATATCTGGTCGAAGGTTAGTGGTGGCAATCTCAGGTGGAAAAATAAGCCGTTGACCAACATCTGCCAGCATTTTCCAGTCTCTAGCAGCTTCCAGTTGTCCTGGAAAAATGGCCTTTATACACCTCATACTCTCCTCCTGCTTTTGCACCTCGTTGACTACCAGCTTCCTCCATTGAGCTGGGGCTGCCTTGTGCCATGTAGGAGGAGCTGAACTGAGACCAAGACCCCCTCTTCCAAGCTGAACTTGCCCCATGATATCACCAATTCGAAGGGCAGCCTTTGCATCCTCCACAGCTTTCTTTGCCGCCCACTTTCTTCCAGTTTTCAACACAGGTGCTGCCTCCCTTACACATTTGTCGCGTGACTCTACTAATGTCATTTCCAGTCTGACCTTGGCGCACTTAAACTCCTCGGTTAGAGCGGAGACTGGTAGCTGCAGTATTCCTTTACCATAAAGTCCCACTCTGCTGAGGCAGCGTGGAACTCCCAACCATTTCCTGATGTATGAACTGGTTAAAGCTTCCAGCTTCTCTACTGTTGTCAAAGAAACCTCGTACACAGTCAGTGGCCACAGCAACCTCGGCAGTAGACCAAACTGAAAGCACCAGAGTTTTAGTTTGCCTGGTAGAGCGCTGCTGTCTATGCTCTTCAACCCTTCCACTGCTTGTTGTCTAACTTCTCCCACACGAACTGTGTCCTTTAGATCCCAGTTGTACCATCTCCCAAGACTCTTCACTGGCTTCTCAGACACTGTAGGTATTGCCTCACCATTAATGAAGAATGTTTTATCTACTACTTTACCTTTAATTATAGAGATGCTCCTTGATTTAGTGGGCTTGAATTGCATTCATGCCCATTCAATGTTATTGGTTAATTTGCCCAATAACCGATTAGTGCAGGCTACTGTTGTAGTCATGGTTGTCATGTCATCCATGTATGCTCGAATTGGTGGTAATTGGTTATACAGTACTTTAGATATTTTATTAACCATCATGTAATCAAAAAAACTAAATTATATCGCAAAAGCCTACTGGAAGCCATTCTAGTAGTACAGTATTTCATGTTATATTTAAATTTTTGTTAGTTTTTCATTAAGTATATGGAAAACTACAAAGCGGTATGTAATTCAATATGTTAAAGTAACATTATTCTGCAGGTTTCATTTGACGGAGCAGTTAATTCAACTTAAATAACACGTATCATATGAATGATGTATCATATGTTAAATTGAAATAACTGCTGCGTCCGGGCCGGTCCGGAGGATATCTGATACTGGACTGCCATTTTGTCTGCTTTATTATTATTACTATTGCAACGATTACTTAAATTACATATGAGGAGCACAGAGACAGTACAGCTTCATTATCTTAATTACTCGAGTTGTCTCCTATTTTGTATCTGTCGGCTCAGTCCATTTAAAATTTTCTTGATACACAGAGCACCAAGAAAAGGAGCTTGGGAAAGTGATAATTAGTATTGTTTTGTTCCGGAACCATTATAATGTATTTAAAAAGAATTGAAAAACTGCTATAATGATAATTTTTGATATGCAGAAGAAATAATTTGAGGTAGGTTTTAAGAAGACCAGACCCCTTTAAATGCCCCGTCCGGATAGTTTTTTCTTGGTCTGGCAGCATTTGAAGTGATTAAAAAATATGAAAAGTTTTGGCTTTTACCCACTCCCCAACCTTGCGACTTTCCGTGCTTTCAGGTAGATAGGGGCTGGATATGGGTCCATTTTTTTAAATTATTATTTTGTATTGTTTGTGACCTAAGACCACACTGGTTTTATGCTCCGTCAGGAGGCTGTGTGGACCAGTGGTAAAAAAAGGGCTTGGTAACCAGAAGATCCCCGGTTCAAATCTCACCTCAGCCACTGACTCATTGTGTGACCCTGAGCAAGTTACTTAACCTCCTTGTGCTCCGTCTTTTGGATGAGACGTAATTGTAAGTGATTCTGCAGCTGATGCATAGTTCACACACCCTAGTCTCTGTAAGTTGGACTCTTCTATACACCACCAATACACTCCCCCATGCTCCATGCAGACGCTGTCCTTAAATACCCCCCCCCCCCCCCCCCCCAGTATACAGCAGTTGCAACATTGTATACACTCCAACCAATCAGAGCCCCCCACCTGTCAACTGGCCAGGTACACCTCTGAATCCCTTGAATCCTCATTGCTGCGCTGACGTACCAATGTAACTCCATGGGGAGCAGTCTCTGTTGCAAGCTCCTGGATCCTATGTGCTCTACATGGGCATAGTCACAGGGCAGTAAACAGGGATTTCACGGAAAATCATTGATTGATGTTCCTAATGTGGATACATTATAGTCTCAAAGAATGACTTGGCAATACATTAATTCTTTGCAAAGGACAAGGGACAGAAATAGTTTTACAAAAGAGTACAAAGTTAAACATCCACAAAGCAACAAAGCACCTCAACTTGTCATAACTTCAAACGTGTGGGTAAAATATCAGTCTGTAATAAAAGATCATAAAATTGTCAGCTTTACAAATGACAGCACAATTATATTGAAATATTAGCAAGTCCTGAAACAAAACCCCATACATATTTAATAGAATGTCAAATAAATCAATAATTGTGTGCATTTCAGGGCAGCAGTGTGGAGTAATGGTTAGGGCTCTTGGACCGGAGGCTCGTGTGTTCAATCCCAGGTGGGGGACACTGCTGCTGTACCCTTGAGCAAGGTACTTTACCTAGATTGCTCCAGTAAAAACCCAACTGTATAAATGGTTAATTGTATGTAAAAATAATGTGATATCCTGTAACAATGGTAAGTCGCCCTGGATAAGGGTGTCTGCTAAGAAATAAATAATAATAATAATAATATATATATATATATATTTTTAGGTTGATTTGATCAAAGGAACAAAAGCAGTTGATTAATCCAAATTTAAAAGTTAGATAAAAAATGTTTAGTTTTGCAATTTATTTTGTTTAGTAAAATTAAAGTGTTTCAAAAAAATGTATTTACACTCAGTGCATATTCTATGTGATTTCCATCTTTTACAATATTTATTCAAGTGAATAAAGGACAGTTTAGATTAGGTTTATTTATAATGTTACAGGTTTAAACATGTAAAATGTTCTTAATTTGACATTTTCCCAAGGAGTGCTAATAGTGGGCCGCAGTGCCTAATGCAGCTCAACAGGTGGACCTCGGGTAAAAAAAAGTTGGCCTAAAGTATTTATTCACTTGTTCTGAAATGAAAGTGTGTATTTCTAGTTTGATTTAGTGCAGTGCATTATAGTTAAAATTATTAGTAGAGGACCTAAGACGATCTGTATTTTTAACATTTATGTATGTGCACAGAATGTGCTTGTGTCTGTATTTAAAATAAAGATTGTGTCTTGATTGTGATACCTTCAAACTCTTGCATCGTGTTTTTATACTTCCCACCAATCAAATCACTAGGTCAGATTCACCCAGCAACATGAATACTGTTTATAGGTGAGAAAGGCTGTCAATTCTCTATACACAGCACAGCCACCTCACTTGTATCAGTACGTAGCGTACAGTTATTTGATTACAGCCTTCTCGCTTGCACACCCAAGGCTTTGTCCAGTTGCTGGGCTGTTGCTACAACTTACTGCTCTCAGGCCTCTGTTAGCTATGTTTTATGTATGGAGCAACCTCTAATTTCTCAGTCGAGGGTCAATTAATTGCCAGCTTGTGCCACCGTATACTAGTTCTCAGCAAAGGTTTTTATTATTATTATTATTATTATTATTATTATTATTATTATTATTAAAGTTTATAGTAAGAATTTACAAGTAAAATATCTCATCATAAAGGCCATTTTATAATAAATATCAAAACATTTACGAGGTACCGGATGAACATACAAGGGTTCAGATGAATGTCAATCTCGATTTTAGAGATGAGAGCACATTCAGCAGGGAAGAAGGAGGGTCTCTCAGCTGTAGCCACTGTTCTAATTAAAAGTTTTAATTTGTTACTCTCAATATCCTTAGTCATTTTGAATGTTAAACGCAAGCTTTCAGACTCTTGACTGACCTCCTCTCGACTGAGACGCGTGTGTACGTGGAGAAAAAAAAAATGTGGTAAAGTTATCAATCTTTGGAATATGAAAAGGTCACAGCTATACTGCTCCACTGTTAGGTCAATAGCTGTCAGTCTCTGTGAATTTCCTTTTTCCTACATTTGTCTACATTCAGACTGAACCCACCCCTGGGATCTGTAGCAATCAAATCACAATACACAATGTCAAAATTAACTACTCAATTTTGCCACACTGTAGTGAACAAATTAAGCTGACAAATGGTTTTTGATTAAAAAACACTTTGTATACAAGAAAGGTATACCTCCAATACAATCATATAAGCACGGGTTACAAATTGACTTTAGATAAAGCCTCAGTACAGCTCTGTGTATGATACGTTTGTATCAGAAAGCACGGATATTCATGGAGTCAATTCAAAAGAGATGAAAAGACTGACAAAACTTTACAATGTTTGATATTTATACCTTCGTAACCAATTGTTGTCTCCCCTTGGTTTCCGTCCAATAATCAAGGTAGTCGTTCTCTTATTACACATGGCGAGCCTACCACATACTTCCTCTGTGGGAAAGGGGCGGTGCTCTCTGACCTTATGGTCCGCCATGTTCTACATTCAGCAGGGCGCATCCATCTTCTTTTAAAATACCTCCCCTCGTCTCAGGGTCAGCCACGTGTAATGTGGTATGGTGCGTCCCTTTTGCCTTTTAAATGCACATTCCCCCCATCTCAGGGTCAGCCATGTGTAATAAGAGAATTCTAAACTTGGACAATACTGCATTAAAACGACTATAAAAGCACATTCACACACAATTTAAACATAATGATTAAAAACAATTTAACTATAAAAGACATACACGTAAATGTAAAACATATAATTAATAACATAATTAATACCTCATGCAGAAAGCCTACAACAGACAAAACTGAATAAAATAACTGCCTTAGGAAATGGACTTAGATGCATGGGATCACCATAAATGTAAAATAACATGAAATGGAATGATGTTTTAGTTTAGTGGTCATGTAGACTCTTGTTTGACACTTTTTTTTAATACACATTCTACATTGTACACTGCGGTAAACTACAAGAAAACATACAGGCCATACCAATAGCCTCTAGTACGGGTCTAACAATACCTATTTATTTAAGTGTATTAATTAATTGTATTGTTTTTTTGCCATAGTAGTGTTACAGTGTTTTTTCCCGGGGGTCCCTGTAGGCCCGTGCGTTAATCCGCCTCTGCTGTAACTTGTTCTACATGTCAGTGCTGTGCAGTGCTACACTTGTAAAGTTTGTGTATGGCTATGGTTCTGATTAACAAAACAAAACTAATGTATTTGTACAGTTGGAAATGTAATGCAATTGTACTGCACCGTGGTTAAAATACTGGTTATTAGATGGTGCAGTGGTTAAAATACTGGTTATTAGATGGCACACTGTTTAGTTTATTGATTTTATTGATTTTTTTTTTTTTGCTTTTTTTATTGATGCAAGCAGCTTTTTCTTTTAAATTTGAATTATACAACACATTTGTAAAAGCCAATGCAGCTGGAACTATTGTCTAAGTATGGTTTTGGAAAGAAATGTTCAGTAAAGCAAAGAAGATATGTTCTTGAACTTGTTTGGGTACTTGATAAGCTAAAATAAAATAGGTTAAACAAAAGTGATATGGGATGTATAACTTGATTTTACACTCTGTTAATTATTACTTTTTAAATTTTAGAAATTTTGAAAAACTGAATAGTTTCTAGCAGTTTAACTACAAACGAAAAACAACACTGTAAAATTATTAATGGAATCAAATGTTGCAAACAAGGGTTATTTCAAAACTAAACCTGTGTATCTTTCTTTATTTATCAATGTTGAGCATGTAGGGGAAAAATTCAATTGTAAAAAACATATTTTAAACACAAAAAATCACGAGATAAATGATCTTGTGATCTTGACCTAAAGGAGACATTTTATTTTTTTCAATGGCCTCAATGAGCTGTCGTACACTGGGGTACTGTGACAAAGGGGTATGTGAAACAAAAACATTTCCTAATACAAGCTACAAACGAAAGTGAAGTTCACACAAAATACATCAAATAAGTGAAATCAATAATAATCAAACTAATAATAATAATAATAATTAATCAGTGCACACTATACTTAGTGACATTTACACATCTTACACAAGTGCTTGAGTTTGCACATTGTGTTCCATTTTTACATTTATCAAAATTTGACCAATTTTCTTTTAATTTTGCCTGAAGTTGTCTAGCACAGGATAATTAAATATGTATTTAATGTTTTGTGTGTGTTCAAATAAAGGCAGTATCATATGGCAAGCAGTTTTAACATTTAATCCTCAATTTTTTATATGAACAGTTCTATTTCTGATATCAACAATTTTATTTTTTATATCAACATTTTTATTTTTGATACCAGAAATATAATTTTTTATATAAAAAAATCTAAAATTTAAATCAGTAATTGTAATTTTTTATATATAAAAAATAGATTTGTTGATATCAACAATTACATTTTTTCTATAAAAAAATGCATGGTAATGAGCATCTGGTCTGAATTGTTGATATAGAAAATGCATATTAATGACCAACCAGTATGAATTTTTTATATAAAAATGCATACTAATTAGGTGACCACATCTGGTCTGTCCACTTGTATAAACTTCACTGTGGGTGATATGAAAGTTAACACATTTCTTTCAGAAACTGAGAAAATCTGCCCAATCTGACTCATCTCCATAGACACTCAATAGAAAAATAGCCCTGGAGCTCTTGCAGGCCAGGTGTTTATTAGTATGAAGTTTTGATATCAACAATTCTATATTTGATATAAAAAAATGATATTGAGAATTGTTGATATCAAACATTATATTTGTTATAACAACAAAACATTACTGATCTGAGTAATAGAACTGCTTATATCAGAAATTTAGGATTACATTTTAAAATGCCCTGTCATAGTTTCACATTAGGAAATAAACAAGTGAATCCTGTTTATTATTTAGGGAACAAAATGGCTGCAAATAGAAATGGGTTCCTATTGAGTAATCAGTATTGGTGTGTTGAGCTCTCAGTAAATATGTAAAGTCAGGTTATGCTCCACTAGACTATATACTAGTGGTTAATCAAGCAGTGCATGTTTCCAAGGGACATTTTATAACCTGAAATAACCTCTGAGAAGATGTGAAATAAAATTCTCACTCAGTAAAAGTTATAAAACACAAACTATGAGAAAATATTTAGATTGCTAATCTACTAGAAAACTACATCAGACAGTCAAATCATAGAGAGATACTACAAATAAAAAAAAAGGTTTTAATAACCTTTATTATTGCTATACACTGGTACAGAAAAGCTTTAGCATGTGATTCGGATAAACTGAAAGGAATGCTTCTTCTATAACTGTGGAATACTTGTATTAGTTATATAAGAGTTAATCCTGTTTTTTCAGATCAGTTGCTCACCATGAGGTTAGGGTATTTAGGTTCCAAGTCACGAAAACAAAAACCTCTGAACATGTGTTCATTGTCTTCATGTTTTCATACCTATAGTGCAGCCATGTTATTACATGTCAAGAAGAAATAATTGTGATTAAAACTTAGTTGATCGTCCGTCTCAGCCCATCAGGTTCCAAGTAAAGTGGTTATTATTCATAGATTCTACCACATTAGAGTACGTAAAATCCATTGCATACAAATTATTTATAATAAGGCTTAACTTTTATCTGAGGTTTGTTTTCGTCCCAATGAAACCAAGTAGCTGGATCTCTAAAATGTTATTTATTTTAAGAAAAACAGAATTAAAAAAATGTGTGTGGGGGGGCTCCTGAGTGGCGCATCCAGTAAAAGCACTCGCAGAGTGCAGGATGCGCTCTATAGCCTGGACGTCACGAGTTCGAGTCCAGGCTATTCCACAGCCGACCGTGGACGGGAGCTTCCAGGGGGCGGCACTCAATTGGCCGAGCGTCGCCCGGGGGGAGGGAGGGTTAGGTCGGCCAGGGTGTCCTCAGCTCACCGCGCACCAGCGACCCCTGTAGTCTGGCCGGGCGCCTGCGGGCTTGCCTGTAAGCTGCCCAGAGCTGCGTTGTCCTCCGACGCTGTAGCTCTGAGGCGGCTGCACGGTGAGTTCGCAGTGTGTAAAGAAGCGGGCGGCTGACGGCACACGCTTCGGAGGACAGCGTGTGTTCATCTTCGCCCCTCCCGAGTCAGCACAGGGGTGGTAGCGGTGAGCTGAGCATAATAAAATAATTGGGCATTTCAAATTGGGGAGAAAATAATAAAAAAAAAACTAATTGGCAACGACTAAATTTAAAAAAAAAATAAAAAAAAAAATGTGTGTGTGTGTGTGTGTGTGTGTGTGAGTGGGGGGGGTGATTATTGGGTGGCAGGGAGGAAGTTAAAATCCTCCCTGCAAAAACACGTGGGAATGTGGCTGGAGCCATGAGTTGAATAAGTGATTAAATAATTAACTAAGGCTCCAGCCACAGGTGTATAAATAAGGTGATCACGGGTGTTAGCTTGGTTAGTGTTGGATTTGTTGTTGGTAAGACATGGAGGTTTTCATGGTGCGTGCTGTGCCATCTTGTTTGTGTATTTAGTCCCTGTCTCATCCTGTAGTACTGTAAGTGTTTTGTATACCCTTTTGTTTTGGCCCTTGTGCCGTTAGTTTTGTTCCTGTCTTTTGTGTATTATTATTATTATTATTATTATTATTATTATTAATAAACGTGTGCATTAGCGCTTTACTGTACCTTCTGTGTCTGAGTCTCACTTCCTGGTAGAAATACCCTTACCAGTGACACTGCCCTTTCACAGGTATAAATAGGTTACTGGCTAGAATCTTGTGTTTTATCAGTTTTATGCCACTTTACGTGGAAGTTATTTGGTCGTTCCTCATCATTCGTTGCATAAAACTGATACAACACATACGTTTCAAGCTTCCTTAGTGATCCGGTCCAAAAGAAAATAAATACTTAATTAGAAAGATTTTTTTTTATGTGCCCTACAATTCATTTTTATGGCACTGTTTTAAATATACCAGATTTACAGACTGAATTCCTGCCTCCGTGGACTCACGGTAACTGGGACTGATCACAGACGGGACTTTCACAGAATAAGCTTTGGTTAAAGCCTAGTGGAAATGTTACTTCTAGAATGGCTTGGATAAATTAAACCCTGTGATTGGCTGAAGAAGATCACATGCCCATGCAGTAAGGCAAACCACCTTTGAAGGTCAAAGCGTGACTGGGCAGTGTTGCCAACACCTACTTGGTGAAAGACTGTAGACTATACTGTGAAAAGTCTCCAGAAATGTCACTAGAGGGGGGTGGGGTTATGATTAGGGTTGGGGTTGGCCAACTGATACTACACAAAATGTTAATGATAGCCGAGCACTGTGCAGCCCCAGACAAGATGCATGGGAATTCTTAAATCAAGCTTTGCACAGCTCAGTTAAATGATCGACACTGCGCTATGTGCAGCAATATTGAGGGCTATTATGTCTTCCGTTTCTCCAACTAAATTCCCAGATGAAGATGAGGTTAATGTCTGGCATCCGAAAATGTGTTTGCACATTCTTTATATGATTTCCTGTGAAAAATGTTTTCAGTGGACTTCCTGTCCATTTGGAGATATCTCTAAATTAACAGAATATTATTTCGAGAGATCTTAAAATTATTTTATGGGGCTTTTAAGATTTCATTAGCAAATGGCCATACATAGTAGATAACAAGTAGGATTGATCTAACCTGCCAAAGAAAATCATCTAAAATTAAAAATATACCTTTAAAAAAAACTTTGCCCATTTCTTACCTCCAGATTGCCCTGAGCAGAAACATAAAACCCCTAGATCTGGAGGGAAAAACTGATCTAGCAACACTGCTCTGGAGAAATTAAACTACTGTTAAGATGCAGGCAGCACGTTTGGAGGAATAAAAAATAAAGGCGCAGAGAGATTATTGTGCTTGGTGAAATTTCCATGGAAAAAGATAAAAAAGTCTCACCTTTTTCTCACTCTATTTTGGTAGTACTTTTGGGTTGTATGTGTTATTAAAATATGGCAGGGTATATTTAATGTCTGAGTTCTGATTTGGTTTTGCGCGAAACCTCATATCGTACAGCTTTCTTAAACTGGGTTTCCACAAAGCTTTTAGGTTGTGTTAAAACACTGAAAGTGCAGCCTGTCTCATTTGGCCACAAATGTAATAAAAAAAACACAGGGAAAAAACTAAAAAAGCAGGGACATAGTGTTACACAAATAAAAGCAAACAAAAAAAAAACATTCCATAAGAAAGCGCATGTATTATTTGCTAAACATTTTTGACTGCATATATATTTAATCATAAACCTATTATTATTATTATTATTATTATTATTATTATTATTATTATTATTATTATTATTATTATTATTATTAATAATAATAATAATAATAATAATAATCAGTCATTTAGCAGACGCTTTTATCCAAAGCGACAGAGACTAGGGGTGATCTATGCAACTGCTGCTGCAGAGTCACATGTGTCATCTGAAGGATATATACACACATTAGTGAAGGTTCCTTAGAAGAGGCAAGGGAGGCACTGCCTCCTCAAAATCCCATAGTAAAAAAAAAATTATATATATATATATATATATATATATATATATTGTAATATAGCGGGTTGTGAGAGACGGCAGGGAGGGGGTTAAAACCTCCCTGCAAAGGAAAAAGAAAGAAAAACATGTGAGAATGCACAGTTTTGTATTGCTTTATTGTTTCATTTAATTTGCTTATTGTTTAGTTTAATTGTTTTATTGTTAATTATCATCCGCACCTGGACGTTATTAAAAATTAGGTCCAGGTGTGGGATTTAAAAGGAGAGCAGGCAGTCTGCTCGAGGCTGCTGAGTAGAAGGAGGCAGAAGAGGTGCTCTGTCTCCGAGTAGCCAGAGAAGAAAAGTAAGTGCGGTGTCAAATCTGGGTGTTTAAGTTTGTGATTTTTGAAAAGTCGGGAAAACAGCTTAGCTGTCCCGTGTTAGGAAGGATGTTCCCGTGTGTTAGTTAGTGCTTGTACAGAGCTAGGTGTTTATTTTGTGTATTTGTTTTATTTTTGTGTTTATTAAATTAGTGCAACCGTGCAAGAAAATCCATTTCTGTGTGCTGGGTCGTATTTTTAAAGGGGCACGAACCCGAGTGAGTACGAATCGTGTTACAATATATATATATATATATATATATATATATATATATATATATATATATATATATATATATATATATATATATATATATATATATATATATATATATATATATATACACACAGTGGTTTGCAGAAGTATTCACCCCCTACCAATAATGTCCCATTTTGTTGAATTACAAATAATGTATGCATAGTTTTTCAAACTAACTTTTTTTTATTCAAAGCTGTAGTGGTTAAACTGAACACTGTTATATGATGAGGAGGTTAAATGTCAGCAAAACTTGCAAAGAAAATGTACAAAATGAAATGTACTGGTTGCATAAGTATTCAGCCCCTTAAGTCAGTACTTGGTAGAAGCACCTTTTGCAGCAATTACTGCTATGAATCTTTTTGGATAGGTCTCTACTAGCTTTGCACAGTAGGATGGTGAAATTTCTGCCCATTCTTCACGGGAAAATTGCTCCAGTTCTGATAAGTTTGTTGGGGATCGTTGATGGATTGCAATCTTCAAGTCTCGCCATAAATATTCGATTGGATTCAAGTAAGGACTTTGACTGGTCTACTCAAGAACATTAATTCTCTTCTTGTTCAACCACTCCAGTGTGGCTTAGGCTTTGTGCTTTGGGTCACTGTCCTGCTGAAATGTGAATTTCCTCCCCAGTTTCAGAGTCTTGGCTGACTCAAACAGGTTTTCCTCAAGGATTCACCTGTACTTTGCACCATCCATTCTCCCCTCTATCCTGACAAGCTTCCCAGTCCCTGCTGAAGAGAAGCATCCCCATAACATGATGCTGCCACCATCATGCTTGACAGTTGGGATGGTGTTGACTGGGTGATGTGCAGTGTTGGACTTGCGCCAGGTGTAACGCTTGGAATTTAGACCGAAAAGTTCAATTTGTCATGTCTGACCACAAAACCTTTTTCCACATGTCTGCAGTATCATCTGCATTCTTTTTTGCAAACACCATACGTGCTTTAAGATGAGGCTTTTTGATTAATGGCTTCTTTCTTGCCACCCGTCCATACAGGCCAGCTTTGTGTAGGGACTGGCATATTGTTGATGTGTGAACACGACTCCCATCTCAGACACAGAACTTTGTGTTTTAATTCAGAATGATATGATTCTGAAATTATCACTTGGTTATACATTACCGTAACTAACTGTCATAAGTATACATAGTTATTGACTTCTTCAAGCTTGATCCCATTGACTTCAATTGCCTGTGGAATGGTATATGTATTGAACATGACTTGAGTATTCTTCAGGTTCATTTTCAAACCCGCTTTGATGCTAGCCTTGTGTAGTTGTATTCTTATTTGTAATTCTTCTGGGCACGTTGTAAATATTAGGATGTCGTCAGCAAATCGTAGGTGATTCAAGTAGGCTTCATTGATCTTCAGCCCCTTATTTTCCCAATCCAGTGAACTCCTTTTTCAATCTTGATTTCGTCGCCGTTTTTATGGAGTCTTACAGTGGATGTTGCATTCTTGTATATGGTGCTGATCAAGTCTCTGTTTTCTCAATTCCTTGTTTTTTCAGAGAACTTAATTCAGATCTTGAGTAAAGAGTCAAAGGCTTTTTCATATCGATGAACCCCAAGCAAAGTGGTAGTTCGTACTCGTTGCTGGTTTGAATCGCTTGCTGTACAACCTGAAGATGATCCATTGTGCTAAATCCACTCCTAAATCCTGCTTGCTCAATTGATTGTGCCGAGTAAAATTTATCTTGAAGTCTGTTGGTAAGTATCTTTGTAAAAGTTTTGTAGATTATAGGAACTAAGCTAATAGATCTGTAGTTCTTGAGGTCTTCTGTATCTAATTTCTTATGTAAAAGTATCACCGATGCGTTGTTCCAGTTGTTTGGCACTTTCTTTTGCTTAATACAATCTTTTGTCACCTCCTTCACCTCCTTCTTTCATGATGTCAATCATTATGCCGTCTTCTCTGGGTGCCTTTACTGTCTTCATATGTTTGATAGCATGTTTCACTTCTTCAGTTTGGAACTTCTTCCTCGGGTTGCATTTTTTCCGTCTCGTCTTCATCATCTGCTATGTTGCTCTTTTCATCTTGATATAATTTTCTGTAAAAGTCTTCGACTCTCTTCAAAATCAATTCGTGGTTCTTGATGACAGTCCCGTCCTCCTTGTTTGATTGCTAAAATCTGTTTTTTTTCCCCAACGATTAATCTTTGTTTTGCTTTCTTCATGCTTCAGTTGTTTTCAATAGTTTTCTCTACCAACCTATAGATTAACCTACAGTATATCCTCAGTAATGCGCTTCCTTACTGTCTCAATGTATTCAATCTTTGACTTTCATATCCCTTCTTTTCTTCATGAGGTCTTTTGTCTCTTGTGTGATCTTCTGGTCACATTTTGTACTCTGTGTTCCAGCGATGTTTTTTGCTGTTTCTGTAATTACTTGCGTCACTTCTTCATAGATGTTGTTTACCTCGATTGCTTCATCTTTTTGTAGAACTTGAAGAGCGCTGAATCTATTCTTCTTGAAACACCAGGTTTTGCTTCTGGAGCATTTCTACGTTGATTGTGTTGGATTTCATCATCACAAGTTTCAGTGCTGTGTTTAGGTGTATTATGCATCTTACAAGTCTGTGGTCACTTCCTGTGTTAAAATTGTTTAGTATTGAGACATCTTCCATGGTGTGCTTCTTGTTGGTGAGTATGTAGTCAATTTCATTCTTCACTCCGTTGGGTCCTCTCCATGTCCATTTTCCTGATGGGTTTCTTCTGGAAGAAGGTGTTCATGATAAATAAGTTCTTGTTCTCTGCAAATTTGACTAGTCTGTCGCCCCTCTCGTTCCTGTCGCTTTGTCCAAATTTGCCAACCGAATTCTCATCTTCTTGATGGGCTCCTATTATGGCGCTGAAGTCACAGATGATGAACTTATAGTGACTCTTCCCATTTTCGTGTAGTTCTTGTGCTTCATAAAAATCTTCAACTTCTTCATCCAAATAGCTTGTTGCTGCTGCATATACTTGGAGGACCTGAAGTTCATACTTCCTTGAAACTTTCACGAAGCTGTCAGTCTCTACTGTGTTATTCTTGATTCTCTTGTGGACAATGAATCCAATGCCTCCTGTTCGTCCATCTATATTGTCTCGGTAGAAGAGAAGATGCCCACTATTCTTGAGTTCTAGTAGTCTTTCGTCTTTTCACTGTACTTTGCTTAGTCCTATGATATCCCACTTGATTCTTCCAGGTTCTTCTTCCAACTCTAGAAGTCTTGCTTCACCTGAAAGAGATCTGCAGTTCTACGTGGCCAGGGTCAGTGTTCTGTGGCAGCCTAAATTCATAACCCGGTGATTCTTAGCACTCTCTGCCTTCATGTCTAACCGGCCGCTGCTTTTGTCGGCGACAATCCAGCCTCCGGGGAATGAGGGCCATGTTTTTGTCTGTGGTTTCATTATGGGGGGGTTGGCCATAACTCCCCACACTGGTCAGTCAGGTTGGTGAGTGCCCCTTCCACTTTGGCTGAGTATGTTAGCTATCTAGGAGCGCGAGGTGAGGGACCTGACCTACCAACACCAGATTGATGCGCTGGGGTGGTGGTTGGGGCTGTGGTGGAGGTGGTCTCTTCACCTCTTCTAGTAACTTGTATTTGGCAGACTAGTAAGTCTGCCAAATAAATAATAATAATAACAATAATAATATGAAAAATGTTGTCAGTCTGAATAAAATAATAAGATTCTACTGCTGCTGGGAGCTTAAGAGAGCTCTTTCTTTTTTGGGCCACCAGTCACCACTGACACACGTACATATATACATGTACAAGGTTTTTTACAGGATTGTAGCTTCAGCAAATCTGAATCTGAAGTCTACTAACAGAGCTAAAATACCAGCACTTTAGGTTAATGATATAAAAATGATCTAATCAAAATGTTTAGTACACTACATTTTTTACTTTTTTGTAGTAAATCAGGATACACTACTCACTGCGTTTCCACTACATATTATTGTTATAATAATAGAAATACCTGAATCTTAATCCTGCAGTGACAGTGCAAGGCTCTCGTCAGTTGAATATGGCTACAATATACTATATTTTGTTCTTGTTATTGATGAACCAGTATATCGGTAGTCCACAGGTTCAACACATTTCTCAGTGCTGTTCAGGAACTTCATTATGCAGTATATTAGTCTTGCAGCAAGCTGCTTTTAAAAACTGTATTTGTCTTTTTTAACAAATTCGTGGAACCAATTTATTTATTTTTTGTCATGTTTTCGTACTGTAAAACAAATCTTGCTAAATGAATTTGCTCAAGCCTGGTGTTGTCAGTAGATGGCAGCAATCCCATACTAAAAAAAATATATATTTTAAATATAATTTCAGGTAACAATATATCAATTATATTGTCCATGTATGTTTTAGAAATGTATTTAATATATTTACTAAATATGTATTATATAATGTATTCACAATATACTACATAATGTAAAGTGCCTGGACACACACCATATTTTGCATGTGTTCCATCAAACAGATATGAAGCCAATAAATAAATGAATGGAATTCCGCAATTTCACTTAAAAATAACTACTATCTTTAAACATAACGGAATATATCAACATTTTGTAAAAATTCAGTGTATATAAAACACTCAAGTACAAAAATGAAAAGCTTTCTACATATGCTAAAAGGCTGTTTGCATTACAACAGGTGTTTGGGCTGCTTCTCTGCAGACCTGCTAACATTGTTAGACGTTACAAAAAACTGCTGCTTCCAATTAAAAATTCATTAATAGCTATGGAATTGTTACTGAAAATGGAGCTATGAAAGTAAAAAAACACTAATAAACTGGAAATACATTTTTACAATTTCATTCTTTTTTCATATTGGTGGGCATACAGTTTAAATATAAGGTGACTTAAAATATGAACAGCATATTGTGTCCTTGATTGTTATTGACCTCTCCTTTTTTTTTTTTTTTTTCTTCTAAATACCAGGCTTAGCCCAGTTATTTATGAGGTATCTGTAACACTTCGGTATCTGCAGAAAGATTGATTAACGACCATATTTGTTCCGTCAAGAATAAACTTATTTACCGAATTAAAATCAGTGTCTGTGTTTTTATCTGCTGTACATGGATAAACTTATGAAGCCTTCTTGTTTTAAATTTAGTGCTGCCTGACCGTCGCAGTCTCCCATTATATGCAATATATAAATATATTGTTTGAAAACACTGGATACACTTTTAAATATATTAATGTGAATATATTTATTTAAAACATATTTTACAATGTATTTTGAATATAATTTAGAAAAATAAAATGTATAAATGTGAATGTTGATTTACAAAATACATTTATAGTATATTATAAATATATTTAAGCAACATGTCATGTTTAAGAAAATATATTATAAATACATTTCAGGTTTAAAAAATATATAATTCCATATATTAAAAATATATTTATTTTCCGTATGGGGTAATACAGCTACGCTACATTAATAGATATTTTGGTACAAATGTGACTTTGTAGGTGCCCATGGTAGATGGTACTTAAGCTAGTATACAATGAACATCTTATTGCTAAGGGCTGGACAGAACAATCTAGGCTAAAGCAATCAGCTATGCAATGACCAATGACGAAGATAACACATGTAAGTGTAAGAAGGGCTTTGTTATTTATGTATGTATTTATTGCAAAGTTTTTTTTTTTTTTATTTGTAGTAGCACACATGTGCCGCTTGTCCAAGATATCAAGCTGAAGGGATTGATTTCGCCTGAGGAGTTTACAATATGAACAGTGCATGTAAATGTGGTGATGGCCACATTTAGAGACCATAGATTAGACCATAATCTAAAATTTGGTTTGTAACTATTTTTTGCCCCTTTTGAAAATAAACAAGCATCAATTGTTTGCTTACAAGTATAGTGATGAAAAAATTAACTTTATTTGTGAGTAACTGTAACGGTGTGGTGGGTGTGGGGGTGGAACAGACGTCACAGAGTCACTGATACAGGTGCAAATACTCCAATACCAACAATGGTAGAGGGCTGTCACAAGGCTGGCTGAGTGGTGACACGTCAGACTCGGAAGAAACACAGACAGACAGTAGTGGTGAGTGAAACTGAGATGCAATGGTAGCGTTCAGAAGGTTTATTGCAAAATAAAAAGGTTTTAAACACAAAACAGGACACGGCACTTACGCCAAAATAAATATATAAACAAAACGCACTAACACACAAAACAAGCGGACGAACGTTTAAACAAGTACCGTGCTGGCACTTCCAGCACGCTGTAGCAATTGTTATTCTTTACTTTAGCTTTTATTTCTCCTTCTCTCTCACCCGTTCTCCACTCACGAACACCCAACCCCTAGTGAGTGAAATGTGCATCTGTATATACTGTTGTGCTGGGATTCAATTACTAATTAATTATTCACTTGAATCCCAGCACGTGAATTAATTACGTGCAACCTCGTGCTTAAATACAATTATACATCTTTAACTCGTGCTGCACACACCCATTTATATCCTGTGCAGCCATCTCTATACACCAACATTTACACACAACACGTAACATATAAACAAACTATGCACAAGGGCGTGGCCACATTGCCACAAGGGCGTACTTTTTTAAAGGGGAACACAGTCCAAAGCAACAAAAATATAAATCATAGGTCCCAATAGAGCGAGTCCCTCTCAGCTCTGTAATAGAAATGTTACAGAAAATAGAATTGGCTCGACATAATGTACTGGCATTTTGCACTCCTATAACATTGCTCGCATAACCTTGTATGCTTTGCTTAAGATAAAGTCAGAACAAGGAACCGCAAGATGCCTACACTGCAACTGCAGCTGTGAAGATAACAGGATGAGCCAGACGTGTCTTTTTACACGTACACCCAAACTACCCATCCTGTTATCTGCTTGCTTAGCTATATGCCACGTATGCGTAGTTATAAGTTGTTTTTTCTTATATGCTAATATCTGAATCATCATTGGCTAACCCTCTGCCTTGCTGACAGTTTTAAGGTATATAAGAAACTGATCTAACTCTGTATGTTGGAACACTGCTCGATGATTATCTAGCACCCTGTGTGTTGAGAGTGTTTTCAGTTTGCAAACTTAAGAAATAAAGGCCTGTGTGTTTGGAACTCGCAGTCTCTCTTCCTTTTATTAGAATTTCCACGACAATTCTTGGCGACGAGGATGGGATGGCTAGCTCCGTTTGCTGATTGTTCCCGGGGACCTCGAGGTTAACCGTGCACGGGGGCTGCTTAGGAGTGGCTCAGGGAACCACACTCTGAAATAATTTCGGAGGAGAAGGACCCACCTTGAACCCGGCTGGGAGCATCGGTGGATGGATACGCCGTCCCGAACAAAGACAAAGGGTGAGACTGGTTTTCCTCATACATAAAATTGACCAATTGGTAAGGTTCTGGGAACCTGATAAACCCCGCTCTGGGAACGGGCTGCGCAGAAAGAGTTCTGGGAACTCTATTGTCTAGAAGACAAAATTAAGATAGACCACATGGTTCAGGTTCTGGGAACCTAATAAAACCTGTTCTGAGAACAGGCTGCGCAGAAAAGTTTTGGGAACTTTGTTGTCTAATAGACATAGAAATCCTGATCCAGAAACAGGTAAATTAAGTGATTCGACTGATCTATGAATAATACTAATAAGTAATTACAAATGAAACTAGTTAAAAAGACATCGTATGAAATACCGAATATTGAACCAAAAATAACAATCGAAAAAATTAAATGCACAGTTTTAAAAAGTCATACTACTAGTGTAGTTGATCAATATACCAAGCGCACTGTCGGATGGTCAATTGAGAAGTCATTTTTCTGTGCGGGTGGTGCAAATAAAAATAGGCAGTGATATAGTGTGGACGACAGATAACTGTGAATGAGTGTTATCTAATAATTGTGTGTGTGTGTGCGCGTGTAGGTTTGATTACAATGGGGTCAAGTAATAGTAAAAAGGAGGTCTGTCTCCCGGACCCGCTGGTTGGACCGGGACGAACGATGGCTGATAAATGGGGTCGTGGTGTTGTAGACCAGGTTGTTCTGTGGCATAAAATAGCTGATTTCCCATTAAAAGGGACCCTGAGTGAAAGAAAATTACAAGAATGTAGGGGAAAGTTAGAAGAGTTTGAGAAGACAAAGAAAGGGAAAAAGAAAAATAAAGTTGACTGGGATAGTTATAGGAAATGGGAACGAGAAGCCGAACGACAAACAGCATTGCAGGCTAAAGGCATAATGGTAAAAGCAAGTCAGAAAGATAGTACTGAGGAAGAGAAAAAAAGACAGAGAAATAGAGATTACGATGAGGAAAGGGACTGTTCCCCCCCCCCCCGTACTGTGTTCCTGTTCCCACAGCCCCTGCACCTCAGCCCGACCGGCCCGTCTAGGTCCATCAACAGCCTCTGCTCGTAGCAGAGAATCCAACGCCCGCACCTCCGCCTCTGACATCCACCCCAAGCAACCCGACATTTTTCCAGGGTGGTTCCCGATGGATTTGGTCCCCTTGGTCGCCCCCTGGACTGAGATCAACCGCAGTTTGAACAGTTGCTGGACAGATTGAAACGGCAATACCCTGCTAAGACTGATTGGGATGCTATACATAGCTGCACACAGCACTCCAAAGAGTCTTTAGAGGAATATAGACAAAGATTGGAGACGTGCTTCTGCAAACACAGTGGACTCCGACTAGGCACCGATGAATACAACAGTCTTCTAAAGGCAGTCATAGTAAACGGACTCGTACCTGCCCTCAATAAACAGGTACGGATGACATGCATTGGATGGGAGACAGCTCCCCTCATTCAGGTTATCGAACATTGCAAGCACGCTGAAAGACAACAACAGAAGCAAGAGAGCAATCAAAAGACAAAAGCCGAAAAAGGAGTCAAATTGCAGGCAGCTCAGCTGGCTTATTATCAGGGCGAAGGACCAACCCGAGGCGGATACCAACGCGGATGGGGCGGGCGTGGTAGGAGGGGTCGAGGAGGGGGAAGCGGAGGCGGTGGCAACAGAAACTTCCAGAACCAGAATAGACACTAGTTGCTATAATTGTGGCCAGGAAGGACATTTTGCTAGAGATTGTCAGAAACAGCAGCAACAACAACAAACCAATGGGAGTAACTGGCAGAGCGCTCCCCCACCGCAAATATCACTATACAAACAGAAACCAGAATGAAACGAGGCAGGGACAGCTGACACCAAAACAGCGAACAAGCAGTACGTGCTAACTTTTTCTAAACCACAAGAAGCCCCCACTGTTGATCTCTTCGTGAATGGTGAGTCATTTGAATTCTTAATTGATACTGGTGCTGCAATGTCTGTCATAAATGCTAGAACTATGCCCAACCCAATGATATCAAATGAATCAGTAAAAACAGTGGGAGCCTCAGGAGTAGTATTGAGGGAGAAAAGTATGATGCCTTTACCCGTACAATATGAAGGGAAAACGTTTATGCATCGGTTTATTTTCTCTGAATGCTGCCCTTGCAACCTAGCGGGGCGAGATCTACTATGTAAATTCAATTGTGAAATTAAATGTGAGCAAAGCGGAGTTACCGTCTCGTGTCCCTTGATGATGGCCCAAATGATTGAGACCGGTAGTTGGTTCTATTCATGGGATATGTTAAACGGAGGTGACATTGGGGTCATGAAACTGGGTTTATATCACCTTATGCCTTACATTGCACTGTCCTGTACTCACCTTTATCGAGAGATTATGAATTTGAGAAAAAGTGGTTAGCACAACCTCCATCTAACGAAACAATTACATGCACAGCCTTGTATATAGGTTTACGCTTTTGTGTTGCAGCCATTAAACTGAATGGCGATCAGTCTTTACTTTACCACACAACTGACTCTGTGCCACATATAAACGTAGCAAAAACCGATGATGTAGAGTGGAAAGATACTGGCGTCTGGCTTAAGTCTGTGTTGCAGGTGACTGACTGGCAAAGTGAAGACGGGTTCAAATTCTCCCCCAGTGCTCGCGCTGTTTGCGCTCCTTTATTTTGGGTCGCGCCTGTCCAACGGGAATCCATGGGGCAGAGAACCGAGATGCGCCCCCTGAGGAGGCACTGGGAGGCACGTTTCCACCCTTGCTGATCGGCCTCCCCGATTCTCTATGGGCAAAAGTTAAGTATGATATTGGCCTTATGAAAGGGGCAGAGCCCCTAACAGTCACACCAAAAAGCACACACCGGCCTAGCCGCGCCCAGTATCCTCTCAGCAAGGAAGCACAGGAAGGCATTGCTCCTGTGCATGCGTCTTTGGTCTCTAGAGGAGCTATCGTGCCCTGCCTGGACTTGCCTTGCAACACCCCGATTCTCCCGGTCCGCAAAGCCTCGGGAGAATGGCGATTTGTCCAAGACCTCAGGTTAGTAAATGACGCGATATATGCAAGGGCCCCTATTGTGCCAAACCCAGTTACTGTTTTGTCAGCTGTTCCCCCAAGTGTGAAGTGGTTTACTGTTATTGATTTAGCAAATGCATTTTTTAGCATCCCCGTTGCAGGGGACTCACAGTTTTGGTTTGCTTTCACCTTTGTGGGGAAACGGTGGACCCGGACAGTTATGCCTCAAGGGTTCACCGAGACACCAGCCGCCTTTTCTGCCGCTCTAAACCTTATAACCTGTTTGTTTGTGAAAAGGGAGGATTCATGTCGGCAGTACTGACACAAGAGCACGGGGGAAAACAACGTCCTGTGGCTTTTTACTCTAAGCGCCTTGATAACGTAGCCCGAGGGCTAGTCTGTTGCTTGAGAGCGGTGGCCGCCGCCACTGAAGCTGTGCTGGCTAGTGCTGACCTAGTTGCAATGTGCCCTCTAACTGTACATGTTCCTCATGCAGTACATGCTCTCATTTCATAGGCCAAGACAGCACATCTGACTCCAGCTCGTCTACTACATTACCAGAATGTATTAATGACCATGGCACATGTTGTGCTAAAACGCTGTACTGTGCTTAACCCTGCTACACTTCTTCCTACAGAAGCCGATGGAGAGCCTCACGATTGCACCGCCTTAGTAGAACAGGTCTGCAAGCCACGACCCGATCTTACTGATGTGCCCCTATTGAATGCTGATTTAGAATTGTTTGTTGATGGCTCGGCACAGCGCTCTCCAGCGGGTGACCCTCTAGTTGTGTATGCAGTTACTACTGCGACTGCTGTACTAGAAAGCGCTAGACTACCTGGCAACCTTTCTGCTCAGGCCGCAGAACTGTTCGCCCTAACCCGTGGTTGTATTTTGGCTCAAAGTCAAACTGTTACCATCTATACTGATAGTCGCTATGCCTTTGGGGTCGTACACGACTTTGGCACCCTCTGGCAACAGCGGGGTTTCCTCACTTCTACGGGGATGCCCATATGTCACTCTAAACTGGTGGCCAACTTGTTGGAAGCTATTCTGCTACCAAAAGCCATTTCTGTATGTAAATGCCAGGCACATACTAACGCTTCTGATCCTGTCTCTCAAGGGAATGCTGTTGCAGATGCTGCTGCTAAAGCAGCGGCCGCATCAACTCAGGCCCCTGTGCTCCAAATGGTGTCATTACCTGCCTTAACTGAATCTGTATTTTCTTTACAGGACGTAGCTGACTTACAACACAGTGTGGGTCCTGCTGAGATAGTTCTGTGGAAGAACAAATGCTCTTATGATTCTACTCATAAGATTTGGCGAGGACCCACTGGGTTGCCTGCCCTTCCCCGTTCATGTTTCCCTTATGTAGCTAAGTTGGCACACGGCCAAGACCATGTGTCAAAGGGAGGGGTGGTGAATGTCGTTAAGAATTTTTGGTTTGCTCCAGGTTTTTCTACATATGCTAACCAATTTTGTGCTAAATGTGTGATTTGTATGACCAACAATGTAGGCCGCAACACGCCCATGTCCGTATCAGCTCATCCGAGGCCTGAGGGCCCCTACGAACATGTCATGATGGATTTTATTTAATTAACACCTTGCCAAGGTTACAAGTACTGCCTTGTGATAATTGACACTTTTTCTGAATGGATTGAAGCATTCCCCTGCAGACATGCCACAGCTGTGGCAGTAGCAAAAAGCCTGATGAGAGAGATTATACCCCGATGGGGTCTGCCATCTAAATTGACATCTGACAATGGTTCTCATTTTGTGAACAGTGTGGTACAGAACATTTCTGAAAGCCTACAAATTGATTTACGCACACACTGTAGCTACCACCCCGCAAGCGGAGGCTTGGTGGAGAGAGCAAACCAAATAATAAAAACTAAACTAACTAAGCTCCTGGCTGAAACAGGGCTCTCATGGGTTACAGTATTGCCATTGGCCCTGATGTACATGCGCGGACGCACGCACAGTACTACAGGGCTAGCACCCCATGAAGTATTGACGGGATGCCCAATGCGGATGCTGAACACACCTTTTCCTCAAAATAGGCTCACCCTAATGGGATGTGAGGATGAAATGGTAAAATATTGTGCTTCTCTTAACAATGTTCTGAAGTCTATTTTTCCCAGGGTAAAAGCCACCCTACCCGAGCCGAAGGAAGGGGCGCTCTGGGTGATCATCAAAGACCTCCGCCGGAAGCATTGGTATCAACAACGCTGGACAGGTCCGTTCCAGGTGCTCCTGACAACGCAGACAGCGGTGAAAGTCGCTGAACGATCAACGTGGGTCCACGCCAGCCATTGCAGAAAAGTGCCCTATAGCCCGAAGGGAGATGTATCGCCCCCTGGAACAACGTAGACGGCTCGGATGGCCTTGGGACAGTCAGCTTTGGACCCCCAGAGTCCTGACTGTTATTTTTCTTGGCAGCATATTAACTGTGTTTCTCATCTGGCTCTTAACTGAACTTAAAGATAATAAAAAAGAGCCAGATATTACAAACCACAGCTACGCTGAAAATCGCACAGAACTCAGAACAAAAAGAACATTGCACACATGGAGTGCAGAACACATGCGGACAACGGTTTATACCGACTCCCTTTGGATCATTTTTGTGTTGCTTTAATAAAAAGTGTGTCATTGTTAGTTATTATATTTTTAGCTTGAGGTTGTCTCTGATGTTGTAAACATTTTAAATGGCACACAGTGATGCTGAAATGGGAAGTAAATGGTGACATGATCATTTACAGTGCAGACTATTTTTGTTTATTTATAATAGCTTTACCGAATAGAAAGCGAATAGGTATGTTTCCTGAAGAGATTCCCGTCTTTTGATTCTGTGAATCCAAAGACTTGTAATTAAATGTAACAATGAAGGTCCTGTACCAGCTCCCAGTGTGTGACACAAACATCTCACTGTATACCTACCACCACTCTTCCTTTATCCTATCATATTACTCCTGCCTACAAAATACATGAGTACTATAAGTAATTTAGCAGAACTGGTATTCAGGGATTTGTCTAGACCTATAATCTGCCAGGTTCAATGTATTCACAATAGAGTTACAATCCATAGTGGGCTTGTAAACACAAACAGTGCTGTTAATAAGCAAATTGATGAATCTTTACTGTATTTCTGAATCTGATTTTAAAGCAAAAGTCCCTTAATAAAGTAGACCTCCTGTGCAGTCGTGCAACATTATCATATACTTTTTGTTCCTGATTTGAAGTCTTCATTTTACTCTTAAGTTTTGTGATGCAAACAAGGTTCCTCTTTGGCAATAGTACTTTGTTAGTTTGGTTGTTGGTTTGTGTCAGTGCAGATCTTTGCTGCCTTCGCTGACTCTCTCCTATTGGCTACTGGCTCAAAGAGTTTGATTTTTGACTGAAGAATGTTAAAATGGTGAACACCCCAGCATTTAATTTATTTTAATAAAACCTTTATGGCTGAATTCAGTTTGAAAAAAAAAAAACACACCACTTACCTAACTGTGTCTACTTCTTTCCCAGAGTTTTTGTAGCCCTCCACCTCTCTTCATATTCATCACTGCCATATAGAACAAAGTGTACAATCGTTCCCGTACCTCGTTCTAAAACATACAGTACATGTCCCAGAGTCAAGTACTTTTAAATTATTTAGCCCTCTCGTTAGCCACGTTATTCAGGATACAGTATACCAGGGGTTCCCAAACATTTTAACCTCCTGTTCAGCTGCATAGGGCACTGCGGCCTACTATTCGGACTTGAGAAAAATGACAAATTAAAAACATTTTAATACCTGGAACGCTGTAAATAAACTTAGTCTAAACTGTTATTTTTTCATTTGAATGTTATTTTTTCTTCATTAGTATTTTGTTATTGCTTTTCGTTGTTATATACCCGCGGCCCACAGTTTGGGAACCTCTGCAGTATACTGTTCCCAAGGCAAGTCTGCACAGTTCTCCTCTTCGCAAAATGTAGTCAACCGTGTACAACCCAGTAGGTGGTGCTAAAGAACTATAAACATTACTGTAACAAACATGTAAAATATATAACTATACTTGGCACTATCAACAAAATTAGGTGTTGCCAACATTTTGAATAAATTTATATGACTGTCCAGTATACCGCAATTTAATATTACTTACTTGCCTGCAAAATAAGACCTTGTATATTTAAATTGGCTCAGAATAAAAGGGTTCTATATTGAATGCAGTGGTACTCAACTCTGGCCCTCGAGATCCATTCCAGTCCTGATCTTTATTCCAACCAGGTCCTAAATTAGTTAATTGCCTCTTAGCAGCTTCAGTTAACAGTATTAGAACCTGCTTGGAGTAAAAACCTGGATTGGATTAGATCTTGAGGGCCATAGTTGAGTACCACTGCATTAGGGGATCAATAAAGCAGTGCTTAATATTTGTAAGATTTAATTTAAAAAAAGAGGCACAGAAACAGATTAAAAATTGCAAATCATGCAGAAAAAGCCACAGTAGTTTATAATGCTAATCAAATGGAGGGCTGGCATCCTAATTCTTCCCACAGCTGCCTCTGCCTCCCACAGTGTTTACAGTATCTATTAAAACTTTACCCTTAAAGTAACTTAATTACCAAAGTCAGCATAACATTTATTTGGAATATACATACTTCCAGGGTGCACAAGTGACTGCAAACCAAATGAGGTGGTTCAAAGCCAGTTCATATTGTGTACCTGTAGTTCCTTTTTTTAACAGCTGGTTTGATGGCTTAGTCCCACTGGATTTAAAAAAAAAAAAAAAAACCCTCAGCAGGATCACACATTGGCAGTCTACCCTGTCATGAACCACTTAAGTAAATATATTGCTTCATTTACCATGCTTACAAAAGCTTTTAACCAATTTACCTTGTTGTATCTCAGGAACACTTTTGTAATGTATTTTATCAACTGTGATGTACTCTGGTTGTTAAACATTTGGATCGGTATTGGTAATTTAAAAAAACAAACATCTTAATTGTCATATATAATTGATATAGATTAATAACTAAGATAATTTGCATTAAAAAATCAATTACAATTACTCATTTGATGAGGGATGCTAACTGCAAAAAAATGCTAACTTGCTGAAGTAAGCATTTAATCCCAGAACAACAGTATTGTATGGGCCAAAACGCTTTACATTAGAGAATGAGTAATTCATGTTTAATTATTTTAAAAGGGAATACGTTGCAGAGTAATAATAATAGCAGTGTGTCCATTCTTGGCACCATCAAGGTTAAACCGCTGTCCGGCTCCATCCATATATCCCTGTTCTCTGTATTTTCGAAATTCAATTCAATTTAAATGATTTATTGTTTTACCACGAATGAGAACCCACTGGAATATACATATCATGTTGCATATCAGCAACACAGAATTACATCCGTAGGCTACGACTACAGACAAAATGCAAACCACGTTTTGTTCTTAACAGGCTATTTTCTGACAGGCTAATTCACACGCGATCTAATTAGAACAATTACAGTGGATTAGGTTTGACCACAGTTCTATTCGCAGTGCTATTGACAATATCAAATATACATTGTTAAAGTCTCCGTGGCCAACGACGACTTCCTTTCACGATTTTCACGACACCGAGTAATAGTAATTGTGACATGACCATTTAACAAATGTGAGTCCTCTGGCTGCAGTTGTGTGTGAGGAGAGTTCATTGGGTCTCTCTGCTAACTGATTGGCTGCCTTGCACAGAGGCACAGTTGCTGGCTGCATTCTGAAAATGGAATCACCCAACAGAGTTCCCTGATTGAGAGAAACACCCTTAAAGCTCGGTCGCCTTCTCGTTTTATTTGAATATTACATCACTTCAAATATATAAGAACACTTATAAAATATAAGTACAGCAGTACTTGGATGTGACAGTACGGAATTAACTGGATGTAAGACAGCGTGGACAGCAGTGTTTCTTAGTCTTGTGCAAATCGCGTGACTGGCTACATTGGTGCTGCATTCGGGTGTTGCTGCATAATTTGTTTAAGATTTGCAATTGCTCCGAGAAGTATCGGGGAGTTATTTATAGGGTTATTTTCATTAACTTTGTATAGGATTCCTTGACCTAAGGAAAGGGCGACTGGAGGACTGTATCCGGCTGCACTGGCTCTTTTCCTACAGACAGGCATCCTGTCAATCCATGTAAGTTACAAGTCTATCATGTTTTTATTAAGTGCAGTTTAAAGTAATGATGGAGCATGTAGCGTGGGTGTTCACAGGCGATTTCCGTGGGAAACTGAGTATCAACAGTGTATTTTGGAATGTGTTCTAGTTGCCTGGTTTGTTAAGTACACTAGTTTTAAACCAGTGCAAACAATACAACAGCTACCAGTAGACTGTCTGTCATTTGTTTAGGGGAAATGTGATTTGAACGAATTTTTTAATGATGGTGGTGTAGTTATGTAGCGGTAATTACTTAACCGATCACCTGTGATCAAGTACATGGCAATATATCCAGGACTCCGCACGTAAACTTCATTGACATTCCTCCTAAGGTCACGCCTAGTAGGAGTATATTTAACCATTTAGTCCTCCAGTCTTCATTGTATACGACCTCGCTGCAAATGGTATCTATAACAAACGCGTGTAGTCATATGAACTGTAATATATTTAAGACGCATTCCGTTTAAGGAACTATGTGAACATAAGTTCATTTACGTAATGCCGTGCCAACCACTGTCCCTTTTCTGTCGGCACGTGATAATCATTTTGCAGAATCTTGTTTAATTTCACCTGTTGTCTACCACAATTTGAATATTGTACAGTCGAACTGGGTTGTTAATTTGCATTTTGTACATGTAACACATACATATGCAACAGTGGTAGCTGTAACAATGCATGTTATTATAACAGGGTTGTTCTGATTAAATTATATTTATATTGCCGTGCATACCAAAATACAAAGAGGTCAAATATCTTAATTAATTTAAATATGAAACACCAAACTGCATTTTAAATAAGTTTGAATACAAGTCCACCATTAAAGTATTGACCAGGAATGTACAGTATACTTCTGAATGTGTTGTAATGATCACACATCCTCCACTGACTAGTAACTGGTGATGCACACCTGCTCTAAACAATTACCTTGTTTGCAGTATTAAAAACAGCCTGTTAGGAAACGTAGTTTACATTTTGAATGCCAAAGGCTATGGACCTAATGTAAATTATTTGTATAATAGATGTTATTGGAAGGAAAAATCCGTAATTCACTTGCATTTGGATGTAATGTAATACTAAATACATCAGTAGTTAACTTTGATAAAAGCATTTTTTACCTCATGTTTTCAGGTAATGTTTAAACCTGTCATTAAAGGAACCAAACAAAACAAAACGCGTTTCGCTTTTAAACTGAATAATTCGTAACTACATTATGACATTTTTCCTTTCTTTCTGTGCACCCCATTTTTATAAGGAAGCACACATTGTTTGATTTGTGTACATTCCCAGATTTTCAATCTGATGCCATTGGGCCACTCCTTCAACCGAAAAGGCATGCTCCGGTTTCTGCATGGAGCAATAGGAGGTTCTTAATGTGAAATCATTTTTGTAGCTAGTAGAAGCAACAGTGAAATTAATGGGATTGCGAATGTGTTTTTATCTGGTTAACATTTTAATGGTAATGAGCTGATATTTTCAACATAATTAAACTGTAAGGCTAAACACATTTCATATAATACGTAATAATTCCTTATAGCGCGTGTCTATTGTAATTGTCACAAAACCATATTTTTTTTTTTCTTAGCACAATAACGTTTTGTGTTAAGAATCTAGACATCTCTGAATCTCATTCAGTTTTTATAACAAGATGGTCCTTCCCTCATTTTTATTTCTGTTGTGAATTAGTCCAATATTTGCACAGTCAAAAGAGAATCTTCTGAAGGTCATTTTCACTTCAGTTGTTGTAGTCGTAGGAGTAAAGTGGTATAGAGAAATACAATGATTGAGAGGGGGTGGTGTTATCACTTTATTAACTTTAGTCTTAAGCAATGCTGTTAGTTTTTGTTTTATCTTGTTTTTAACGGGGGGGGGGGGGTGCTTTACTTGGGGAAATTTCATATTTAAATTTCTTGATTGAATTAATGCATTGGCTGAATTTGTAATTTCGCCCACTGCTTACTTAAAACTGTGTCATTTACATTGTGACCAGGTAATTAAGCATCCTCCCGATATAAATATGCTCCTGGTACTTCAACTTCGAATACCCCATAAACCTCTTCACATGCCTTCATATTTTCAGTGTTATGGAAATCTAATAGTACTCGTTACTTTGACCTGTGGCTCAGTGGCTCTCAAAAGTATTCACCCCCTTGGACTTTTTCCACATTTTACTGTGTTACAACATGGAATCAAAATTGATTTAATTAGGAGTTTTTGCCACTGATCAACACAAAAAAAGTCCATAAAGTCAAAGTGAAAAATAAAATCTACAAATTTTTCTAAATTAATTACAAATACAAAACAGAAAATAATTGATTGCATAAGTATTCACCCCCTTGAGTCAATATTTGGTAGAGGCACCTTTGGCAGCAATTACAGCCATGAGTCTATTTGGATAAGTCTACCAGCTTTGCACATCTGGACACTGCAATTTTTGCCTATTCTTCTTTGCAAAATTGCTCAAGCTCCGTCAAGTTGGATGGGGACCTTTGGTGAACAGCAATTTTCAACTCTTTCCACATATTCTCAATTGGATTGAGGTCCGGGCTTTAACTGGGCCACTCCAGGACATTGACCTTTTTGTTTTTAAGCCACTCACTCCAGTGTGGCTTTGGCTGTATGTTTGGGGTCATTGTCCTGCTGGAAGATGAATCTTCTACCAAGTCCCAGGTCCCTTGCAGCAGGTTTTCCTCCAGGATCTTTCTGTACTTTGCTGCATCCATTTTGCCCTCTATCTTCACGAGCGTTCCAGGCCCTGACACAGAGAAGCATCCCCATAGCATGATGCTGCCACCACCATGCTTCACGGTAGGGATGGTGTTCTCAGGATGATGTGCGGTGTTAGGCTTGCGCCAAACATAGCGCTTAGCGTTGAGGCCAAAAAGCTCTATTTTGGTCTCATCAGACCATAGAATCTTCTTCCACTTGGTCTCAGAGTCTCCCACATGCCTTCTGGCAAATTCTAGCCAAGATTTTTTCAACAATGGCTTTCTTTTTGCCACTCTCCCATAAAGGCCAGTTTTGTGAAGCACCCAGGCTATTGTTGCCGTATGCACAGTGTCTCCCAGCTCAGCCGTGGAAGATTGTAACTCCTTTAGAGTTGCCATAGGCCTCTTGGTGGCCTACCTGACTAGTGCCCTTCTTGCCCAGATACTCCTTTTGTTTGTTTGTTTTTTAAATTTAGACTTTGCCAATTTAGTTTTTATTATTTTCTCCCCAATTTGAAATGCCCAATTATTTTTAGGCTCAGCTCACCGCTACCACCCCTGCGCTGACTCGGGAGGGGCAAAGAAGAACACACGCTGTCCTCCGAAGCGTGTGCCGTCAGCTGCCTGCTTCTTTACGCTCTGCAGACTCACCGTGCAGCCACCTCAGAGCTACAGCGTCGGAGGACGCAGCTCTGGGCAGCTTACAGGCAAGCCCGCAGGCGCCCGGCCAGACTACAGGGGTCGCTTGTGCGCGGTGAGCCGAGGACACCCTGGCCGACCTAATCCTCCCTCCCCCCGGACGACGCTCGGCCAACTGAGCGACGCCCCCTGGGAGCTCCCATCCACGGTCGGCTGTGGAATAGCCTGGACTTGAAGCGGCAATGTCCAGGCTATAGAGCGCATCCTGCGCTCTAGCAGGTGCTTTTACTATAGAGCGCATCCTGCGCTCTAGCGAGTGCTTTTACTGGATACGCCACTCGGGAGCCCCGGATACTCCGTTTTTGAGGATGGCCTGTTCTAGACAGATTCACAGTTGTCTCAGAAATTTCATCTAGACAATGTGGGGAAGCTATAAAAAAAGGTCAACAAGATGCTCGGACATATTGTGAAAACTGTTGAATTTAAATAAAGGTAAGTAATGTTAAAACTTTACAATGCATTAGTAAGACCTCATCTAGAATATTGTGTTCAGTTCTAGTCACCAAGTTACAAAAAGGATATTGCTGCTCTAGAAAGAGTGCAAAGAAGAGCGACCAGAATTATCCCGGGCTTAAAAGGCATGTCGTATGCAGACAGGCTAAAAGAAATGAATCTATTCAGTCTTTAACAAAGAAGACTATGCAGTGATCTGATTCAAGCATTCAAAATTATAGAAGGTTTTGACAATGTCGACCCAGGGGACTTCTTTGACCTGAAAAAAGAAACAAGGACCAGGGGTCACAAATGGAGATTAGATAAAGGGGCATTCCGAACAGAAAATAGGAGGCACTTTTTTGGACAGAGAATTGTGAGGGTCTGGAACCAACTCCCCTGTAATGCTGTTGAAACTGACACCCTGGGATCTTTCAAGAAGCTGCTTGATAAGATTCTGGGATCAATAAGCTACTAACAACCAAACGAGCAAGATGGGCCGAATGGCCTCCTGTCGTTTGTAAACTTTCTTATGTTCTAATACAAGACTGGCTGAAAATGTGTATGGAATTGGAGACGGCACCTTTAATTGTGTACAGTTGTAATATGAGAAATTGCATGCTGCAGCTCCCATACTCTGCGTTAGTCAAGTCCTTATCTGACAGCATGTAATAGACACCTCTTATGACTACATGTTACCGTTTATATTTCAGTAAGCAAGCTGCGGTACATTTAATTCTGAATTCCATAATATATACAGTATATATATACACATATATATATATATATATATATATATATACACATATATATATATATATATATATATATATATATTATTTTTTTTTCTCAGCAGTACACTTCCTAATTAGTCGCAACTATTTCTATGTATTCTGCTTTCACCTTTCAGTGGGCTGTTTCCCGATAACAGTAGTACATAGGGTTTGTAGATGATTTTTGCAATTCACTGCAGCTGCTTTCGATCGATCTTCACATGCGTTTCCCAAAACCCCACATGGAACTACAACTTACCTAGTGATCTTGAAGTGCATCGTATATTGGTGTCTGATTAGCACTTAAGCATGTTTGAAACACATTTAAGTGGTCTAAATGATTGTTAACTTTTGAAAACAAAAAAGCCAAAAGAAAATGTGTTTGAAGATGGGGCCAAAAGAATATATTTACAAAAAATGAAATATAAATACTTGTCAATGAAGTAGAAGCAAATAAGGCGTAACAGTGTTACACATCAAACAAAAATCAACAAGGGGTGGAGATATTGCTCAGAAAATGAACACCTCAAACAATGGTAGGATAAAACACGTACATAAGTTCTGCCCCTGGACCCCTCACCCCTTCTTTCTTTTGTAAAGTTCCAGTCCAATCCCAGTGCTCCCATAACCAATGAAGCAGCCCCAGGACTCGCCATACATGTACAGTCTACAAAAATTGATTTTATTTACACATGATTAAAGCTGTATGCTACGCAATTAAATGTACTGTATTAAAATAAAATAAAATAATTACATATATATATATATATATATATATATATATATATATATATATATATATATATATATATATACATATACATATATAGCTATACCTCCGCTACGCTCCCCTGCCTCCAGAGCCCACTCCTTCTCCACCCTTGCTCCGCAGTGGTGGAATGACCTTCCTACAGATGTCAGGACTGCCCAGTCCCTGACCACATTCCGGCGCCTCCTTAAGACTCACCTCTTCAAAGAGCACCTGTAGAACTCCTCTGTTTGTATCCTGGGACACTATCACCCTTCATGTAAATGTGCTTTATTTTGCTCTTATCTGCCCCCTATTTTACTGCATTTAATCCTGTACTTCAGAATACTGTAATCTGCCAAGTGTTTAACCTGTAGTACTTTGTATTTAATCACATCCTGATGTAACTATCACTATTTAATCATATCCTGATGTAACTATCACTATTATCTGCTGTATTATTGAATTGTGGTTTGTCACACTTGTACCTTGCTTGAACAAAAGTTATTGTATTCTTGCTCTTATTGTATTACTTGTATTGTAACACTTGAAATGTATTTGCTTACGATTGTAAGTCGCCCTGGATAAGGGCGTCTGCTAAGAAATAAATAATAATAATAATAATAATAATAATATATATATATATATATATATATATTATATATATATAATACATATAGTGTAGCATGCACAGGGGTAGGCAGCAGCAGGGCTGGTAGGTGACGTAATCACACACACAGAGACATAAGCCCGATATACACTCCTTGCAAAGGAGCCGGCTCTTTTGTTCAGCGGTATCGGTGGTATGCGTTAGTGCGAGAGGTCCCGGGTTCGCGCACGCCCTCTGCATGTGTGTAGATTGCCTCGCCCTGTGTGATGCGCCTGCCTGCGGGAACTGAGGTTCGCTACATTTACATATATATAACAAAACAAAAAGTAATATAATAAATATTATATGTTTAAAGTGTGCATTAAATATCTACACGAACATTTCATGATTACCTCAGACCACTCGTGAACTCAAGTAGATGTTCAAGAGCTACTGGAGTTACAATGATGTTCGAGAAACACTGCAGTTTCAAAATGTTCATCTTCCAATGGTCTTATGATGTTGGTTTGGTTTTCAAGTAGCTTTGGGGAAACATCCCCTGGTCAATTTGAGAAATACATTTTGTTTTCCTTGCAAAAGCTGACTTCGTACAAAACTGCCTGCTTCTTTGGCCGAAGAGATATTACCAGCTCATCATCTAACTAGGAAATCTGCTGCGCAATTAAATCATCCTTAAACTCCTGTTGGTAACAAACTTTGCGACTGCTAAAAAAGATGCAACAGACAAAAATAAATCTGTTTGTGGGACTCTTTAGTTTAGGCGCTCTACGATTTGATTGGCAAAAGATTACGTTGTTTATTAGAGTTACAGTCCTTCATTAATTATTTTTTTTATGTTAAGTTTTCAAGGCATTTTGTTGATGGCACGTGTGCAACACTCACACACTAAGTGTATTTGAATTTTTCACTATTCTTGTTCTAAATTTGAGTACAACAATTTAAGCAACATTTCACACAACAGTACTTGCACATGTTTGGTCACCAACTGTTGCATGAAACTGGGGTTACTGTATTCTTCTGGTGTTAATAATAATATACAGCACCTCCCTGCACTTAGCATTTGTATATCAGTTGACAAGAGCTAAGCTGATATCCCATCATGGCTTTCTTCTTAAAGGCGTACATCCTCTATACATGAAACCCCAATATGACCAGCACCTTGTTACATGTTTTTATGATATCACAACAAAATAAATGTTTTTTTTGTTGTTTTTGTTTGGGTGCATATGCATAGCTATTATGTACTATATATCGCCTTAATGCGACACAAAAATTACTAATATTTTTTAACAAAAGTAGCTGACGCAAATATAGTTTTAGACAGTGGATCGCGCCGGTCACCGGCTTATTTTGAAAACCCTGGGTATTCTACAGTAATATAATCCTTTTTGTTTTGGACAACAGGAATCCTCATTGATTTGAATTATTCTTGCAGGTCTTGGATTTGCACATAGCTTCATTAATTATTTTAGGGGGAAATGTCTCTGAAGGCCTGTAAAGGTGCAACATCACTACATTGAGAATTCCGTTTTTTGATGCTGTTGGGTTATCCCTTTTGATATTGCAATTTCTACACAAATACACATCCAAGAAAGGCAGAGAAGTCAGATCAGTTTTGCATTATTTTGACCTTGCGGTTTGTGTTTGCAGTTGTCGAAAGCAGCAAATGCAATGTTTATCTTTTAGGTAATAGTACAAATCTGCTCTTTTAGTTCCTCAGGAGAATGTTAGCCTTGGCTAGAGCTTCTGTCATGTGATATTTTACCAGACACTGGTAGTGATATAAATTGTAGCACCTGCCTAATGTCTTGCTGGATGACCTTGTATGTCTCTTCTGCTTCTTGGGAACAGCTGTTTGTCTCTCTATGAACAGCTTGCATTGCGTAGTAGAATGCATATCCTGAAAGTGGAAGTCAGTGACCATTAAGGCTATTTGGACCTCGGTTCAGAATTGGTGAGCATATTGTAATCGCACTAATATATTTAAAGCAATACTGCCTTTTAAATTACTATCACTGGGAATGCATACCCCATATAGTGAAGGTGCCTGTTTGTCTGTCTGTAAATATCACTTTTGTCACGCCTACATTTTTACATATATCTAGAGAACCTAATTTTGATGGAACATGGTTACTTTATTGTTCAGCATACTGTAACTAATTGATCAGAATCTAGGTATTTACTGAATGAAATCATTTTTACTGTCTGTACAAAAGTAATGTTTTAATTCATGAAGTGGATGTATGTCAGGGTGATGTTTTCCAGGATACTGATTTTATTGCCCTGGATGTTTTAAAGAATGTAAACATACCATTTTTGATTAGTCTTCAAATTGTGTAATTTAAAATTTTTGTTCCACTAGGTGAGACTGTTGCAATGCTCTGTGATTTTAATTTTAAATACAATTGATCTGCTAATCCATCTTTTAATTATCACATTTGAGGTACTGGTTCAGCACAAGTGTCTCTTGACTAATTCAAGAGGATCCCTTCCTTGATTCAATACCTAATGGTACGCAGCATCAATTTGGTTCACTGCTTCTTTCCCTATTAGAAGTTCATACAACAAAATTGCTGTTAAGTTTTTTAGGGTTTTTGTATGAAGTGTCATCATCTGTAGGAAATAAGGTTTTCTGGTAAATTCATACATTCAAACTCTTGAATAATAAATGCATAGGAAACTGTAATGTAGCATATTGAAACTATGCTAAAGCATAGGTAAGCATTCTAAAGCCCAGAGAGGTATGGTAAACAAATTTTAAAAAAAAAAATACCCTGGGAAACCATGTTGCACAATGGTAAATGCATAATGTAACCATGGGAAAAGCATGGGATTTCCATTACACGAGAGTAGATGTTAAAACTTCATAATGATTTGAACTTGGCTCTCGCCAAGATAAGCACCAACTAAGATGTAGCTTTACAGTAAACTAATGTGATCCATCTGTGTCTCCATCCATTTGCGCTTCCTTCCATATGATGTAGATATCCTTCTGTCTGGTGTTGATGGCTGAAGTGTAATGCTGGCTCCAGGGATCAGCTTATTGCCTCCCTGGCGCATCAGCACACATAACGGCTGCGATGCTGGCTCCGGGGATCAACCGCAGTGCGGTCTCCCCAGCGCATCAGCATGACAACCGTCTGGATTGAGCTAAGTAGGGTACATCTCTGGGGTCTTCAAGTGGGCACCTTCCATCCTCGGTGTTTCGTCGACTAGCCCACGACACCTCAAGAGGGCTCGACGGTGATTCTGGCGTCCCAGCATCCGCCCCCCTCCGTCCCCCACTCAACTCAGCCCAGCTTACTTACCTGTACATCAGCGTTTCTTTCTTTCTATTGTGCTTGAGATCCCCAGCCAGAATCTTTCTGTCTCAACCACTGCCAGTTGCTGCTCCTCTCTGCTGCTTCAGCTAAGTTCTTCACTGTGCGACGCAACTCTTGGCCACTGAATCCGACGACTCTGAGAAACCCGGTTGTAGAGTGCGCCACAAATCCTCGACAACCCACCTCCACTGGGTAAACCTGGACTCTCCATCCTCGCTGTTCTGCTTCAGTGGCTAGTAAAAAATAGGTATTTCCAATGGAAATTTACTGTGGTAAACTTTTATAAGGGTTTATCGTAAGAGGAGAGCAAGTGATTTTCCACGATACTTTAGCATACATTTAATTAATGGAATTGAGATGCTAAAATGGAATTACATGTTTGAAAAACTAGAATTTGCTTATGATCATTTTGGACAAATTCAAACAACAATACATTTGTTTTTCCTTATTCCAATATTGTCTGTGCTTTATATTGCATTTTGTTACCCTCCAGTGACAGCTGTAAAAAATATCAACTTGTACCCTGTGCTAATCTGCCATCTTTATTCGAATTACTTATGTTTGGCACAGGGCCCAAATACGTATTGCAAAGCCGTACACAAATTATTTTAACACTTGACATATTTTATTGGATTATGTTTGCATAATGTTGATACAGATGACTATTACATATCTACAGTTTGTACAAAAAAATCTTCACTTGCATTTTTGAAAACTGAATAGCTTGTTGAAACAAAGCACTTTGAGAATAAGTAGGCTATCCTGCTGCTAAAAATTGTAGAAAAAATATAGAAAAATTGGAGGAAGCTGTCAGTGACACTTGTATTCTGTGTCACTGACAGTTTCCTCCAAAACCATTATCAAAATACAGTAAAATCAGTTCACACTAGATTACAATAAACAGTTAGTAGAGCTATGAATAAACCCATAAAACTTTGTGTTACTGTAGCATTAGGCAGCATTATATAAAAAACATAACAAAGTTGATGTTTAAATAAGATTAAAATAATTCTTAATGGACAATGAAGATAGACATAGCCTTTAAAAAAAAAGTTATGTTGCTAAGCCTGTGTATCTTGACTTCTGCTCTTTGCAGTGCTTTTCTATTTTTTTCTTAGTGTTTGGCATGTTATATTACGTTTGTTTTAGCTGTGAGAATCCACCTCTGTACTAAACAATTTTGTTTTGTATCGATTATGCAGTAACCATGAGTAATACTCTCATGATGTAAAATGAACGGGAGAGACTGGGGTACAATGCTACCTTTGGGTGCCCTGTGTGTGTCTCATGTTAAAGTCTAAACATATGAGAAGATTTAGTTTTCGACGTTGTTAAAATGTACAAGCAATGAGTGTGTGTGCCCATTTATAGTAAAGCATTGTACAACTTTGTCGAGATTTTGTTTCATTTTTGGAAAACTTGACCCCACATACTTTTGCATTTATGTTAAGTCCTGTTACTAATAGTAAAATATACACTGTGTGTTGTATTTGACAGCAGCTAAGTCATTTCAGGTTGATACTATTCGTTGAAGTTAAACTTCAGTATTTATCCTTTAATCACCTGAGCTCAGGAGCTGCTCTTCAGTTCAGTTTAGAAGTTCCTAAATGTACAGTCTTAAATGATAGCTCCCTCCCTAAGGATATGACTGAAAACGTAATGTTGTGCCTAAGTGGATCTATCCTGGTAAATATCGATCTACATATCGCACAAAGCAATATGATCATATGTCCATTTTAGATGTTGTCTTCTCGGAAATGCTGGCAGAACTGAACCCCAGTGTGTAGTTAACAAGCTTAGGTGTGTCTTATTAAATTCACAGTAAAACCAGGAATGGATCAAACTGCTATGTAATGGGAGTCTTGTTTCCATCCCTGCACAATTTGGCAATGTATCCATTTTGTTTGGGAGAACTTTATTCAGCATGCATACCAGACAAATCAGTAGGTCCAACTTGGACACTGTGTAATTTTCCCTATGCAAATGTAGGTGGTACGGTTCCTTTTAATGGTACATGTTTTCCACTGATTACTTAACATTTAACTTGAAGACAATGTTCTTACAATAAAGACCAATATTATTTATTGATGATTGTGTTTATTATAATCAAGCTCTCAAGAGTGAAAAATAGGACTAGTAAATTCAACAACGCTATTAAACAGAATTTTAAAGGATGAATACTAAAGTTTAACTTCGGCAAATAGTATCAACCTGAAATGTTTATTATGAACATTTTCTATTAATAATTCTTCCCATTTCAAATTGGATAGGGATGTGGATTTCTTTTTTTGACCTGATCAATCAAGACACTCCACAGCAAATCAATTGGCTCAAGGTTATGAAGACTGGAGTGGATTGTGGTGTCAATTTTGATTAACCTTTTTTTTTTTTAATTAAATACATCCTGCACTTATGCATGTTTTCTGCCATTGTGCCATTGAAAGATTTACTATACAGGCTAATTTCACTATAACAAACCCCCCCTGGGACCTGGAGAAATCAGGGTGTTCACTATAATAGGGCTTTGTATTTTTCTGTATCGGGAATAATGACAAAACGACAAATTTGAATTGAACAAAAATATATAGTACTTTTCTATGAATTTTCCTTCGCATTGATCAACATTTTAAATGGTGTTGTGACAAGGTACTCATGTCACATGTGTGGGTAACCGCATTGCAAGACAGAGGAGTTGGAGTTGAAACGCTGGCACAGGCGCAGGATTTATTAAACACAAAACAGAAAGTAAACAAACTGGTCATGTGACGCTACCAACGATGGTAACGCACAGAGGACACATACAAGACAGACAGGCAGCAAGTCTCAATCGAGCATCCGTCTGTTAACAGTCATTTGATCAAACATAACAACTCCAAAAAGCACACAAAACAAACCTGTTTCCACATATAACTTACACAGACACTAATTTCCCCCTGTGGTGTGTTTAAAAGAAAAGAGTAAAGAAATGAAAAAGGAAAGAATGTACACTTGCATGCTGAATACAGTAATTACATGTCCTTTCTCATGAAAAAAACTATCCAGCATAGATTGCTCCTCACGCCCGTTTGTGTGAAGATGACTGACAGGCAACGATTGCATTCGTCATGTATGATTCATACTACAATAGGTCATCTTTTGAATTAGCATTATCTTTGAATTAGTCAACCATGGTCTTTGTTTTCACTGAGAGAATAACACACTTGACACTGGAGAAAGTTCAATGTCAGTCAGTACGAGTGTTCCCTCTAAGCTTTTTAGATGCTGAGAAACTTGCTATTTTGACTGAGAGAGAGTAGATTATCAGTGAGAAACCTTCAGCCACGCATTAACCCTTTTAATATATTTGTTGCATTATACCATTTTGAAACAATATTCCAACACAAGTATCTCAACAATTGTACAATTTACTTTAAATTTAAACAAGACATTTATTGTGGCTCTGCCTCTGATTTTGAATCATCCTCTGATCCTATGCAGCCCTGTCGGTGGTTATCATAGATATAGACTGCATGCTTAACTGGTGGCCTGCATAAAATTGCTTTATATTACTGCATAAAACACTGACATCTGCACTGCCTTCAACTGTAACCATCTTTAGGGCTACTAATTGTTCCATTATTGGGAATACCAAATTCTGTTTTTCAAAAATGGCTAATTACATTTGTTTAATAATTAAATATGGCATTTGAACATAAATATAATGTTGGTAGTTAAAATGAGTATGTTTAATAAATATTACCACAGTTCACTTGTTGCTGTACTAGTAAAGCAACTGAAGACACTCCAAACCTGTTTATAGACATCACTTGGCTCATTGCTGGCATTAAAATAAGAAGGAAAACCTAAGACTTGTATTACAACTGTTCAGAAAACCAAATGTCCACCACAGTTGTGAGAATCATATTTACATTCTTCCACTAACACAGTTCAGTCTACAAATAAAGGTGTTTTGAAAAGACCTGTTTAGCTTATTGCTGGCATTTACAATAACAATAAAAATTATGAAACAGTTTAGTAACAGTCCAGCAATGTCATGTGAGAGTAATCCTATGTACAGTACGCCACAAATTAAGTTTAGCGTTTTACTGGCATTACAATAATAACCAGGATAAAATATGAAACACTGACAAAGGTGTGTTGACTGACTCGTTGCTCTAAAACAGGTTCACTGCTGTGCATTACCCGATTGTTATTTAAATAGCGCCCCATTTAATGTAAGCGCACAATTAATCCTCTCAATTGTTTCTTTCCTAATTCTGCAGTGTTATTTGCAAGATTTAAAGAGGTGTGTCTCCAGACAGACTGTCTTTATGAAACCAACGGTGTGCAGTGTAGTGACTACATCCTTTACACAGTAAAGTGATCAATTTCCTTTAAGGACTGTATAGAAAAATAGTTTTGAGCTAATTTCTTCGTCATCAGAAAATATAATTCAATTAAGAAACGGCCATGGTTTAAAATGGCTAATTATAGCTTCATTAAAGGCAGGTAGTGTGGAAAGAAATAAACTAAACAATAATGAAATACGCAATTAATTTAGCTTATTTACTTCGGTAAAGCTCTGCCTTGAGCGCAGTACCTTAGTCTTAGTTTTTCAGCATAGAAGAATGCAGTGCTTTGCCATTGTTGCAGTCTTATTTGCTTTCTTATTCTCTATGTGTTTTACGACTGGCATTATGATATTTAATGGTATTGACTGGTACATGATCATGCGAATTACAGCAAAACTTTATACTATCCCACCATCCGCATATAGATAATCAGATTTCTTTTAGCTCTGCCTTACTGAAACATTGCTTTTTTTTTTTCTTCGTTGGTGCAGCTGCCATGTTGAGTTTCAGCAGAGACATGGAGTGAAGTCACATGATGAATTTACTTGCAAAAAAAAATAATGGGCATGGTATGTCGTCTTTAATTACTATACACTTAAATGTGTATTTTTGACTAATGTGCTGGTTGCATTTTTACCAGTTTCAAAATGCTTCAGATTTCTGAAATGGTTGTTTTTTTAAAAGGGAAATAAAACAAAAACAGTCAAAGTGTGAGTATTGCGATTTTTTATTTGTTTACCTGAGTATTTATACTTCTAAATAATGCAGGAAGATTGTGCTTCGCTGATTTTAGTATTCAATTATACGACGAGTTAAAAACTAAACTTCATGAGCAGCACCGAGCAGCACTCTCTATAGAGGCAGAATTGCCAGACACCTGCTTCGCCCGCCCTGTACCAGTAGATTCGCTGGTGCCCGAGCAAGCTCTGCACTAATGTGATGTGCATTTTTACAGAGGGAAATCGGAGAATCAGACACAAATATACTTATGTTAATGCTTTGTAAGAATTCTCTCAAAATAATAGGTTTACCTCAAGAGGCTGGAGTCTCGGTTAAGGTTGATATTTATGATAATAACTTGCGAAGGTTAGTAAACTGAGCGCGAAGGTTAGTAAACTGAGTGCGAAGGTTGTCGCCAGTTACCGCGAAAAATGAGAGCATTTTAGCCTTAAGGGGCGTTCACACCGGACGCGGCAGGGTAAAGTCAGTGGGCGGTCCGACGTTACGTCACGGCTGCAGGTACAGTGGCTTTTGGTAACCGAGCAACAAACAGTAAATGCCAGCGGGAAAATAAAACTGTTTTGACAGAACTGAAGACACTGACAAAAGACAAAACTGAAGAGCGAAACATTATAAATATTTTTTTATGAAACCTAATTCTAACCCCCACACCACCACAACCCCCCCCTCATTTTGTATTAATTTTGTTAAAAACTGTTAAAATATAATAAATGTACACCAAATAAAACGTTTTGCTTTATCTTTTAAAAAGTCTTCTGCAGTTAATTTATCCCAAAAAAAAATGATTACGTTATGTAGCACCACAATCACCCCGAAAGACCCGACACACTCCTACCCCCCCCCCCCCCCCCCCCCCCGGTTGCTTTTAATATATATATATATATATATATATAATATATATATATATAATATATATATATATATATATATATATATATAATATATATATATATATATATATATATATATATATATATATATATATTACACACACACAAACACACACACAATACTTTGAAGAATGCACAGCAAACAAAAAAAAAAAATGTGATCGCTCTGCTGTATGATCGTCATGGGTACATGACATCCTGAAGAAAAGAAAACAGTACGGCGAATACATCATTGTCAACCATAGGCTTTATCTTTTAAAAGTTTGTCTGCAGTTAATTTATCAAAAAAAATATGCTTACGTTATAGTAGCAGGTGCATAATTATTTTCAATGTGGAGTTTAGCACAAAAAATATATATTACCTCATTTACGTAATTATGTATATTTAATATTCACTCGGTAATCCCATTTGTACACCCACAGACCACCATTCTACATTTTTTATTAATATCACGGTAACTATTAATTGTTGTATTATACAGCTTTTCCTCCATTTTATTTTTTTATTTCTTCCTCGCAAAGGAACCTCCTACTCTTCCCTGATTGGCTGCTGGTAGATTACGTCACGGCACGGCAAAAGTTGAAAATATTTTATCTCTTGCGCGCCGCTCCGCGGTGCTGCGTCCCTCTGCCGCTGCGTGTAACCGCCTTCATTGAAAACCATTGCTTTTGCCGCGCCGCGTCTGGTGTGAACGCCCCTTTAGAGGGAGTGCTGGTCAGTACTGGGATTGTTGTATCCGTGTCGGTCCTGTACGTGATCGTTCTAATAGGGCTAATTTGCATTGAACAAATCGGTGCTTGCTGTTGGGATCGTTAAAAACGGGTGTTCGTTCTAGTGAAGTTAGCCTGTGTTTTCAGTGGAGAGTATTGACTGTGTTTCCTGTATATCCTTGTAAGCATTAAAACCTCAACCCCTTACTAAGAATCTCTGATTTTAAGTGTATTGCATTTAAAAAAAAAAACAAAACAAAACAAAAAACTCTGTCCATCAGCAACAGACTGAAATCAAACCAGTTGTAGCAGCTTGGACTGGCAGAAACCAGGCTCTCACTCTTTTGGATGAAGCAAGGGAGTTGCCTGGTAAATGTTGATTGAGAAGGATACAAGAGGCTGGACTCATTTTACTTTCAGAGAAATATTGTAGTTAAGTGACCAAACATCCCGAATGTAACATTCCTGGCATTGGTCTAATGAAATATCCTTTAAGGAAAGGGCCTTTCCTGTTTTGTGCTTTGTGACCCATTTTAAAATGTATACAAAGGGGGGGGGTTATTTCAAAGCTTAGTGACATTTGTTGAGAATCTTTTTGGAACTGAAAAGTTAAATTTTGTAGATAATTATCTAACCATAATGTGTTAACAGGGCAAAACAGAATATTAATTTTAAGTTGAAATACACAAAAAGGTAACTAAATAATATATATATATATAATTTTAGCTCAAAGAGCCAGCTGCAAGGAAAGAATGTGTTTAAACTAATAGTTAAAGTATTTGTTATATATATATGTGACCACTTTAAATTCCTCCCAATGATATTTGTGCTTTTATTTAACTGTATTAAGTGACCACCTGTCTAACGCGACCACAATTCTATTATCCAGCAATGGACTCAAACCTATATTAAGCACCCTTACACAGGGCTGTTATAAGAAAAATATGGTTTTAAATGGTACGTCCTAAATTCAAAGGAATACGATAACCATTTTAGTGATCTTTTATCCATAATCAGTAAAACAACAGCGCTCTCTTGTAAAGGAAGAGAGAAAACATGGAGAAACAAAAGGTCCTCCCTAGATGACAGAATTAAAGTTATTAAACTTGTAAAGACAGTAAGTGCCAGAAAAACTGCTGGAAAATTTGGCACTAGAAAGACACAGATACAGCATTTTGAAACAGAAACTAGGGTTTGAAGTTTTAGGTTTATTTTTATTTTTGTTCACATGACCGTGTTTTGAGACGATTCAATATCTTAATTAAATTGTTAGTTACTAAACAAAGTCGCTTCATTTTACCTTGATATCCTGATTGACTTGCTGATTCTGTTTTACCACCTTCATTATTTGAACACAGGACCAAGCAATGACATTAATCACTTCCCCCAGATGCTACTTTAACTTTCATTTCATTCTCGCACTTGCCTGGGAACTATGTAGCTTTTAAGAGACCACCTGTGTTGAGGCCACTATTAGATTGTCCCTTGAGTGGTCTCTTAATACAGGTTTGCCTGTGTGTGTGTGTGTGTGTGTGTGTGTGTCTAATATATATATATATATATATATATATATATATATATATATATATATATATATATATATATATATATATATATATAATATATAATTTTAGTTCAAAGAGCCTATATATATATATATATATATATATATATATATATATATATATATATATATATATATATATATATATATATATATATATATAAATATAATTAGCTCAAAGCGCCAGTGGAGCATGTGTTTTGAATCAAAACATAGGAGGTATTTATAGGTGTTTGACGGCATGACAACTACTTGTTATTGTTTCTGTTCAAATCCATGATTTATTCTTACATGATGTAATAGTGTTCTATATATTGTAACATCATTTTTACTTGATTTGGCCTCCCCAGCGCATCAGCATGCACAACTTTTGTTTATTTATTTATGTATTTATTTATTTAAATGTTAGATTTATTGGAGTTAATTAGTTCATTATTTTCTGTTGAGTCCCGCTGGCATAATCATGTTCAGTCTATTTATCCATTTACTTTTTTAATCTTCTGTATGTCGCATTATCTAATTTTAGCTGTTCTAATACTACAAACATTACATTATTTGTCATATTCTTGACTGGTGAAGTGCTGTACTGTTGGTTCACTAATTTTTTAAATTTTTAATTAATGAAAGGTGGTTCTGAATTCTTTTATATAAAGTTGTTCCAGTCTTCAACATATTTTATTTCATCACATTTTTCACAGGCTATTCCTTAAACCACATTGCTATTTTTACAGTAGGTATTAGTTTTTAGTGGATATGTGTTGTTCTTATGTTTAATTATATATTTTTTTTTACTTTTGTCCATTTACACACTTTTTACATGTACTAGTGCAAGTATTTGTAGAACCTATTCTGTCAATTATTCTTTTATGTTTACTGTGAACTAAAATATCACCTAAATTAGCTTCTCTTTTGAATGCTACAACTGGGGCTTTAAATACTTTTTAAAATTTTTCTGAATTCTGGGCTCCCGAGTGGCACATCCAGTAAAGGCGCTCCGCGTGGAGTGCAGGATGCGCTCTGTAGTCTGGACATCGCAAGTTCGAGTCCAGGCTATTCCACAGCCGACCGTGGACGGGAGCTCCCAGGGGGCGGCGCTCAATTGGCCGAGCGTCGCCCGGGGGGAGGGAGGGTTAGGTCGGCCAATGTGTCCTCGGCTCACCGCGCACGAGCGACCCCTGTAGTCTGGCCGGGCGCCTGCGGGCTTGCCTGTAAGCTGCTCGAGAGCTGCGTTGTCCTCCGACGCTGTAGCTCATGGGTGGCTGCATGGTGATTCTGCAGTGTGAAAAAAGCGGTCGGCTGACGGCACACACTTTGGAGGACAGCGTGTGTTCGTCTTCGCCCTCCCGAGTCAGCGCAGGGGTGGTAGCGGTGAGCTGAGCCTAAAAGTAATTGGACATTCTAAATTGGGAGAAAATAATAAAAAATAATTGGCAATGACTAAATTTATAAAAAAATAAAATAAAAAAAATAAAAAATGAATTTTTCTGAATTCTGTAGAATCCACAAGTGTTTCTAAATTATCTTAGAAATATTGGGCAAAAGTTTAGTAATCTGCCTCTATAGCAGTGTGGAGTAGTGGTTAGGGCTCTGGACTCTTGACCAGAGGGTTATGGGTTCAATCCCCAGTGGGGGACACTGCTGTTGTACCCTTGAGCAAGGTACTTTACCTAGATTGCTCCAATAAAAACCCAACTGTATAAATGGGTAATTGTATGTAAAAATAATGTGATATCTGTGTAATGTAAAATAATGTATAATGTGATATCTTGTAACAATTGTAAGTTGCCCTGGATAAGGGCGTCTGCTAAGAAATAAATAATAAATAATAATAATAGCCCAAGAATCTATACTCCCGTCACTTAATTTCCTTTTTTTCAATATGGGTCACTGATATATATGATTGAGAAACCAATATGAAGTTCTAAAGACATTTGTGTAATCTAACTTTTATTTTGCCCTATAAAGTTTACACTAACTGACCACATGACTCGGACTCTAATGTATTGATTGTCAATGATGTACATGTAACTGTCCATTTATATTGGCACAAGAAATACTGTGTAAGCAAATTACATTAGTGATAAAATGATTGCTTCAAAGTGCTGTCTGGATTTTTTTCCAATGGGGCAAAAAAACAAGAAAGTCAGTTCACACTGACCCTCGTTGTTTGAGCCCACTATTTGAGATGATCATCAGGGAATATGTCTTGGTGCTTTTTTTTCTTGTGAGATCTAACTTTTTCTAGATATCAAAATACATGATCCATTTCATCTTTTTGCAGAATTCAAAAATTAAAGTTTGATTTCTCTCCTTCGTGCATCGGATTTAAAAGTATTGTAGCAGTATGTAAAATTCCTCATTTAACGGCACAACAGCAAAAGGAAATAAAAAATGTTACCCATGCACAGAACTGCTTAAAACATAAGGCAATGCAATTCAGCAAAAGATTTCAAAGTAACACCACCAGTTTCCAGAATTAAAACAGCATCCAAAGTCAGTCTTCAAAATCGCAGAATATAGTGCTCGATAAGGCCCTAATGTCACAGTTCACTTGCAAATGAAAATGCACAAAAGTATAAAGATCACAGATTTTTAAAAAATGCATCACAGTATCTAAAACTGTTTAATGATTAACTTTTACATTACCGTGCCTTGTCTCATTCGCTTTGATTTTGGAGGAAGTGCTGTGTAACTGCAGTGCACAATAAAGACAGACTGATTTGCCATCCCAGAAAAAAAAAAGAAAACGCAGGCTGTGATGGTTAAACAAGTCAATTATAATATTGAAGAGATGGGCTTTGTATCAGAAAACTGGAGTCGGAAATCGCGTGTGATGGGTAAGTGCATTAATTTGTTACATATACGCAATGGTGATTGATTTTATTTAATATAAAGGCCGTAAAACATGACTGACGTGTATCTGAGTGTCGTATATCCGAGTGCAGACTGTAAAACTAAGGGAGGAAGAGAGAAGAATAAAGGAGTAAGCCTTTTGCCTATTTGATATTTAAACTGTGGGAAAAGAATGTTTAGCCAAATGTGTCACTTCCCTAAGAACACAGAATACAGTTCAATCACCTTTCAAGTTGTCATAACATTTAGGGTACATGAATGCTTTCCTGCCATCTGGCTGCTTCACTTAATATTGAAACCAAATTGCCTTCATACTAGCAGTCTCTGTAAAATAGCTAATTTTTAAAGTATCTAGTTTCTCTAAAGTCTATGTTCATCCAACACTTTTCACATTTAATTTGGAAGCTAATTTTCATGACACCACTTCCTTATTATATATTGTTTATTTTCTGTAGTGTTTTTGGACCAGTAAGCAGTAAGATAGATTAAAACAGTTTGCAGTATTGCACTTGTATGAGGTTTATTTCATTTATTTAAATAACTTCAACTCTGTCGTGCAAACTTCAAAGCAGGACACATTTGGATATGTGTTTATAGCTTCTGAAGGCTTTATGCTGTTCTGCATTAGTTTTAATTTCCAATAAAGAAACTCTATTCATGGCTTTTGGTAGGTAAGTTAATGTTCTGTATCATTTGAGGTCTTGCAGTGGCGCTGGTACTCCCACAGGTTAGGGAGGCAAAACCATTGTGCTAAAGCAGACTCTCCTGGCCAGGCAGTTGGTGAGCTCAGACAATCCCCTTCAGGGCTAGTCTTTGTCCTCCGGAGACTGGTAGCTCACTGGTATCCAGTCTTCAGTTCCTGGGTGTAAAAGAGATTGTGGGATCGAAGGACAAACACTGAACTTTCAGGTCTCCTGAACTGGGTGGACAATTGCTGCGGTGATGGAACCTACTTGAACATTCTACGTTTTAAATTAAAAATCAATTTGAGAGGGCGACATGTCGTCCTTCTTTCTTTAAGACTTTGATTTATGACTGTTGGAATAACCATCTGTTGCATAATTATTGTATGAACTTGTGCTGAGGGTGAGCTAGAAGAAATTTGTCAATCTGCGTTAACATTCAATACTTGTTCTCTGGAGTTTGCGTCAGTCCAGATCATTCAATCATACTGTTGCTTGAATATCTTCAGAGTTGGTTAAAAAAATGTTTTCCTGTGTTGTGCAATTAATTTTCGCCAAGTTCGCCACGGTGGCAAAGGCTTTGAAAAATGTACTTGTGTAAGATTATGCCAGCATGATTACTTTGAACGTGTGCTGCCTGGTAGATGAAGCAATACAGACTATTTTTGTTTTGTTTCATTTCATTTCACCCAATGAAAGCCATTTAGCTTGATTACAAACATACACACCAACGTTGTGTTTGGCGGTACAGAGGTTCTAATTAGAAACAAAAATATGACTGTAGTCAGTCGTTGTTTGCTCTTTAAAATATGCTGAATATAGTAACAGAATGGTTCCAAGAAGATTCAGAAGAGGAACAATTAATAAAAGAATAAACACATTTATTATTAAGACAAAAAAAATTAGTCTCACTATGATTTATTGAGTTTTAATTTTGGAATCGGTGCAATATTACTGTCAGTCCTGGGTGAAATAATACAGTCGTGGCTGTACAATCCTACTTTAATAATATTACACGCTTGTGTAATTAGAGCTGCGGCTGGTCAGGGAGGCATTTATATTAACATACACTTATATCACTGTCTACCTGCAGTTTCGCGTTCTGCAGTGGAAAGAAAACCGCGACACCGTCAAAATAATGTAAAGGTGCAGCACATGAATATCTGCAAAACAATTCTGAATTTAGGGAATCTGCGAGCTTGTTTTTTCACGTGGGACTAAGTTTGGCCTTGATTAAATGGGAATCGGTATAGTGCACTTTAAATATACTGTATGTGTAAGTAAAGGGTAGGGTCTGGCATAAAGTGTTTTAAAATAAAATACACTTTTTGTCTTGCTGAAACAGTATGTTTGTTTATTCTTAACAATAATATAAACAAATGTCCACAAAAATTGTGTAGTAAAATTGTATTGTTTTAGCCTTGTGAAGTTGTTAAAGGCAGACAGTACCTATTATGAATTCTACCAGTGACAGCTTGCTATTTTTTTGCCATTCAGGCTTGCACTGGAAGCTGAAACGCTTACCTACCGGTATATTATTTGTGTTTAGGGAAACCTGTGGTGAGTGCGGTGTTTAGGGGAGAGGGTTGTTGGACACAATTGTAGTCAATATGTTTATTGTATTGTGTACAATAAAACAGTTTTATGGTTTTCTTTAATATTGTTTGGTGTAGCTTAAGTTTTTCCATTGTGGCTAAAAAAATGGTAAGTTACTTTAGCCACAGTGGCTAACTAAATGAAAGTCTTAGAGGGAACGTAGCATGAATGATTTAATTATATAGGACTAAGTCTATTTTGATGGATTAAATAAAGATTTATGATGAGGCCAATACTGTATATGAGTAGTATAATGAGTAACTGAGTATTTTCGAACTCTGAGGGTTCCACCTTTGACAGTCATGTGTATCCTGTTGTGTTTTTCTTTTTTTTTTTTACTTTCTTGTATTAGTTTAAGTCTGGATTATGTTAAACTGTTTGTTTTTGTTTTGTTATTATTTTGCCTGGGCCTCAATTTTATATACAGACGTGCTCAAATTTGTTGGTACCCTTACAGCTCATTGAAATAATGCTTCATTCCTCCTGAAAAGTGATGAAATTAAAAGCTATTTTATCATGTATACTTGCATGCCTTTGGTATGTCATAGAATAAAGCAAAGAAGCTGTGAAAAGAGATGAATTATTGCTTATTCTACAAAGATATTCTAAAATGGCCTGGACACATTTGTTGGTACCCCTTAGAAAAGATAATAAATAATTGGATTATAGTGATATTTCAAACTAATTAGTTTCTTTAATTAGTATCACACATGTCTCCAATCTTGTAATCAGTCATTCAGCCTATTTAAATGGAGAAAAGTAGTCACTGTGCTGTTTGGTATCATTGTGTGCACCACACTGAACATGGACCAGAGAAAGCAAAGGAGAGAGTTGTCTGGGGAGATCAGAAAGAAAATAATAGATAAGCATGGTAAAGGTAAAGGCTACAAGACCATCTCCAAGCAGCTTGATGTTCCTGTGACAACAGTTGCAAATATTATTAAGAAGTTTAAGGTCCATGGAACTGTAGCCAACCTCCCTGGGCGCGGCCGCAAGAGGAAAATCGTCCCCAGAGTGAACAGAAGGATAGTGCGAATGGTAGAAAAAGAACCAAGGATAACTGCCAAAGAGATACAAGCTGAACTCCAAGGTGAAGGTACGTCAGTTTCTGATAGCACCATCCGTCGCTTTTTGAGCGAAAGTGGGCTCCATGGAAGAAGACCCAGGAGGACTCCACTTTTGAAAGAAAAACATAAAAAAGCCAGACTGGAATTTGCTAAAATGCATATTGACAAGCCACAATCCTTCTGGGAGAATGTCCTTTGGACAGATGAGTCAAAACTGGAGCTTTTTGGCAAGTCACATCAGCTCTATGTTCACAGACGAAAAAATGAAGCTTTCAAAGAAAAGAACACCATACCTACAGTGAAACATGGAGGAGGCTCGGTTATGTTTTGGGGCTGCTTTGCTGCGCCTGGCACAGTGTGCCTTGAATCTGTGCAGGGCACAATGAAATCTCAAGACTATCAAGGCATTCTGGAGCGAAACGTACTGCCCAGTGTCGGAAAGCTCTGTCTCCGTCGCAGGTCATGGGTCCTCCAACAGGATAATGACGCAAAACACACAGCTAAAAGCACCCAAGAATGGATAAGAACAAAACATTTGACTATTCTGAAGTGGCCTTCTATGAGTACTGATCTGAATCCTATCGAACATCTATGGAAAGAGCTTAAACTTGCAGTCTGGAGAAGGCACCCATCAAACCTGAGACAGCTGGAGCAGTTTGCTCAGGAAGAGTGGGCCAAACTACCTGTTAACAGGTGCAGAAGTCTCATTGAGAGCTACAGAAAACGTTTGATTGCAGTGATTGCCTCTAAAGGTTGTACAACAAAATATTAGGTTAGCGGTCCCATCAATTTTGTCCATGCCATTTTCATTTGTTTTCTTATTTACAATAATATGTTGAATAAAAAATCAAAAGCAAAGTCTGATTTCTATTAAATATGGAATAAACAATGGTGGATGCCAATTACTTTTGTCAGTTTCAAGTTATTTCAGAGAAAATTGTGCATTCTTCGTTTTTTGTGGAGGGGTACCAACAAATTTGAGCACGTCTGTGTATATATATATATATATATATATACAAATGTGCTTTTGGTAAATTTTTATGAACGTTTAAACTCTTTGTAATGTCAGCGTTTAAACCATGTCTACATACACACACTTTATATTACGTTCTGATACTGGCAGCCTTGGTTAGTATTAGTTAGTGTTAGAGGAGGACTTGCATGGACACAGTTAGTGATGAACCTAATGATCCTTGTGAACCCGGTCAGACAAACCAGCATAAGAGAGAAAAGAACCTCAACGGGCACAAGCCTGGAGTTAAATGGCCAAGAGCTTGTGAGAAAACTGCATGGGACACAGTAAACACAGATCTCTGCGTTGCATTGGAAAGATTAAGTGGAACAGTTGAAAAGAAGCTGGATAAATTTGGGGACATCATCTACGCATATGGAAGTGAGAGGTTTGGAGTTGAAAAAAGGAAGGAAAAAGTACAAACTATTCCTGGAAAGTCTAGACGGCAGCAGGAGATTGAACGCTTAGTTAGAGAAAGGAGACAGCTGAGGAACCAATGGAGAAGAGCAGAACAAAGTCAGAAGGAGGGACTCAATCTCTTACAAAGGGTCATAAAAGATAAGCTTGCAACATTGCGCAGAGCTGAGCGCCTACGGAAACGCTACAAAAAGAAGGAGCGTACGAGAGCTAACTTTTATAAAGACCCATTCAAATTTGTAAAGAAGTTATTCACCAGTGAGAAGAATGGCACACTAAAAGCATCTAAGGTTGAGCTGGAGAGATATTTGGAGGAAACACATACAGATTCAAAAAGGCAGGAGCCTATGTCAATTCCGTCAGACATCCCACCTATCAATCCACCAGAATACCAAATGGAGGACTGTGCACCTAAGTGGAAAGAAATAGAGCAAGCTGTGAAAAAAGCAAGGGCTTCATCATCTCCAGGGCCTAATGGAGTTCCGTACAGAGTGTACAAGAGTGCTTCAGGAGTTCTACGAATTCTGTGGAAATTGATGAAAGTGGCATGGGAAAAACAGGTTGTACCAAGAGCATGGCGCCGAGCAGGTGGAGTCTTTATACCTAAAGAAAAAGAGTCTACAAGCATCAGTCAGTTTCGTCCCATTTCCCTATTAAACGTAGAAGGCAAGATTTTCTTCAGCATTATTGCTCAGAGATTGTCGGCTTACCTATTAAAGAACTGCTTCATTGACACTTCAATACAAAAAGCGGGCATTCCAGGTTTCCCAGGTTGCTTAGAACACATCAATGTGATCTGGCAACAAATTCAATCAGCTAAAAAGGAGAGGAAGGAGCTCCATGTGACATTCCTGGATTTGGCTAATGCATATGGTTCAGTGCCACATGAACTACTTTGGGCAGCATTTGATTTTTTCAGTGTACCGATGACAATAACAAATTTAGTGAAAGCCTATTTTGGAGATTTGCAATTCAGTTTTTCAACTTCAGAATTCAGCACTACATGGCAATGCCTAGAGGTTGGAATAATGGCAGGATGCACCATTTCTCCACTGGCTTTTACCATGGCAATGGAAGTAATCATTAGGGCATCAAAATGGGTAGTAGGAGGAGAGCGCTTGGCTTCTGGAATGCGACTACCACCAATTCGAGCATACATGGATGACATGACAACCATGACTACAACAGTAGCCTGCACTAATCGATTATTGGGCAAATTAACCAATAACATTGAATGGGCACGAATGCAATTCAAGCCCACTAAATCAAGGAGCATCTCTATAATTAAAGGCAAAGTAGTAGATAAAACATTCTTCATTAATGGTGAGGCAATACCAACAGTGTCTGAGAAGCCAGTGAAGAGTCTTGGGAGATGGTACGACGGGGATCTAAAGGACACAGTTCGTGTGGGAGAAGTTAGACAACAAGCAGTGGAAGGGTTGAAGAGCATAGACAGCTGCGCTCTACCAGGTAAACTAAAACTCTGGTGCTTTCAGTTTGGTCTACTGCCGAAGTTGCTGTGGCCACTGACTGTGTACGAGGTTTCTTTGACAACAGTAGAGAAGCTGGAAGCTTTAATCAGTTCATACATCAGGAAATGGTTGGGAGTTCCACGCTGCCTCAGCAGAGTGGGACTTTATGGTAAAGGAATACTGCAGCTACCAGTCTCTGCTCTAACCGAGGAGTTTAAGTGCGCCAAGGTCAGACTGGAAATGACATTAGTAGAGTCACGTGATAAATGCGTAAGGGAGGCAGCACCTGTGTTGAAAACTGGAAGAAAGTGGGCGGCAAAGAAAGCTGTGGAGGATGCAAAGGCTGCCCTTCGAATTGGTGATATCATGGGGCAAGTTCAGCATGGAAGAGGGGGTCTTGGTTTCAGTTCAACTCCTCCTACATGGCACAAGGCAGCCCCAGCTCAAAGAAGGAAGCTGGTAGTCAACGAGGTGCAAAAGCAGGAGGAGAGGATGAGGTGTATAAAGGCCATTTCCCAGGCCAAACAGGGAGAATGGATGAGATGGGAGAGTGTGGAACAACGCAAGATTGGCTGGTAAGACCTATGGTCAATGGAACAGAGCAGGATCAGTTTCCTCATCAGGTCAACATATGATGTTCTCCCATCACCACAGAACCTAAATCTCTGGGTAGGAGAGGATCCCTCATGTCCTTTGTGTTCATCACCTGCAACATTACGGCACATTTTGACAGGATGTAAGGTGGCTCTTAGCCAAGGACGGTTTACTTGGCGCCATGACCAGGTGCTGCGATGTTTGGCCTTAGCATTGGAAGACAAGCGTAACATGACCAATAAGTTGCCACCTGTTCTATCAAAACATTACACACAAAAGACAACATTCCTCCGCCCAGGAGAGCAACCACCAAGAAAAGGTGTTAAAACCAATCCTCGCCCAGGACAACTGGAAGCTGCTAGAGACTGGAAAATGCTGGCAGATGTTGGTCAACGGCTTATTTTTCCACCTGAGATTGCCACCACTAACCTTCGACCAGATATTGTCTTGTGGTCTGGATCAGCACGCCTTGTTCACCTGGTAGAGTTAACAGTGCCATGGGAGGACGCTGTAGATGAGGCGTATGAGAGGAAGAAACTGCGGTATGCTCAACTAGCCACTGAAGCGGAACAGCGAGGATGGAGAGTTCGGGTTTACCCAGTGGAAGTGGGTTGTCGAGGATTTGTGGCACACTCTACAACCCGGTTTCTCAGAGACGTCGGATTCAGTGGCCAAGAGTTGCGTCGCACAGTGAAGAACTTATCTGAAGCAGCAGAGAGGAGCAGCAACTGGCTGTGGTTGAGACGGAAAAATTCTGGCTGGGGACAGGTAAGTAAGCTGGGCTGAGTTGAGTGGGGGACGGAGGGGGGTGATGCTGGGACGCCAGAATCACCGTCGAGCCCTCTTGAGGTGTCGTGGGCTAGTCGACGAAACACTGAGGATGGAAGGTGCCCACTTGAAAACCCCAGAGATGTACCCTACTTAGCTCAATCCAGACGGTTGTCATGCTGATGCGCTGGGGAGGCCGCACTTTGGTTGATCCCCGGAGCCAGCATCGCAGCCGTTGTGTGTGCTGATGCGCCAGGGAGGCAAAATAAGCTGATCCCTGGAGCCAGCATTACACTTCAGCCATTAACACCAGACAGAAGGATATCTACATCATCATATGGAAGGAAACGTAAATGGATGGAGACGCATATGGATCACATTAGTTTACTGTAAAGCTACGTCTTGGTTGGTGCTTATCTTGGCGAGAGCCGAGTTCAAATCAGCATGTTCAGCAAGTTTTAACATCTACTCTCGTGTAATGGAAATCATTTTTCTAAGCAAATAAATCCTATATAATCATAATCATATATCGCAAAGACTTAACTACAAAGTAAAAAAATAAAAAATAAAATAAACATGTACACATCAAAGTATATATTGAAATGTTTATTTATGGTTGTAATTAAAGTTGCTAGTGAAGATATAGATTTATACTATATACATATTGAACACATTTTCGGATAGTATAATGTTTTTAGAATAGTGTGTTTCTTAAAGGTTCATTTAACAACAAAAAAACAGGAACCAATTCTATTTTTTTTTTTTGTAGTTTTTGCCCAAAATTATATGGTTTAAAAAAAAAAATTGAGATGATCATCATCCACTGTACAGCACAGAACCGAAAACGAGTTGTGCTTACAATTTAAAAAAAAGTAGGAAATACTTTCACTTCTGGAAAAGGTAATGAAGGGATAAAATAGCACAAAGTTTGGAATTTTAAGGAGCACTGTGACTGATATTAAAAAGTCTGCCTCAAATTTAAAAGTTTGCGGTCTTTGATAGTAGCGGTGGAATTTTTGAGATCTATTGTTGCTTGAGACGAGTACTTGAGCATTACAATTTCCAAGTACTCGAATCAAACGCCACTCTCCTCTACATACTGTACTAGTGTACATAAACCTCCCAAACATTGCCACAAGTCCTATTTTAAATGCCAAATTAACACACAAGTAATATTAAGTAATTCATATAATGTTTGCCTTGTTGTGCAGTTAATTGTATATGGTCAAGTCACATACTAAATATCCAATCTAGGTGGGGCTAAAAACACTCTGTATCGGACGTACTCAGAGAAATGTATTTTTCCAGCATAGGTACAGAAACATTCAGATTGCTCTGAATTAGGAAGACACTGATAATAAACTATGTTTATCCTTTAGATAAGACTTAAAGTAATGAATTGTATATCAAGTATTTCAAATGACATGCATTAGTTCTGAAATAGGAATGTTTTTCTTCAGTTTTTCTAGTGTCGGGCGTACATTTCTGAATGTGTCGGATGTCCAAATACTATTTTAAATAAAAAAAACTTTTTTTCCCCACATATCATAAATTTTACTAAGCTGTCAATGGAAGGGTTACCGTTTAAAAATATTTCAAGTGATTGATTCTATATATTAAGCCTTTTGTGCAGCTACAGTAGATACTCAGTATTGATAAATGTTATTAATACAGTTATATGCCTTATTTACTTAATTTCAGTTTGAAATGCGGTGTAACAACTAAAGCAATGTGTAGCTAGAAAATAAAACTCACAAGATGTATTTAAATGCCCCAAATTAACTTTTATTCTGACATACAGTATATTACATGCAGGATACATGAACAGTATAGTAACCTGATGTAATCTGAAGTGCAGTACACCCTGACCTGCTGAGCCTAGAATGGGGTAGTGGAAATGAATTTACCCCTATTTCCTGCAACTATTGGAGCTAATCTAAATCAAAATACAAAACTACAGTATGGAACCTTAATGCAACCTACATATGCTAACGTAGAGCCTAGAATTGGGTAGATAAAGTGAACTGTTCCCTCTTTCCTGCAACTACTGGAGCTTCAGTCTTCTTAATTGCATCCTTTTGTAAGTATACAATGTGGACAGAAGTATCAGGCCATTTCCATTTTGTTCCAGATGGGCACATGGCTTTGACTTTGTAGATGTGTTGACCATCCTCTTTACTCGGCTCGGTGACAACTTCTGGAAATATGTTGCCATCGTACTTCACTAGAACCCAGTCCCCTACCAAGAAGACTTCTTTGCAAGAGATATCCTCTTCTTGATTTGGTTGACTGCTGGACTCATTGAGGGTCTCATCCAGATCTTTGTCCTTAATTGGCACCTCCGTGAAATGTTCAGCTACAACCAAAGTATACTTTCCCTTTGGTCGAATGCTGTGAATTTGAGTATTTGCAATTAGCATGGTTCCTACCCAATGAGACTCAAGTGTATTCCTCTCCTTTTCAATTTGCTCTCTTGATGTGCAGAATATTTATTCCTGGATTTCTCTCCTTAGCTGCTCTGTAGAAGGCAAATAGTGTTGTTGTTTGACATTTTCCACTACGAACATAGTGCAAAACTGATCTTTTCACTGTTCCTCCAATCCCGTCAACAAGCCCTTTGCCATGATGTTGCGAAAAAATGCCAGCTAACTTTGAAGCTGAACTTCTCCTCCCACAAATACAGGTTTGAGAAGAAGAACCGCTGTTTGAATTGTGAGCTAGCCCCATCTGAAAGATCTTAACTTCTTCAATTGCAGGGTATTTGTTCTTTAGTGATTCAAGGATATGAAGGTGTACACACTCATTTTGGTATGGTTCAAATCATCGGACATGATAACAATGCTCTCCTTTTCTTCAGGTTCTGTGGAAATCCAAGCATATGACGTGAAGAGAGTGGCTTGATTGTGGCTCCAATGAACTGACGATTTCATTCTGATCTTTTCAGGGTAGCATTTTCAGCAAAATCAACTTGGACAACTACCTTGCACCCATCACAGGCCGCCTTTGACTTGTCCATGTACGTAGATTGTCACCTTTCTATGAACACATGGAGGAGGAAATGCTTCAGCTTACACTTCAGCTCACAGAAAGCTTCTTGTGCTGCTGTTAGACGTTTTTCATTATTTTCCCATTGAGAGTATGTGACTTCATTTGCTTGAGGTCCATACTTAAAGTTCATCTTTGCAGTCAGGTCAAATAATAGTCATGACATCACACAGTATCCTTTTGGTGAAGGCTGATATGTCATCTGGGAGGCGTGTTGATAGTTTCAGGGCAAGCAGGAGGAGATGTACATTTTCATGGTACTGGCAAACGTATACCGAATGGGGGATATCCTCAAAAAGTTTAACATTTTGAGGTCTCAAGGAACAAAACTTGCTATGACTGATCACCATCAAATTATCCTTCAAGAAGAGACTATACGCTTCAGAAAGTGACATTAACATGTAGCGACTTTGAAGATCAAATTTTATCTTCTTCTGATCCTCCTCTTTTCTGCAAAAAATCACCCTGTCCTTTTTCCCAGGTGCCTGCCATGATATTTCATCATTAATGTAGACATCTTGTACTAGTTTTTTATGTCTTCATCTAGACTATTTGAGGATCTTCTTGATTTTGACATCCAAAGCAGCAATTTTGAGCCCACTTTCTTTTGCAAGGGCACAGCAAACAGCCTTTCATTTCCTTGGGGACAGAGGAAGAGAAGTTCTTTCTCTTTATCGCTTTTCCCAATTGTTGCTTGGATCTGAAAGGACCAATTGATTTTCCTGGTGAACTAGATAACCCTGCCTCAACATTTGTGGTTTTGTTTTGCTTCCTGAATTCTTGTATATGTTTGTTTTCTGCAGCCCTGGTACTAGCCCTGTCTTAAACTGTCATTCTTTCTTCTGCTCTTTTCTTGGCTTTCCTCTCACTATCTATTTGTACCTCCTATACTTTTCTGGGTTGCACTTAACTTTGGCATGCTTCCTAGCTTGCGTATCCTTGTTTGACATAGGCATTTTTCTGTAATGAAAATTAATTTAGTTATACAGCTGCAGACAAAAGTATTGGCACACTTCATTTGAAACCAATGTTATTCCCTAATTCATTTAGTTGAATAAATATTAAGTTTTACTTCTCAATTACATATTGTCAGAATTTATTGAACACTGATTGATTGATTGAACACTGCCTAGAGAAATTCAAGATTCCAGTTGATTGAACTGAGTTAACACAGGGGGTAATAATACCTATGTCTGTCTCTCAACATAGATTTGCAGACATTGGCACCCTATATCTTAATTGAAATAGTTTACCTGCAATCTTTGAATCGGTGTTCAATGAAAAATATATAATTAATACATTAGTATAGTTTAATGAACAATGTTTATTAAAATAAATACATTAGTGAATAACAGTTTCAAATGAAGGCTGACAATACTTCTGCGATTATATAAGTACAGTATTATGCTATGTAATTACAGAAAACCTGATACTGTAGTGAGTTCATTTTGCTATGTTAATTTTGGGCTATTGTAATGAATCATTAATGTCTTTGCAACTTGACCTGTTTTTGTTTTATGATTAATATGTTTGGTAAAATATATAAGCTACACTAAGAACCTTTCTGAACAATAAAAAAAGACATTTTCCATCAGATTAATGCCGACATACTAGTATTTCCTATTAATGATGTTATCTTACCTTAGTGTGTGCTGGATGAATGTGGATTATCACACCACCTGTTCAACCATGTGCTCATACCAGGAAGTTGAAAGGGATATATGATTGCACATGAACAACAGGTCTAAACTAGAGATCGTTGTGAGCAATCAATATGGTAAATATGCTGAGGGTACCATTTGTACATTAAACCTATAGTATGAAATAATTTCAAAACGCAGGAGCAAACTAAAAAAATATGAAATTTCGGCGTCGGTCGTACTGAGAGTCAGTGTCGTTGTAAACACTATTAATTTAACAAAATTGAGTGATGATGAAATTAGCATCTTGCTAATCCAAATGTTTCAAAACTATTGAAATTCTTCTAGGGACACTTTCAAATAATTGTGTTATAAACTCTTGTGGAATGGTGTTCCACGCTTCTTCCAAGACCTTCCGAAGATCATCTTAGATGCTGGGATTCTTTTTTTACTTTTTCATTGCCCAAATAGGCCCATACAGCTTCAATTGGATTGATCTGGGCTTTCAGGGGGCCATTCCATGCATTGAAGGACTCCAGCTTCCTCTTTCTTTTGCAGATATGTTTTAATTATTCCAGCTGAGTGTTTTGGATCATTATCTTGCTGCAAGATGAAGTTTGGACCAATAAGTCTTGCACCACAGGGGATAGCATGGTGGATTAAAATGTGTTTGTACCTTGCTGCAGTCAGTATACCAGCAGTCTTCCAACACCACTTGAGGATATGTACCCCCAAACTTGAATTGAACTTCCTCCATGCTTAACACTTTGCAGTCCATTTATTAAGTGCGCGTCAGGCGCAATTTATTTTCACACTCGCAGTTAATTTTATACGCGCTGTTTAAAATGTATTTTTTCCACAGTCAAACAGGTTTAAATGGCCCTGCATATCAACAAAGCACTCACTAGGCTTCTCCAGCCCCGCCACACCCTTTCTTTCGCTATCGCTTTCATCTATGTAAGAAATAAATAATAATAAAAATAGTCGTACATACCGATCAATCATCTCCGGATCACTCGTTTTATCACCAAACTCCTCAATATTGCGATCAAAGTCATTATTTTATTACTATAACATCTGAAAAAAGCTCTGCAAATGTCCATGATAGTCTCTGTGCGCTGACGCACTCAGCCAGCTTGTTTACTATGACCGCCCCGTTATCTGATACCAGGGCCATATGTATGACTATTCATGTGATACGCCTTTTTTTTTTTTCCGACTTGTTTCGGCTCCTGTCGCTCCCACTCGGCAATTGAATGGTTTTCTCGGCTTTTTCCGGAGAAAAAACGACTAGAAACCCGTTTTTTGCGTTGCTATAATGATGTCGGACCCAGTCCGACAAAGGACCTGAGAGGAATAATTGCAATGTCGGACCCAGTCCGACAATGGACCGCAAAGGGTTAATTGTTGGCTTCAAGCAAGGCTCCTTTATAAGTTTCAGTTGTTCGTCGTCTCACATACTGTCTTCAATTAGAACCAGATAACTGAAACTTTGGCTCGTTTGTCCAAAGCACCTTTGACCATTGTTCCATAGTCCAATTTCTGTGTTCTTGTGCATATTTTAGCCTTTTAGTCTTTTTCCCCTTTCTTAACAGAGGTTTTCTCACTGCAACACATCCTTGAAATCCTGATTTCAAAAGTGACCTTCGTACTGTTGATGGATGGACAACGACACCTGAGCCTTCTGCCAGTTCTGTTGTGAATTCAACACTTGTCTTCTTTCTATTCCTTAAGGATATTATCTTCAAGTATTGCTCATCCTTGTTAGACAGCTGTTTGGGTCTTCGTCCTGGGTTTGTCAATTACAGATGTTGTTTCCCTGTACTTGATTATGCTTTGCATACCACACCTTTCCTTTTCCTTCTCCTTCCTTTTCCTTCTTTATGCAGAAACACAATTCTATGGCGGTCTTCTAATGAAATTTTAAGCTAACACTTAATCCTGGTAGATCTGTATTCTGCAGTACAAAAAGTGGGTTTTTAGCTTTATGGATGTGTAGAAAGGAACACTTGTCTGAGTCATCAATTAGATTTGATTGGTAAATGTGATGGATTAGCTGCTACAACACTTCATATTAGCTGCTCATGCACGTTTACTTTTTGTTGGGATCACAAGTTTTTGAAGATTGTGATCAGTGTGCATTAAAGATTGCTAAATGACAAGCTTGGTTTCTTCTTACCCAAAATAAGCTGTATTAATAACAGTCAAAGTTGTTATAATAGTTGAGTAAATTGTTGATGCTCATAACCTCCCTATATTGTAACTCCTGAATGTGTCTAAGACTTTTGCATATCAGTGTATAACTTATTTAACACTAGACGGACTGGAGATATACTCATACCTAGAAGCCCCGCAGCAGTCTTTCTGATGGCTGTATTCAAAACACTGTAAAACCATAATCTGTCAAAACAGGTTAATCTGTGTATAATGTGCATTTTTGTGAATTATAAATACAATATAGACATTGATGTACATACCTGAGCTCTCCATTTAGATCAAGCAATTAACCCTTAGCTTACAGTCTTTAAGATCATAGCATTGATTCTCACTGATTTTAAAAATGTTTAAATAAAATCACTTCTCTTATAATCTTAATAGAAACATTTAACAAATAATTACGTGTAACCATTCTTGAATATATATATATATATATATATATATATATATATATAATATATATATATATATATATATATATATATATATATATAAAAAAACAGAGATGACCAGTAGAATGCTCCAGTTACTGTACATCTGCTGTGAATCTGGACGGCCACCATTACGTAAGTAAAATTAGAACGTTTCTGTAATATTTAAAAATCTTATAAAGTTGTTGTAAACACGCTTTTTAATGCAATGCACATTTATTAATTATTGGTATGATCTTATGATGCGTGCTTGTAACAGGGCGAGGTGCCCTGTACATTGTTTTGTTTATTTTTAGAACGGGGTCTCCCCCTCCGCCCCTGTGCAGATTGTTTTTGTATTTATTATAATTATTATGTTTAGATGACGGCGTAGTCGTTTTGTTTATTATTTTGTAACGTGGATGGGAAGCCCCATCCACAAAATAATTAGAAAACTCGTGCAGATTGTGGCCGAGGAGTAATAGAATAATTAATTACAAGCTAGTTAAACCCCTCGGCCACGATATAAAAAGGCTGCAGCTCTCCAGCTCGGGTTGGGTGAGTGATGGAGGAGCGGAGAGAGCGAGAGTGGAAAGAAACGTAAACGCTAAAACATTTAAGCATAACAGTACAGGAACAGTGACAGCGACTGCCCAGCCTGACCTGTATGGTTTATTTATTATTTAGTGTTCGTGATTTGTTTTTGTTAAAATATTTATTTTATTTTTTGTTATTAATAAAAACGGCGGCCAGCCTTTACCTGCAGTACTTCCCTGGGGTCAGTGTTTTTACGTTCCTGCTTCCGTCTGACGTCACCGACTCAGTCACCCTGTCACACTGCTATATAAAATATCAGCATAGCCTCTCCTCAATTACCATAAAATGACTCCCACTGTCATAGCACTTTAGAAGTTAGTTGTCAAAATAAAAAAAGGACAGGGTCAAGGGATTTTTTTCAGAAATAATAGTGCAACAATTATGGACTCTTACCTCTTGTTGTAAATTTAGCCACTATTTACAAAATTGAAATCCCATGGTAATTGAATGACACTTCATTTTACACTCTTTTTTTTTAATATATATTTTTTTGTTATGCAATTTGATTTCTCCAACATTGTTTTATTACATTTTAATTTAGAAGATAAGCAAGGGCAGCAAAACGGACACAAAATAAAGGACAAATAAAGGAAGTAGGTAGGCCATATTCACAGACAGTACAATTGAATTCAATTTTTATGTTTATAAGAGGTAACTTTTTTTTGGAAAGACATTGGTGCTGAAACAACTATGTGAATACATTGATTTTAATGCAAATTTTGCTGTCCTCAATGAATATTTTTATAATTTTGGTTAATTGTATCTGTCTTAAAAAGGACTATTTGGGATGACAAGTTTGTAATTGTATCATTACTGCGTGTATAATTATTTATTGCTAGTTTTTGTGCTGTTTTTTTGTACTGAAATAGTACATCAGGTTCAAACACCCAGAATCATACACACACACACAGTGGGTGAATAAGTATCCTTAAAAACAATTGCATAACTTGGCCTTGAATTATATTTTCATGTAGCTCGCACCTGAATTTCTCTTTTCATAGATCTTTTCATAGAAAACAAATGTATTGTGCACACTGGGCTCATAAATGGAAGCAGAAAGTGTGTAATTGATTATTTGAATCGTATTTAAAATGTTATCTGTTTGAGATTCAACAAAAGAAAAAAAAAAAAAAAATACAAATTACTCCAGTTATAATGCTTGAAAAAAAAAAAACACTTTATTATGCTTGTTTCTGTTAGATATTAGTTCTTTTACTGAATTTTACCCTGTGTACTGTACTAACTAAAACATTAATGCCATGCATTTCCATAGTTTCTGACTTTCTTATTCTGGATGTTTTGAATCGGCTCATCTTTACTTTATCCCCTCCACCCCGCCCCACACCCACACCCACACACACACCCCCACAGTTTTTGTATCTGACATCAGAAAGATTGAGTTTATGCTATTTGGCTTGTTGGTCTTTTTATGTTTAGATATCAATTTCTTTGCAATCTCCCGTCTGATACCTTCACAGGAGGATCTCCACAATGCTTTATCTCAGTTATTCAGTCTGCTTACATGAATAAAATAGTTTGATATTCATGGAACTGAAATAGTGTACATTTGAAATGTTTATATTCATGGAATTTAGTCTTAAAAAAAAAAAAAAAAAAAAAAAGCACTACTAATCTGTTAAACCTCAGTTGACTTCTGCCATGATCACATACATACCTGGAGACTGCTGTTCACTCAAAATCGACTGCTCTCAATCTTACTGTGAATAGCTATATTGATTATGAATACTAATACAAGTAATTGGAACAAGCTACTGTATGTTGACTCTGGATTACTCTCAAGTTACCCGTAAAGCAGCATTTGAGTAAAGAATTTCCCATATACCTACGCTATCATACACACATTT